>NW_012115821.1:13008865-13022900 GCF_000951035.1 Colobus angolensis palliatus | reverse complement strand
TTTCCTTTCCTTTCCTTTCCTTTCCTTTCCTTTCCTTTCCTTTCCTTTCCTTTCCTTTCCTTTCCTTTCCTTTCCTTTCCTTTTTCCTTTCCTTTCCTTTCCTTTCCTTTCCTTTCCTTTCCTTTCCTTTCCTTTCCTTTCCTTTCCTTTTTCCTTTCCTTTCCTTTCCTTCTCTCCCTCCCTTTCTCCCTCCCTCCCTCTGTCCTTCCCTCCCTTCCTTCCTTCCCCTCCTTTCCTTCCTTTCCTTCTGTTTCTTTTCTCTCTTTATCTTTTCTTTTCTCTTTCTCTTTTCTTTTCCTCTTTCTTTTGTTCTATGTTGTTGCATTAATGGATTTATTTTAGCTATCTCTAAACATGTTAAAAATGATGTGGGGGTATAAAAATAAAAAGTATACTTTAATATGTGCAAATATTCTTAACAGCAATGGATTATTAAGACTTCCTACCTTATTTATAGATTTTATCTTGGTATAATATTTAAGCCTTCTTCCTGCTTTAATATGAAAAAACTTATGAAGTTAGAATAAAATTTAGAACTGCATATATGCTTTATTTATTAAGGGCCCACGAAAAAAATCCTGGGGAGAAGAAGAATTCACTTACATGTATTTATTATCTTTCATCCTTCTCTTGAATGTAAGTTCCAGGAAGACATGGTGTGTCTTAAAGTGTTTAAGCTACATCTCATGTTCAGTGAGTAGTTTTGAATGAATAAATAAATGAATAATTCACAAATTTCCTAATGCTCAATGGTTATGAATATCATTCGGTTTTTAATGATGATATCATACAACATATATACACACATGCTTAAGAACTTTCATTCCATAATTATCACGTCCATTTAGGCTCTGTTTCTCCAAATTTTAATTTTTCAATTAAACATTCATTGCTGATGATATTTTTTCATTAGTTATTTGTAGAAATATGGTCACACATCATAAAAAGAAGCAATATGACATTTTCTACCCATGTGGAAAGACCAGTTATCCTAAACTAACCCTGAAGTTTAATACTTCTGCATTCCTTAGATGGTTCTCCTGCATCTTTCACTATAATTCTGCTGCTTTATTTTTTTCTTGTACTGAGAAAAAAGAACTAACATTTATTGCGTGCTTACTTTGTGATAAATGCTCGCTGTGTATTATTAACTGACACAACAATCCAGTGAAGCAGGTCCTATTATTGTCCCCTTTTTAATAGGTGAAGTAACTGGAGCTCAAAGAGATAATGTCACTTTCCCATGTCACAGCTCCCAGTGATGGAGCTTGGCTCTGTAGTCACAGGGTGGCTGTCTGCCCCACTCAGCTCTGGATCACTGCCTCCCACCCATCGCTTCTTCACCTCTGCCTTGTCTTCACCTTTCACAGGTCTCCCTTAGACACTACTTTTATTATTTTATTTGGTTGGTAAATGAGTGTTTCCAGTTATTCGACAGGAATGCCAAGCTAATCAGCTTGGTGTTCAGTGAGTGGGAAGCCACTGGGGTTTTTGAGGAGAGGATGATCATCCAGGAAGTAGGGAGAATGATGCCTCATAGATATGGAGACTGGAGATAAATGAGTGGCCAGGTGATATTCAAGAGTGTGTTTGGCAAAATAATGGCTCCCCCAAATATCCAGGTCCTTATCCCTGGAACCTGTGAATACGTTACCTTACATGGCAAAAGGGTCTTTGCAGATTTCATTAACATTAAGGACCTTAATCATAGGAAAGAGAAGTTTAGATTAACCAGGTGGGCCCAATCGAATCACCCAAATGCTTGAAAGCATAGAACGTTTACAGCTGTAGCCCAAGGGACATGTGACTACAGGAGAACAGTAAGAAAGGTGCAGTGTTGTTGCCTTTGAAGATGAAGGAAGGTGGCCAGAAGGCAAGGTAGGTGGGTGGTCTCTAAAAGCCGAAAAAGGCAATAAATTTTCCCTAGAGTCTCCAGAAAGGAATGCAGTCCTGCTGATATCCCATTTTAGTCCAGTGAGACCCATGCTGGATTACAGACCTGGAAGAGAGTAAATTTGTGTTGTTTTAATCCACTAAACTTATGGTAATCTGTTACAGCAACTTCATAAAACTAATATAGGGGGAGATTTAGACTACATGAAGGCAGTAGGAATTGTACCTGCTCGGAAATCTTTAGCATCCTCTCTTTCCCACTGCTTTCAGTCTCAACTTTCCTGTTCAGCTCTCCAGGTTCTGTGTACCCTGCCCATATTGTTCTCAATAGTGACCCCTCCTTGCTGGGTGATCAGGCTGCTCCTCTTCCTGACCTGTGCCTTCCTGAGGCTGTACTCAGTTTTCTAACTGCAGGAGATATTCCCTTCCCAGGAAGCTATCCCCTCTATCCGCTTTTCTTGATTACTTCTGCCCTCTCTGATCTTCATCTTCTCTGATTAGCTCCAGCATTGATGTCCAGGAAACACAGTTAGAACGCCATTATATTCATACATTTCATCTGTGCTACATAATACTCGTTTTTTCCCTTCCCTCCCCCTCCTCTCCCCTTTTCTTTTTCCTTTTCTTTTCGAGACAGGGTCTCACTCTGTCATCCAGGATGGAGTACAGTGGTGTGATCACGGCTCACTGTAGCCTTGACCTCCCATGCTTAAGTGATCCTCCCACCTCAGCCTCCTGAGTAGCTGGGACTATAGGCACTTGCCATTACATCAGCTAAATTTTCACATATTTTGAAGATACAGAGTCTCCCTAATCTTTCCTAACCTGTTCTCGAGCTGCTGGGTTCGACCAATCTTCCCATCTTGGCCTCCTGAAGTGTTGAAATTACAGGTATGAGGCATCACGCCTGGCCATTATGAGTTTTTCTTAGTGTTTAATGTATTACTTGCATTTTGTATTGTTGCTACTTTAAAAAATGCCACCTAGTATTCTGAAATCTATCAGAAAGTGTGATATAGTGAAAAGATCATGTATTTTGGATTCTGGTTTAGCAATTTCCTAGCTGTGCATTTTGGGCAAGATACTTTACCTCTCTGAGCCTCAGTTTTCTTATGGGTAGATTTCAGATGATATCCACTTCACAGGATTTTTGTAAGGATTACATCACTCTACTATTCTTACTTCCTAGGCTACTGGAGGGCAGAGAATGTGTCTTACTCCTTTATGCTATTGACACCTACCACAGAGCTTAAGCACCCAGTAGGCATACAGATTGACCTCAGTTTATTGTCAGACTTTTGCATCTTGTTAGAGATTTTGCCATTGTTTCTATACTTGCACACCCCTCTCAACTTACTTTTCATGCAACATTCTATTAATAGAGTCTTAAAAGTCTATTAAGTCTTAATAAGTCTTATTAATTAAAAGTCTTAAGCGTCTATTATCACTTAAAAGTCCTAGCTTATTGTATCATCTGTTTAACTTCTGACAGACCTCTAAGTTAATTTCACAAAATATTTCCTGAGCATGACCTCTTCGAAATAATTCTCCTCCACCTGTCCACGGCTAGTCCCCATGGGCTCACTTCCAGTCGCCCATTTTATATTCTTTCCCGATCACAACACTCTAACTCCACAAAGCCAACTTGCTATTTTTTGATGCTCTCTTTCAGCTTTCATTTGCTATGGACACCACTTCAGATTTGTTGCCTTTAGATGCAGGTGTTTCTGAGATAGGCAAGTGTTTTATAATACATGAGTACTTTCACTGCCTGCATTCTCAAGATTTGGAGATGCAGGTTATCTGCTCTTGAAACCTTCTTTGCTTTTTTCATGGTTCTAAGTTTCATGGCTATTTCAATGAGCATTAACTCTTGATTGCTCTCTTTGGCCACATTTTTCAGCTTTAAATGTGTGTGTGTGTGTGTTTTTTTTTTTCCTACTGCCCGGATAAGCCAGGGAGCAGAGGCTTTCATTTCTTCAGGAAGTCTCTCTTCCTCCTTCTCTGATTACGTCCTGCTGATATCCTTATCAAGTCTGGATCTTTTGTCAGATGAACTTTGCTTCCTACCATTGTACTGTGATAAATTTGTATGTAGCATTATAGTGTCTGATATATGCTTGGCCTGGACTTGCTGGCAGAAATCTTTATAGGCGAGTTGATTTATTGCTGAAAATTGAATCCCAAAAGTGTCTTAAGAAACTTTTTTTTCTTTTGGTATAGATTTTAGGAGAGACCTTCTTTCCTGCTTTCATTGATTTCCTGTGACTGGGTGATATTTGCAAAGAGTTCCAGCCTAATATCTCTTTTTGGAAATCAGCAGTCAATTCTTTGAGACTATTTTTAGCTCTAGAATGTCTAATAAGTCTTTCTCTTTATATATGATCAATATGGCAGTTCTAAACTGGGGCACCTGGACTTCTTACAGGACTGTCCTCAAACTTTGGTCAATGTGTAAAATTTAATTTTGCTGACACTGAGTCATACAGTTTTGCTGTTTGGGTGAATTGTTGGCCTGAACAGACCCTATAATGTGCTGTACTTTGGGGTGCTGCTTGTGGCAAACGTGCGTTTCAAAGAATAGCATAATGTCAATTTAGTGTCAAAGAAAGGGTTTCCATTTACTGGAATATTGCTTCTTACCCTCCTTAATTCTAAGGGATTGTGGTCAAGACAGAAAGCAGTTCTCAGAGAGAGTGCTGTAAGGTGGCTAAGGGTAGTAGGATGGCCATAGACACATCTATAGAGATGTGAAACATGGTTATTTTGTGATACTTCATGTTTTGTAAGTATTTCTGTCTTTTTACAAGGTCATCTTTAGTCTTTTGATATTTTCATTTATATCACCAAAAAAGTACAATATGTGAAGACATGGCGTGAACATACTAAGGTTTATTCTGGGCAGGCCTAAAGAGAAGGAAGCCTTGCTATACTGTCTGCATTATTTTTATTTGGGTTACAGAGGAAGTGGACCTTTCACATTATTAATGACTCTTCAGGAACCAGTGTCCTCGTTGCCCTTCAACTTTTTGAAAGTAGGTGGCAGCATACCTATAGCCACTTCCAAAAATAGGACCGTGACTTTCTGAAACACTCTTCTTTGTTCTTGGGAGATGCTCCACGATCTCCCTTTGTGCCCTCCATCACCTGCAGATTGCAGAAGTGGGCAGGTGGGCTGGAAGCAGCCTTTCTCCCACAAAGCTGTTTGTGAATTTCCTTGCATGGTTTCATCAGGGCAAGTATTCAGAGTTTTCTAGTAGTAATTAATGGTGTCCTTCCCTCGCAGGATAATAAGGATAACAACCAGACCTATGTAGACTAGATTCTGTTGCTTTTAAACTCCATGCTGTTGTTAATGCATTTGATTGGATTTGTAACAAGAAGGGCTAGGCGTTTTCTTACTTGCTTTTTCATTGTACAATACTTGGGGTCCCTTTATTGAAAGTTCCAGAGCTATTGTACTTGTGACAAAATGCAATAGGTTATCAGATTTTACTGAGGGCCATTTTCAGAAATTGGTAGTCTTGCCTGATTAATATATTTAAAAATGCTTAATGAGTATTTATCACATTCAAGTCCCAAGGGAAAGCTCCAAGAAAGTCAGTGGAATGGGGATCCAGATACCTATATTAAATCAATACAGCATTGTAGATCTCTGCAGTTTTCTTTGCTACCGTGTTTGCCTCATCCAGAGAGAAAAAGATCCCTTATGGAAGTAGGTTTATGTATTTGAAAAATCTCTGGCATTCGTTACTTTTAAAAAAGCCTGCAAGTGAAGTAATTGCTATGAACTGTCTTGCTATATGAGGAAACTAGGAACTCTTTTGTTGCAGTTCTCCCCACACAACTAGAGACTAGTGACTAGACCTTGATCCGAGTGTTAGTTCTGTACTTCAACCAGAAGGGTGCACTGTTGTATCTTATTTATTGCTTGGGGTTGGTGGGGAGGAAGAAAAGGAATAGAACAATGTTCTTTCCAACCATTATATGTCCTGGTAATTTGCTTTTTCTTTTGAATTTTATTAGCATCCTAGTTCAATTCTTGAATTCCTGGATTCTCTTCACACCTTTCTTGGTACAAGTGAATAAATAGAAAGTTCACAGAGGAAGAAGTTACCAGCATGTTGAAAAACTGACTAAGGAATATTGCCTTACCTTTTCCAAATTTTCTCTCCTCTGAGGGAGGAGTTTATCACCTTTGTTACAGATGGGACAGGTTTGGCAGTGGATGCCTGCAGATGCAGAGCTCTGGAATGTTCCCAGCCTTAACATCTGGGGTACAGCTGGCTTATTCCCAACTTTCTTTCCTGCTTTCCTGGCCTGGGGTTATTGTTTTGGGGCTTAATTACACTCTGGCTCTAAGGAGGAAGACACGGTCATCCTCTAGATGTTATTTAGGCCCCCAAATTGGTACTGTTGAGGTATTAGATTTTCACTGGAAAAATATGTATGTGTTGTCCTTCCTAACTAGTTCTTTAAAAAGTCACACACACAACCAAATCAATAACAATAACAAGCAGCCCTTTATTCTGAAAGCTTATTGCTAATGAATCATCCTACATAGGCCATGCAAGGAAATAGCAAGACATACATGAAATACTTGTCGAAACTTCTTTGGAGATACATTTGTTTTTGGTCATATTTGCATAGATACAGAAATACATGTTCAGTGTCAGATTTCTCAAATATGGAATCGACATAGTAAATAGCTGGGAGTTGATTGATACTCTCTTGTTAACACAGTGATTTCAGAGTGTTTCCATGAATCTTTTTTTTCTTTTTTTTTTTTTCTTTTGAAGCAGAATTTTGCTCTTGCTGCCCAGGCTGGAGTGCAATGAATGGCACGATCTTGGCTTACTGCAACCTCTTCCTCCCGGGTTCAAGTGAGTCTCCTGCCTCAGCCTCCCTAGTAGCTGGGATTACAGGTGGCTGCCACCACACCTGGCTAATTTTTTGTGTTTTTAGTAGAGACGGGGTTGGCCGTCTCTGTGTTGGCCAGGCTGGTCTCAAACTCCTGACCTCAGGCGATCCACCCATCTTGGCCTCCCAAAGTGCTGAGATTACAGGCATGAGCCATTGTGTCCGGCCTTCCATGAATCTTTCCAAGTAACACTATCATGATTTTTAACCAACAACATCTGAAAATATGAAGGGTTGCCTCTTACATAAGAAAGTAACTATAAAAAAAATGATAACATCAGCGTCAGGATGTGTGAATGGCTCACCATAATC
Organism: Colobus angolensis palliatus; assembly: GCF_000951035.1. NCBI lineage: Eukaryota > Metazoa > Chordata > Mammalia > Primates > Cercopithecidae > Colobus > Colobus angolensis. The sequence continues at coordinate 13,015,775 of NW_012115821.1, read as the reverse complement.
TTATCTATGTTTAAAATGTAAGGAAAAAGATGAGAAGAAAATATACCTAAATGAACAATGCCATTGCCTCTGGATGGTATGACTATGAGAGATTTCTTTCTGCTTTTTGACACTTCGGTACTGTTCAAATTCTCTGCAATGAGAATATGTTATGTTTATAATTAGAAAAGAAAAAATAGCTTGTCCTGTGCAAACTGAAATAGTCTAAGCAATTTAATAGGAAGTTTCTCAACATCATCTTGTTACAAATACCAGATTTTAGCATTTAAAGGCAAAAATTTTAAAATGTAAGTGGTCGTATGCATTTATGGATTTAACATTTAAAAATCAGCTTCAACTCAACAGTGTCCAATTTCTAAGGGTTGTCTTGGTATGTACACATGAATATTGATTTGAATCCTGAAGTTACCATTTTCATAGTAATGTCCATCCCTATTCAGCATTCTGTAACCACAGCTAAAAGGCTGACACCTATCTGACTACAATTCAATAAAATAGCTAGTATCACTCTTCTTTCCTTCAGTGTTTGGGCAAGCCAATTCTTGAACTAAATTAACCCAATCAACTGATGACCTCTCTATCATGAAAGCACAATGCAAGTAACTAAACATATTTGGATCAATTAATGACCAGACTCTCCCTAACACTTGTGCTACCATTTTAGTTTCTGTTGTTTTAGCTTTTTAAGATAAGCACTGGAGACTGGGCCTGTGCAGCTAAACAAGAACAGTAACCCTTGTTATTGGAATGGTGCCCACTACGTAGATGGTAGAAGTCTGACTTTGCCTCTGTGGATCCAGTAGGCGGGCATTTTTCAGGCATGGATCTGGGACTAGGATAAGGTTAGTTAGGTGTTTGCCTCACATTAGTCTCTGCCTTATGGATAATTCTGGGAATAGTTAAGCCATGACTGTTTATGTTTCCCATAAAAATATAACTCTAGGCTGGCCATGCAATTTGGGAGGCTGAGGCAGGTGGATCACCTGAGGTCACGAGTTGAGACCAGCCTGGCCAACATAGTGAAAACCCATCTCTACTAAAAATAGAAACAATAAGCCAGCAATGGTGGTGGGCGCCTGTAATCCTAGCTAGTCAGGAGGCTGAGGCAGGAGAATCGCTTGAACCTGGGAGGCGGAAGTTGCAGTGAGCCGAGATTGCACCATTGCACTCCAGCCTGGGCAAGAGTGAAACTCTGTCTCAGGAAAAAAAAAAAAAAAAAAATATATATATATATATACACACACACACACACACACATATATATATCCAGCGAATAATTGTGCTTGTATGTAAATACCACAACTTATACAAACAACTCATTTCTCCTGGAAATTGACTTCTACAACATGTGGCAATTCAAGATACAGCCAGTGAGCCAGGATGTTGCTGTCCCCCAAAGGTCTCCAGGGTCTCTCAATTACCTGTGACCTAGGTTATACATTTTGCTCTATGAAAGTAACCCCCACCATGCTTTATTTAAGTCATTTTGCATGTGGATCTATACACATAGTTTTGATATTCCTAAGACTTTTATGCAAATGTCAGTGGGTCAGTGGTTGGTATTGGTGCTCTGTTGAAAATGTAACCATGGAATTTCAGTTAAAGGAGTAAAAAATTCAAAAGGGTAAAATGCACATTTTTACTGCATCATTTTTTTTCTGTGTTACTACATTGTATTTCATATGTAATTTCAGTATACTGTTAATACATGTGTATTTAATTGGAAAATTATTATATATGGCTGACATTTTCACCATTTTTTTTTTTAGCTCTGTCAAACATGAGGGATATGAAACTCTTCTTTTAAAGGTAGTAAACCACTATGGCAGTTATTCTCCCCATCTCTTAGTGGGAGATGAGGATGGGGTGGGCATATCAGACTCTCCAGTGGAATATGTTTGGGTTAAAAAAGACATATCCTTCTGCACCCACAGTTGAAAATTTTGGGTACTGAGTGTTATGGTGCTTCATATATAATATATAATTTTTATAATTGGTGTGTACTTAGCTTATTCTTACTAGATAGCAAGCAAAGAGGAACTTTATTCTTGTTTATGTCTTTTTTCACAAAGATTATGAAACTATTCCCTTAGTCATCTTTCTAGCCTTATAGACTTAGTATGTGTAATAGTATGATATAATAAATATATATTTGATCTTTATTCCTAGTTTCTGGCACAGAGATCCTAAAACCCTTGGAATTTCTTGAATGATAAGGAATAGAGGAGTAGCTTTTATTATAAACCCCTTCCAACCATACCTGAGCTAGTGCTAATGAACCACTCTTGGGAGGATAGGGGCTGGTAGCCAAAGGAACCAACCATGTGATTGGAAGCTTAGAACTTTTAACCCCACCCTCTGATCTCCTTAGTCACTGATGACCAGCAATGGAGTCAACCATGGCTGTGTAATGAAGCCTTCATAAAAACCCCAAATGAGGTTTGGACAACTTTTGGCTCAGTGAAAAAGTGTGCATCTATGTGCTGGGAGGGTGGTGCACCCCAAACTCCATAGCGACAGAAGCTCCTGTGCCCAAGACCCTTCCAGACCTTGCCTTATGTCCTTTTTCATCTGGCTATTCATTTGCATCCTTTAAAATATCCTCTATAATAAATTGGTAATAGTAAGTGAGCTATTCTAGCAAATTTTGGTACCTGAGGAGGGGATTGTAGGAACCTCTGGTTTGTAACCAAATTGGACAGAGGTTGTGGGTAACCTGGGGACCAGCTACTTGTGATTGGCATCTAAAGTGGGAGGTAGTCTTATGGAATTGAACCCTTAACTTGTGCGGTCAGTGCTAACTCTGGGAATTTAGTGTCAGAATTAAGTGATAGGATGCCCATTAGGTGTTCCCTAAGAATTAGAGAATTTGTTGGTGTGGTGGAAACTCTTAAACCTTTGGTGGTGTGCTTTTTGAGTGAGTATAGAAAAAATTTGTTTTTCCTTTAGTGCTCCTTTGTAGCACTAAACCCTGGGCACAGTTGATGCTTACTGAATATTTTAGAATTGAATTGGTATTTGATATGTAAATGACTTAAAAGATTACCAGAACAAAGAAATTGCTTTTGAATTTCAAAGACATTTCAGGCATGAATTCAAGTGTAAACTATCACATTTGGAGTTTAGGGACTATCTGATGAATTTGAGGCTGGTAGTGCAGGGCAGACCACCACGTACAAGAGGTATCCCGATCAACCTCATGCAACCACCTCCTGAAGACAGGATACCATCTTGTTGGAACAGTGCTCTTACAGACAGGCATCCGAAAGCTATTCATTCCATCCTTCTCATATTACTGTTTACCCAATATATTTTTTTCAAGCTTTTACTTTCGACCTCTACGTGTCTTTATATTTAAAGGGCATCTTCTGTAGTGGGCATATATGGGTTTCAAAAGAAAACTCTCTGACACTCTTTCCCTTTAAATTGGAGTGCTTAGACAATTAATGTCTAGTGTAATTACTGATGTGGTTGAGGTTAGACCTACCATTTTATTATTTGTTTTAACTTCTCTGCTCTATTTTTATTTTTTTAATTTTTATTATTTTATATTTATTATTTTATTATTATTATTTGTTAACTTGTCTGCTGTCTTATTTCTGGTCTTTTTGAGGGGATTACTTGAATATTTTGTAGAACTTTGCTCCATTTGGATTTTCTTATTGATTTTTAAACAATACTTATTTGTATTATTATTTCAGTGACTGCTTTGGGAATCATAATGAAAATCCTTTGGTGTTCACAGTCTACCTACAGTTAACATCATAATTCTTTGTGTAAAATGTAGAAATCTTGCAACTCCGTATCCCTCATCTTTCATGTTTTATGTTTTTAAGCAATATTTTAGTAATTAGATCTGCATATGTGATAAACCTTGTAAAACAAAGTTATTATTTTTGCTTTAAACACTTGTATCGTTTATTTAAAACAGGAGGAAAGCAAAATTAAAATAAAGTTTTTTGCATATACGTAGGCATTTACCACTTCTAATGCTTATTCTTCTTTTTTGAGGCTCTAAGTTTTCATCTGGTATGAGTTTTCTTTAGCCTTAAGTACTGTGAGCATTTAAAGGAAAGTCTTTTGATAATGGAGTCTTTTCATTTTCTTTTATCTGAAAATGCCTTTATTTCACCTTCATTTTTTAAAATAGCTTTATTGAATTATAATTGATATGCAATAAACTGCACATGTTTAATGTTTAAAATCTGAGTTTGGACATATATGTATACACCCATGAAGCCATCACCACAATCAAAGTAATTAATAAATATATCCATCACCTCCAAAAGTTTTCTTGTATCCCTACTGTGTGTGGGTGCGCTAGGAAAACTTAAGGTGAAATCTACACTCTTGGCAAATTTTTAGGTGCATAATACAGTATTGTTGACAGCACTATGCTGTACCTCTAGAGCTAATCTATCTTGGATAACTAAAACTTTATACCAATAGAGCAACTCCCCGTTTCCCACCTTACCCTGGGCCTTAGTAACCACCGTTCTATTCTCTGATTCTAAGACCTTGACTATTTCACCTACCTCATACAAGTGAAATTGTACAGTACTTGTCCTTTTGTGACTGGCTTATTTTATTTAGCCTAAAATCTTTCAGGTTCATCCATGTTGTTGCAAATGGCAAGATTTCCTTCCATATGGGAGATGCACCTGACAGCAATAGCGTAACTTAAGCAAACCCTGAGGATGACCCTATGATCTAAAAATAATGGGTGTTCAGATTTCTGAATTAAGGAATATGAGAGTGACCACCCAGAGATTCACTCCGATCTATGAAGGACATCCTGGCCAACCTTTTGGAATATACTGGGGATTGAGGCTTTTGTTTTGAATTAAATGAAGGTTGCTAGGTGGAAGGTGCTAAATAAAAAATGCTATATAAAACAGAATGTTTTTTACAAGCAGTAGTGGTTCTCCCGTCTAGCTCACTGCCACTGGACCATCTTTGTATGTAAGCCCCTACAATAAACTCTGTGTCTCATTCACTGTCTCTGGGTCTCTTCTTTGGCCTCTCAGACATGATGCCATCCCTGTTGGAGTCAACAGGGGTCCAGCATGACACCTTCTTTTTCAATACTGAATAATATTCCATTTGATGTACATATCCCATTTTCTTTATCAGTTCATGGATATTTGGGTTATTTTTATAACGTGTCTATTGTAAATAGTGCTGCAGGTGCAAATATCATTTGAGATCCTGATTTCAATTATTTTGGGCACATACCCAGAAGCAGCATTGCTGGATATTGTGTTAGTTCTATTTTCATTTTTTTGAGGAACCTCCATGCTTTCTCCACAGCAGCTGTACAATTTTACATTCCCACCAACAGTGTAGAAGAGTTCTAATTTCTCCACATCTTCCCCATTTTCTTACCTTTTTATTTTTATTTTACTTTTTAATGATAGCCATCCTAATTGGGGTAAAATAATATCACATGTAGTTTTGATTTGCATTTTTCTAGTATTAGTGATGTTGACATATTTTTGAGTATCTGTTGATTATTTGTATGTCTTCTTTGGAGAAAGTTCTATTCATCATTTGCCCATTTTTAAATTGGTTATTTGCTTTTTGCTATTGAGTTGTGGTTATCCCTTTGTTATTTTAGATACTGACCTATTATGAGATACATGGTTTGTAAATCTTTTTTTCCATTCCATAAGTTGCCTTTTCATTCTGTTTATTGTTTCCTCTGCTGTACAAATGACATAGTTTCATATGTCTATTTTTTGTTTTTGGTGTCTGTGCTTTTGGTGTCATCGCGTAACACCAATGTCAAGTAGCTTTCTCCCTATGTTTTCTTCTAGGAATTTTACAGTTTGGGGTCTTTTAAAAAATTTTTTATACTTTAAGTTCTAGGGTACGTGTGCACAACATGCAGGTTTGATACGTAGGTATACATGTGCCATGTTGGTTTGCTGCACTCATCAACTTATCATTTACATTACGTATTTCTCTTTTTTTTTTCTGAGACGGAGTCTCACTCCGTCGCCTGGGCTGGAGTGCAGTGGCCGGATCTCAGCTCACTGCAAGCTCTGCTTTCTGGGTTTATGCCATTCTCCTGCCTCAGCCTCCTGAGTAGCTGGGATTACAGGCACCTGCCACCTCGCCCAGCTAGTTTTTTGTATTTTTTAGTAAAGACGGGGTTTCACCGTGTTAGCCACAATGGTCTCGATCTCCTGACCTCGTGATCCGCCCGTCTCGGCCTCCCAAAGTGCTGGGATTACAGGCTTGAGCCACCGCGCCCAGCGATATTTCTCTTAATGGTATTCCTCTCCCAGCACCCTACCCCACAACAGGCCCTGGTGTGTGATGTTCCCTGCCCTGTGTCCAAGTGATCTCATTGTTCAATTCCCACTTATGAGTGAGAACATGTGGTGTTTGGTTTTCTGTCCTTTTGACAGTTTGCTGAGAATGATGGTTTCCAACTTCATCCATGTCCCTGCAAAGGACATGAACTCATCCTTTTTTATGGCTGCATAGTATTCCACAGGTATATGTGCTGCATTTTCTTAATCCAGTCTATCATTGATGGACATTTGGGTTGGTTCCAAGTCTTTGCTATTGTGAATAGTGCCTCGGTAAACATACGTGTGCATGTGTCTTTATAGTAGCATGATTTATAATCCTTTGGGTATATACCCAGTAATGGAATTGCTGCGTCAAATGCTAATTCTAATTCTAGATCCTTGAGGAATCGCCACACTGTTTTCCACAATAGTTGAACTAATTTACACTCCCTCCAACAGTGCAAAAGTGTTACCATTTCTCCACATCCTCTCCAGCATCTGTTATTTCCTGATGTTTTCATGATTGCCATTCTAACTGGCGTGAGATGGTATCTCATTGTGGTTTTGATTTGCATTTCTCTGATGGCCAGTGATGATGAGCATTTTTTCAT
>NW_012115821.1:13007042-13008815 GCF_000951035.1 Colobus angolensis palliatus | reverse complement strand
TGGCTGCATAAATGTCTTCTTTTGAGAAGTGTCTGTTCATATCCTCTGCCCACTTTTTTGATGGGATCGTTTCTTTTTTCTTGTAAATTTGTTTGAGTTCTTTGTAGATTCTGGATATTAGCCCTTTGTCAGATAGATAGATTGCAAAAATTTTCTCCCATTCTGTAGATTGCCTGTTCACTCTGATGGTAATTTCTTTTGCCATGCGGAAGCTCTTCAGTTTAATTAGATCCCATTTGTCTATTTTGGCTTTTGTTGCCATTGCTTTTGGTGTTTTAGTCATGAAGTTCTTGCTCATGCCTATGTCCTGAATGGTATTGCCTAGGTTTTCTTCTAGGGTTTTTATGGTTTTAGGTCTAACATTTAAGTCTTTAATCCATCTTAATTTTTGTTTAAGGTGTAAGGAAGGGATCCAGTTTCAGCTTTCTACATATGGCTAGCCAGTTTTCCCAGCACCATTTATTAAATAGGGAATCCTTTCCCTATTGCTTGTTTTTGTCAGGTTTGTCAAAGATCAGATGGTTGTAGATGGGTGGTGCTATTCTGAGGCCTCTGTTGTGTTCCATTGATCTATATCTCTGTTTTAATACCAGTACCATACTGTTTTGGTTACTGTAGCCTTGTAGTAAAAAGTTTGAAGTCAGGTAGTGTGATGGCTCCAACTTTGTTCTTTTTGCTTAGGATTGTCTTGGCAATGTGGGCTCTTTTTTGGTTCCGTATGAACTTTAAAGGAGTTTATTCCAATTCTGTGAAGAGAGTCATTGGTAGCTTGATGGGGATGGCATTGAATCTATAAATTACTTTGGGCATTATGGCCATTTTCACGATATTGACTCTTCCTATCCATGAGCATGGAATAGTCTTCCATTTGTTTGTGTCCTCTTTTATTTCCTTGAGCAGTGGTTTGTAGTTTTCCTTGGAGAGACCCTTCACATCCCTTGTAAGTTGGATTCCTAGGTATTTCATTCTCTTTGTAGCAATTGTGAATGGGAGTTCACTCATGGTTTGGCTTTCTGTCTGTTAATGGTGTATAGGAATACTTGTGATTTTTGCACATTGATTTTGTATCCTGAGACTTTGCTGAAGTTGCTTATCAGCTTAAGGAGACTTTGGGCTGAGACCATGGGGTTTTCCAAATATACTATCATGTCATCTTCAAACAGGGACAATTTGACATCCTCATTTCCTAACCGAATACCCTTTATTACTTTCTCTTGCTTGATTTCCCTGGCCAGAACTTCTAGCACTATGTTGAATAGGAGTGGTGACAGAGGGCATCCCTGTCTTGGGCTGGTTTTCAAAGGGAATGCTTTCAGTTTTTCCCCATTCAGTATGATATTGGCTGTGGGTTTACCATAAATAGCTCTTATTGTTTTGAGATACGTTCCATCAATACCTAGTTTATTGAGAGTTTTTAGCATGAAGGGCTGTTGAATTTTGTTGAAGGCTTTTTCTGCATCTATTGAGATAATCATGTGGTTTTTTTCACTGGTTCTGTTTATGTGATGGATTACATTTATTGATTTGTGTATGTTGAACCAGGCTTCCATCCTAGGGATGAAGCCAACGTGATTGTGGTGGAGAAGCTTTTTCATGTGCTGCTGGATTCGGTTTGCCCATATTTTATTAAGGATTTTAGCATCGATGTTCATCAGGATATTGGTCTAAAATTCTCATTTTTTGTTGTGTCTCTGCCAGGCTTTGGTATCAGGATGATGTTGGCCTCATAAAATGAGTTAGGTAGGATTCCCTCTTTTTCTATTGATTGGAATA
>NW_012115821.1:12905434-13006992 GCF_000951035.1 Colobus angolensis palliatus | reverse complement strand
AGGATTCCCTCTTTTTCTATTGATTGGAATAGTTTCAGAAGTAATGGTACCAGCTCCTCTTTGTACCTCTGGATGAATTCAGCTGTGAATCCGTCCAGTCCTGGGCTTTTTTTGGTTTGTAGGCTATTAATTGTTGCCTCAATTTCATAGCCTGTTATTGCTCTATTGGGAGATTCAAATTCTTTCTGGTTTAGTCTTGGGAGGGTGTATGTGTCTTGGAATTTATCCATTTCTTCTAGATTTTCTAGTTAATTTGTGTAGAGGTGTTTATAGTATTCTCTGATGGTAGTTTGTATTTCTGTGCAATTGGTGGTGATATCCCCTTTATCATTTTTTGTTGCATCTATTTGATTCTTCTCTCTTTTCTTCTTTATTAGTCTTGCTAGTGGTCTATCAATTTTGTTGATCTTTTCAGAAAACCAGCTCCTGGAGTCATTGATGTTTTGAAGGCTTTTTTTTGTGTCTGTATCTCTTTCAGTTCTGTTCTGATCTTAGTTATTTCTTGCCTTCTGCTAGCTCTTGAATTTGTTTGCTCTTGCTTCTCTAATTCTTTTAATTGTGATGTTAGGGTGTTGATTTTAGATCTTTCCTGCTTTGTCTCATGGGCATTTAGTGCTGTAAATTTCCCTCTACACACTGCTTTAAATGTGTCCCAGAGATTCTGGTACATTATGTCTTTGTTCTCGTTGGTTTCAAAGAACATCTTTATTTCTGTCTTCATTTTGTTATGTACCCAGTAGTCATTGAGGAGCAAGTTGTTTCAGTTTCCATGTAGTTGTGCAGTTTTGAGTGATTTTCTTAATCCTGAGTTCTAATTTTATTGCACTGTGGTCTGAGAGACAGTTTGTTGTGATTTCTGTTCTTTTACATTTGCTGAGGAGTGCTTTACTTCCAATTATATGGTCAATTTTAGAATAAGTTGGATGCGGTGCTGAGAAGAATGTATATTCTGTTGATTTGTGGTGGAGAGTTCTGTAGATGTCTATTAGGTCTGCTTGGTCCAGAGCTGAGTTCAGGTCCTGGATATCCTTGTTAACCTTCTGTATTGTTGATCTGTCTAATATTGACAGTGGGGTGTTAAAGTCTCCCATTATTATTGTGTGGGAGTCTAAGTCTCTTTGTAGGTCTCTAAGGACTTGCTTTATGAATCTGGGTGCTCCTGTATTGGGTTCATATATATTTAGGACAGTTGGCTCTTGTTGAATTGATCTCTTTACCCTTATGTAATGACCTTCTTTGTCTCTTTTGATCTTTGATGGTTTAAAGTCTGTTTTATCAGAGACTAGGATTACAACCCCTGCTTTTTTTGCTTTCCATTTGCTTGTTAGATCTTCCTCCATCCCTTTATTCTGAGCCTATGTGCCTCTTTGCACGTGATGTGGGTCTCCTGAATACAAAACACTGGTGGGTCTTGACTCTTTATCCAGTTGGCCAGTCTGTGTCTTTATTGGGGCATTTAACCCATTTACATTTAAGGTTAATATTGTTATGTGTGAATTTGATCTTGTCATTATGATGTTCACTGGTTATTTTTCCTGTTAATTGATGCAATTTCTTCATAGCATTGATGATCTTTACAATTTGGTCTGTTTTTGCAGTGGCTGGTACCGGTTGTTTCTTTCCATCTTTAGTGTTTCCTTCTGGAGCTCTTGTAAGGTGGGCCTTGTGGTGACAAAATCTCTCAGCATTTGCTTGTCTGTAAGGGATTTTATTTCTCCTTCACTTATGAAGCTTAGTTTGGCTGGATATGGAATTCTGGACTGAAAATTCTTTTCTTTAAGAATTTGGAATATTGACCTCACTCTCTTCTGGCTTGTAGGGTTTCTGCTGAGAGATCTGCTGTTAGTCTGATGGACTTCCCTTTGTGGGTAACTTGACCTTTCTCTCTGGATGCCCTTAACACTTTTTGCTTTATTTGATGAATCTGATGATTATGTGTCTTGGGGTTGCTCTTCTCGAGGAGTATCTTTGTGGTGTTCTCTGTACTTTCTGAATTTGAATGTTGGCCTGCCTTGCTATGTTGGGGAAGTTCTCCTGGATAATATCCTGAAGAGTGTTTTCCAACTCAGTTCCATTCTCCCCATCACTTTCAGGTACACCAATCAAACGTAGATTTGGTCTTTTCACATAGTCCCATATTTCTTAGAGGCTTTGCTCATTTCTTTTTACTCTTTTTTCTCTAACCATGTTTTCTTGCTTTATTTCATTGATTTGATCTTCAATCACTGATACCTTTCTTCCATTTGATTGAATCGGCTATTGAAGCTTGTGCATGCGTCACAAAGTTCTCGTGCCATGGTTTTCAGCTCCATCAGGTCATTTAAGGTCTTCTCTACACTGTTTATTGTAGTTAGCCATCCGTCTAATCTTTTTCTAAAGGTTTTCAGCTTCCTTGAGATGGGTTCAAACATCCTCCTTTAGCTTGGAGAAGTTTGTTATTACCGACCTTCTGAACCCTACTTCTGTCAACTCATCAAAGTTATTGTCTGTCCAGCTTTGTTCCATTGCTGGCAAGGAGCTGCAATCCTCTGGAGAAGAGGCGCTCTGATTTTTGGAATTTTCAGTTTTTCTGCTCTGGTTTCTCCCCATCTTTGTGATTTTATCTACCTTTGATCTTTGCTGTTGGTGACCTACAGATGGGGTTTTGGTGTAGATGACCTTTTTGTTGATGTTGATGCTATTCCTTTCTGTTTGTTAGTTTTCCTTCTAACAGTCAGTTCCCTCAGCTGCAGGTCTGTTGGAGTTTGCTGGAGTTCCACTCCAGACACTCTTTGCCTGGGTATCACCAGCAGAGGCTGCAGAACAGCAAATATTGCTGCCTGATGTTTCCTCTGGAAGCTTTGTCCCAGAGGGGCAGCCTCCTATATGAGGTGTCTGTTAGCCCCTTCTGGGAGTTGTCTCCCAGTTAGGCTACACGGGGGTCAGGGACCCACTTGAGGAGGCAATCTGTCCATTCTCAGAGCTCCAACATCGTGCCAGGAGAACCACTGCTCTCTTCAGAGCTGTCAGACAGGGACGTTTAAGTCTGCAGAAAGGACATTGTCTGCTGCCTTTTGTTCAGCTGTGCCCTGCCCATAGAGGTGGAGTCTAGAGGCAGTAGGCCTTGTTGAACTGTGATGGGCTCTGCCCATTTCGAGCTTCCCAGTCGCTTTGTTTACCTACTCAAGCCTCAGCAATGGTAGACCTACCTCCCCCAGCCGGGCTGCCGTCTTGCACACGGATCTCAGACTGCTGAGCTAGCAGTGAGCAAGGCTCAGTGGGCATGGGAGCTACCAAGCCAGGCACAGGAGAGAATCACCTTGTCTGCCAGTTGCTGAGACCTTAGGAACAGCACAGTGTTTGAGCGGGAGTGTCCCATTTTTCCAGGTAGTCTGTCACGGCTTACCTTGGCTAGGAAAGGGAAATCCCCCAACCCCTTATGCTTCCCAGGTGAGGCAATGTCCCGCCTTGCTTCAACTCACCCTCCATGGGCTGCATTCTGCTTTGGCTCACCCACCCTGGGCTGCAACCACTGTCCAACCAGTCCCAATGAGATGAACCAGGTGCCTCAGCTGGAAATGCAGAAATCACCCATCTTCTGTGTCTATCCTGCTGGGAGCTGCAGACCGGAGCTGTTCCTATTTAGCCATCTTGGAACGCCCTCCTCCAGTTTGGGGTCTTAAGTTTCAAATCCATTTTGTGTTGATTTTTGTGTATGGTGAAAGAAAAGATAGGAGTCCAATTTTATTATATTGCATATGGATATCCAGTGTTTCTGACACTATTTGTTGAAGAGTCTATTTTTCCTCGTTGTGTGTTCTTGGCATCTTTGTCAAAGACTGTGTGTGCATGGTGATATGATTTGGATCTGTGTTCCCACCCAAATCTCATGTTCAATTGTAATCCCCAGTGTTGGAGGTGTGGCCTGGTGGGAGGTGATTAGATCATGGGGGCTGTTTCTCATTAATGGTTTAGCACCAACCCTTCAGTGCTGTTCTTGTGATAGTGAGTGAGTGAGTGATCATGAGATCTGGCTGTTTAAAAGTGTGTATCACCTCCCCACTCTTTCTTCCTCCTGCTCTGACCATGTGAAGATGCCTGCTCTGGCTTTGCCTTCTGCTATTAGTTGAAGCTCCCTGAAGCTTCCCCAGAAGCAGATGCTGCCATACTTCCTGTAGAGCCTGTGTAACTAGAGCATATTAAACCTCTTTTCTTAGAAATTCCCCTGTGTTAGGTATTTCTTTACAGCAATGCGAGAATGAACTGATACACATGGCTTTGGGCTCCCTATTCCACTAGTCTGTTTGTCCTTATACCACTACAATGTGGTTTTAATTACTATTATGTATCTTTTTAGTATATTTTGAAATTAGGTAGAGTATTGCCTTCATCTTTGTTCTTTTGCTCAAGGTTGCTTTTTTAAATTCAGGACTTTTTTGATTCCATGTGAATTTTATTGTTTATATCTCTATTTTTATTAAAAAATGCCATTGGAATTCTGATGGGGATAACATTCAATCTGTAGGTAACTTTAGGTAATATGGACATCTTAACAATATTAAGTCTTCCAATCCATCCCATGAACATGAGATGTGTTTCCATTTACTTGTGTTTTCTTTAATTTCTTTTTTTGATATTTTAAAATTTCCAGTATAAAAGTTTTTCATTTCCTTGGTTACATTTATCACTAAGTATTGTATTCTTCTTGATGCTATTATAAATGAGGTTGTTTTCTTAATTTCCTTTTAGGATTCTTTGTTGTTAGTACATAGATACACAACTGGTTTTGTGTGATTTTGTATCCTGCAATTTAACTGAATCATTTATTAGTTCTAACAGTTTTTTTTCTTAGATCTTTAAGGATTTTGTACATATAAGACACTGCCATCTGCAAACAAAGATAATTTTACCTTTGTTTTTCCTATTTTCTTATCTTTGTCTTTCTTTTTCTTGCCTAATTGTTCTGGCCAGAACTTCCAGTAACATATTGAATAGAATTGCAGAATGGGAATCTTTGTGTTGTACCTGGTCTTACAGGAAAAGTTTTTAGTTTTTTCATCATTAAGTTGTTAGCTATGGGCTTTTCATATATAGTGTTTATTATATTGAGGTAAGTTCCTTCTACATTTAGTCTGTCCCGAGTTTTTTTTTAATCATGAAAATGTGTTGAATTTTGTCAGATGCTTTTTCTGCATCTACCGAGGTGATCTTGTGGTTTTTATGCTTCATTCTGTTCATTTGGTATATCACATTAGTTGATTTGCACATATTGAACCATTCTTGCATCTGAGGGATAAATCTCACTTGGTTGTGGTGGATGATCCTTTCAATGTGCTAATAAATTTGGCTTGTTAGTATTTTGTTGAAGATTTTTGTATCTGTGTTCATCAGAAATATCGGCCTGTAGTTTTCTTTTCTTGTAGTGTCTTTGTCTGGAGGCTTTGTATCAGGGTAATGCTGGCCTCATAAAGTAAGTTTGAAAGTATTTTCTCTTCACTTTTTTGGAAGACTTTAAGAAGAATTAGTACTATTTTTTTCTTTAAATGTTTAGTAGAATTTGCCAGGGAAGTCACCTGGTCCTGGGCTTTTCTTTGTTGGGAGGTTCTTGATTGTTGACTCAATCTCCTTGTTCATTATTTGTCTGCTCAAGTTTTCTATTTCTTTGTACTTTAGTTTTGGTAAATTTTATGTTTCTGGGAATTTATCCATTTCTTCTAGAATTTGTTGGCATATAATTTTTCCAATCACAATAGAATGAAACTAGAAATCAACAATAGAAAGAAAATTGGAAAATTTACAAATGTGGGAATTAAAGAAAACACTCTTGAATAACAATTGGGTCAAAAAAGAAATCCAAAGGGAAATTGGAAAATACCATGAGGCTAATGAAAATAAAAATACAACATACCAAAACCTATTGATACAGGAGTTAAGAAGAAATTATTTAGGCAGATAGTGAGGAAGTCTATGGTAAAGTTTTCCTTTTAATGAAAAAGAGTCCCCAAATCATTTTCTTTTCTAACAAACAGCAGCCTGTAAAGTTGATCTGCAGATATAGTCAAGCAAGCTAGAAGCTTGCACAGGCGAATGTCAGCAGTTGTGCCAATAGGAAGAAACTACCCAGGAACAGGCATGGTCAAAATGGCGGCTCCATCTTCTCTTGTCTTTGCCAGCCACATGTACAGTAAGGAGCAGACAAGATGGCAGCAGGCCAAGTAGAAAGCCCATTTACCTAATAAGATTAGGGTGGGGTGACCAGCCTTCCCTGCTCACCATGTGATCATCACACCTAGTCAGACCAATCTGTGGGCCCTATGTAAATCAGACACCACCTCCTCAAGCCTGCCTATAA
Source organism: Colobus angolensis palliatus (assembly GCF_000951035.1). NCBI lineage: Eukaryota > Metazoa > Chordata > Mammalia > Primates > Cercopithecidae > Colobus > Colobus angolensis. The sequence goes on along the minus strand of NW_012115821.1, from coordinate 13,000,661 downwards.
AATCTGCTGTGGTCCACTGCTTTTCCCTTTTCAGACGCCTCTCTCTCACAAAGAGAAAGAGAGTTGTTTTCCTCTCTCCTTTCTTCTACTTATTAAACTTTCCGCTCCTTAACCCACCCACATGTGTTTATGTCCTTAATCCTCTTGGTGCAAGAAGAGAAACCCGGAATATTTACCCCAGACAATGATGCCGCTTTGCTGGGAGGGGCAACAAGAGCAATATTCAGAAGAAAGTTTATAGATTAAAAACACTAAATTAAGAAAGAAGAGGGCTGGGCACAGTGACTCATGCCTGTAATCCCAGCACTTTGGCAGGCTGAGGAGGGCAGATTGCCTAAGGTCTGGAGTTTGAGAACAGCCTGGATAACATGGTGAAACCCTGCCTCTACTAAAAATACAAAAAAATTAGCCAGTTGTGGTGGCACACATCTGTAGTCCCAGCTACTTGGGAGGCTGAGGCAAGAGAATCATTTCAACTGGGAGGTAGAGGTTGCAGTAAGCCAAGATTGCACCATTGCACTCCAGCCTGGGCAACAAGAGCGAGACTCTGTCTCAAGAAAGAAGAAAGATGTCAAAGATACCCTATACATAACCTAACTTTATACCTCAAGGAACTAGGAAAAGAACAAACTAAGCCCAAAATTAGCAGAAGGACAGAACTAACAAATAATAGAGCAGAAGTAAATAAAATAGAGAATAGAAAATCAACAGAAAAAAAAATCAACAAAACTGAGACTTGGTTTTTCAAAAAGATAAAAAAATTGATAAATCCTTAGCTAGACTTACCAAAAAAAAGGAGAGAGAGAGAGAGAGAGAACTGAAGTAAATAAAGTTAGACATGAAACAGGAGGCATTACAACTGATCTCATAAATAAAATAGATCATAAGAGAATCTTATGAACAATCACCTTCATTTTTGTATATTTTTGCTGAATATAGAATCCTGGCCTGGCAGGTTTTAAAAATTTTTTCTTGGCCAGGTGTGGTGGCTCACGCCTGTAATCCCAGCACTTTGGGAGGCCGAGGCAGGCGGATCACGAGGTCAGGAGATCGAGACCATCCTGGTTAGCATGGTGAAACCCCGTCTCTATGAAAAATACAAAAACAAAATTAGCTGGATGTGGTGGCAGAAGCCTGTAGTCCTAGCTACTCGAGAGGCTGAGGTGGGAGAATGGTGTGAACCCAGGAGGTGGAGGTTACAGTGAGCTGAGATTGCGCCATTGCACTCCAGCCTGGGTGACAGAGTGGGACTCTGTCTAAAAAAAAAAAAAAATTTCTTTTACATCACTTCAAATTATTGTTCCACTTGTCTGCTGACCTATATGGTTTCTGATGAGTTGTCAGTTGTTAATCATATCATTCATTGTTTCTCTTTCTATAATATGTCTTTTTCTCTTGTTGCTTATAATATATGCATTTTAACTTTAGCTTTCTACAGGTTGACAACAATGTGCCTTGTCATGGGCTTCACTTTCATGCTTCTTGGTATTTATTTGGCATATTGAATCTGTAAATTTTGTCAGTCATAATAATTGAGAAACATTCATGTTCACATGATGATACATAAACTATTAATTGAATGAATTATTTTATTGGAGTAAATTCCTAGCAGTGGTATTGCTTTATGAAAGATATATACATTTTTAAAGATTAAAGTACAATGTAGCAAATCAATCCCCATAAAGACTGTACTAATGTATTCTTATACAGTGTATACAGTAAACTAAATAATGGCCCCCAAAGTTGTCAGGTCCTAATCTTTGAAACCTATAAATGTTACCTTATTTGGAAAAAAGGTCTTTGCAGATGTGATTGAATTAATGATCCTGAGATGGAGAGATTGGCCTGGATTGTCTAGGTGGGTCCTAAATGCAATCACAAGTGAGAGGCAGAGGGAAATGCAAACAGTTAGAAGAAGAGAAGGCAATATGACCATAAAGACAGAGACTGGAATAATGTAGCCACAAAAAAAGGAATGCTGGCAACCAGCAGAAGCTGGAAAAGGAAAGACATGAGTTCTCCCTAGAGCTGAGTTCTCTCCCTAGAGATACTTTGTCCCTGACAAAAACCTTGGTTTTGGAATAGTGATATTGATTTTAGATATCTGGCCTCTAGAACTGTGAGAAAATAAATATTTATTGTTTTAGGCCACCAAGTTTCTAGTAGTTTGTTACAGAAGCCACAGGAAACTAATACTGTATATGAGAATGAGTAGTTTTTGCTATCCCTGTGGAAATTATTTACAGTCTTTAGAGATAAAATGGAGCTTTTTTTCTATTTTATGGGTCTTTGAATGTGGAAAAACTCTGTGCTTTCTTCATATTTCTTGGCTATTTTAAATCTTTGGTTTTGAGGTCTACTGATGAAATGGATAATTTAAACTTACTCATTTGTTTTCACAATTCTCTCTCTGATATAGGAATATAGGAAGGACAGTATAAAAGTAAGAGATTTGACTCAAGTTACTTATGTTCTATGTACATTGTTCTGTCATTTTTATCAGTCTTTATACAGGTGGTGGTGCCATTTCAATCATAAGGAGGTTTCTGGAAACAAGTGTTTCCTCTTTCTTGTGGTGTGAATTTAAATTTCTGAAAGGTGTTAAAATACTTCTTAAGAAGTTTGTATCTATTTTCATCCTCTGAACATTTTGAGAACTCATTTGAGCATAAAAGAACTAAATAATTTAAAGATAGTTAAAAAAACCATTTTCTAGTTCTAGATTCTTGAGGAATCGCCACACTGTTTTCCACAATGGTTGAATTAGTTTATAGTCCCACCAACAGTGTAAAAGTGTTCCTATTTCTCCACATCCTCTCCAGCACCTATTGTTTCCTGATTTTTTAATGAATGCCATTCTAACTGGTGTGAGATGGTATCTCATTGTGGTTTTGATTTGGATTTCTCTGATGGCGAGTGATAATGAGCATTTTTTCACGTGTCTGTTGGCTGTTTGAATGTCTTCTTTTGAGAAGTGTCCGTTCATATCCTTTGCCCACTTTTTGATGGGGTTGTTTGTTTTTTTTCTTGTAAATTTGATTGAGTTCTTTATAGGTTCTGGATATTAGCCCTTTGTCAGATGAATAGATTGCAAAATTTTTCTCCCCTTCTGTAGGTTGCCTGTTCACTCTGATGTTAGTTTCTTTTGCTGTGCAGAAGCTCTTTAGTTTAATTAGATCCCATTTGTCAATTTTGGCTTTTGTTGCCATTTCTTTTGGTGTTTTAGACATGAAGTCCTTGCCCATGCCTATGTCCTGAATGGTATTGCCTAGGTTTTCTTCTAGGGTTTTCCAGCCATCCCATTACTGGGGATATGCCCAAAGGATTGTAAGTCATGCTGCTATAAAGACATATGCACACGTATGTTTACTGAGGCACTATTCACAATAGCAAAGACTTGGAATCAACCCAAATGTCCATCAGTGACAGACTGGATTAAGAAAATGTGGCACATATACACCATGCAATACTATGCAGCCATAAAAAAGGATGAGTTTGTGTCCTTTGTAGGGACATGGATGCAGCTGGAAACCATCATTCTCAGCAAACAATCACAAGAACAGAAAACCAAATACCGCATGTTCTCACTCATAGATGGGAATTGAACAATGAGATCACTTGGACACAGGAAGGGGAACATCACACACCGGGTCCTATTGTGGGGAGGGGTGGGGAAGGATAGCATTAGGAGATATACCTAATGTAAATGACAAGTTAATGGGTGCAGCACACCAACATGGCTCATGGATACATATGTAGCAAACCTGCATGTTGTGAACATGTACCCTAGAACTTAAAGTATAATTAAAAAAACAAAACAAAACAAAACAAAAAAACCATTTTCCAGTGGAAAATAGTGAATCATTTCTCTCACATTTCCTTTTTTTCTGTCCCACACACATACACAGTACACAAAGACACACACATAACCCCATGTATTAGTCCATTCTCATGCTGCTATGAAGAAATACCTGAGACTGGGTAATTAATAAAGAAAAGAGGTTTAATTAACTCACAGTTCCACAAGACTGGGTAGGCCTCAGGAAACTTACAATCATGGCAGAAGCCACCTTCTTCACAGGGTGGCAGGAGACAGAATAAGTGCTAGCAGGGGAAATGCCAGACGCTTCTAAAACCCCTGATCTCGTGAGAACTCACTTTCATGAGAACAGCATGGGAGAAACCGCCCCCATGATTCAATTACCTCCCACCAGGTCACTCCCATGACACATGGGGATTTTAAGGATCACAATTCAAGACGAGCTTTAGGTGGGACACAGCCAAACCATTTCACCCCACATATGCATAAATGGGATCACATGCTGTGCACTTTAAGAATGTAGTATTTTGCTTTAAAATGTAGTATTTTCTTTTTTTGCTTGGCTTCTTCCTCTGCCTCCCCTCCCCTTCACCTTCTTGTTTCTCATCACTAACCTTCCCACCCAGGGAACCCAAGCTAACAACATGATATATATCCTCTCATATTCTCAATGGGCACCTAATTATATGGTCATATACAAACATGGTTTCTAGGTCATTGATAAAAATGGAATTATATTATTAAGTATACTTTCTGTATTCTTTTAAGGTTTATTTAACGGTAATCATGGGCATTCCTCTAAGTATATTGGTTTAATTCAAATTCATGCTTTTTAATAGAGATGTAATAGTCCTTAGTGTGGCTTGGCCATAGTTTATTTAATCCGTTATTGAAAGGCACCATTACTTTCTAGTACTTTGCTACCTCAAACAGTGCTATTGTAAACATTCTTGTGACTATATTTTTGTGTATTTTGTTTCTTCCATACAAATATTTGTAGAGAAACTATTTCTCTATAGTATGGGTTCATCTTTTCTTTTACATCTGGGTTTTTGTGTTTAATATAAAAGTCTTCCACACCTTCTAGATTATATAGGAAGACCCCAAGATTTATGAGTTTTGTTTTTTATATTTTAGTCTTTATCTAAAATTCCACCTATATTTTGTTTCAGATGGATAGTCAATTTTGTCTGTACCATTTAAACCATCCATCCTTCCCTAGCTGAATTGAAATAAAATTTCTAATATATCTCTATATATAATATATCTGTAGATCTATATTTATACCCATCATATTTTATATATAATATTATGTGTGTGTGTGTGTGTGTGTGTGTGTGTGTGTGTGTTTAATCTCTATATTTAGAGGACTCATAGGGACCTGGCTCTGGAGTCTCTATTTGTTACACTGATATCCCAGTATATATTCTAGTGTCATTATGATATGATTTTGATGACGGTAGAAGTGAAGTAGGTTGCAACATCTAGTAAGACAAGTCATCCTTCATTGTTCTTCTTCATATTTTTCTTAGTTAATTCTGGGGATATTTTCCCCTTAGGTCTAAGTTTTAAGATGAATGGATCTATTTCTTAAAAGTATCTCATCTCAGTTTTAATTGCATTGAATTTGTATATTGAGGCAGTCTTTTGTTTATTTTTAAGTCTTCTCATTCAATAACATAATAGTTTTGTCCATTTGTTCAGAAAGATATTGACTTTTATGTATTTATATGGTATCTAAGTCTTTACTAAATTCTCTCATTAATTTCAATGAGTAGTTTAGTAGAGTCTCTTGGAATTTCAAGGCATAATCCTATAAATCCTATAACTAAAACATATTATTTCTTGTTTTCTAATATTTCTACCTATTATTTTATTTTCTTGCTCTGTTGTATTCTCTCAAACTCCAACATTACTATTAAACACTAAAGATGATAACAAGTATCTCAGTCTAGTTCCCAACTTTAATTAAAATGTGTTTAGTGTTTCATAATTTAGGATATTTTTCAGTCATTGGTAAATCATCTTTATTATACTTAAGGCATTGGTTTGCATTCTATTTGCATGTAGCTTTCATGTCAGTGATGACTGCCTTGTTTTATCAAATGCCTGCAAATATTGATATCATCATAAGTTTTTTCCCCTTTATTTAATGATATGTTGCGTTCCTGGAATATGCCTTAGTTGATTACATGGAATTAATATCTTTTGGTTAATCATTGAATTTCATTACTAATATGTTATTTACCAATTTTAATCCTTATTCATAAATTGTATTACTCTACAATTCTCTGTTGTTTTTGATTTGGAATCATGTTCAGTTGTCTTAAAATATGAATTGATGAATTTTTTTTATTCTATGAATTGTGATAATTTACATTACACTAGAACAAACTCTTCTTTACCTAGCTGAATTTAGCTCTCAATCCATCTAGTCCTGGTCACTTTAAAAATATCCTTTTAATAATAAATACATTATTTTGTATGGCAGTTAATTTAAATTTTTCAGTTTATCTTACGATAGTTTTGATAATTTATATTTTGTTATAACATAATTTTATAGCTTCAAATGAAGACATTTAATGCTATATGTATTCCTTTTACTGTGTCCAGTGGATTTTTGGCTATAGGTGTTCTAGCCTTGTTATCTAGATAATTTTTAATCTCACTTTTGATTTATTCTTTGACACTAGGCATTATATAGGTATGTGCTTCTTAATCTCCAAATATTGAATATTACTTTACTCTCTGCTTCATAATTTATTTTCAGTATCATTGGATAATGATCAGAGTAAGTGGCTTATATATGCTCTACTTTAAAACATTTGTTAAAAAATATTTTCTTAAAAGGTTTGAAAATCAAGTATGGAGTCAGATTTTATGAATGAAAATATTCATTCAACAAATGTTCTTTGAACTCAACTCCATGCCAGACTCTTTTCTTTTTCTTTCTTTTATTTTGATAGAATCTCACTCTGTTGTCTAGGCTGGAGTGCAGTGGCATGATCTTGGCTCACTGCAAGCTCCGCCTCCTGGGTTCACACCATTCTCCTGCCTCAGCCTCCCGAGTAGCTGGGACTACAGGCACCTGCCACCACGCCTAGCTAATTATTTTTGTATTTTTAGTAGAGACAGGGTTTCACCATATTAGCCAGGATGGTCTCAATCTCCTGACCTTGTGATCTGCCTGCCTCAGCCTCCCAAAGTGCTGGGATTACAGGCATGAGCCACCATCGCATGGCATCAGACCATGCCAGGCTCCTTTCAAGGTGCTGGTGATATAGCAGTGAAGAGCACAAACATATACCTCACCTCATGGAGTTTACATTTTAAGGAAGTTACAGTATTCCACTGAGAAAGAAATATATGATCAAATTTATTTTTTAATTCAATTCCCCCATGTTTATACTTATTTTTTGCATATAATTACATCTACTCAACTCTAAAAAGTTTTTCACTGTTTTTCTTGTTCGTCAGGCTCTACTTTATTTGTAATATTTTTGCTTTATATTTTAGGTGCTTTGTTTTTTTGATGACTACTGATTTATAACTGCTAGAGACTCTTCATAAATTATACTTTTAATAATTATGTGATATCCCCTATATTAGATTGAGTCTCTATATTAAGTCTGCTCCCATGCTGCTAACAAAGACATACCCAAGACTGTGTAATTTATTTAAAATAAGAAGTTTAATGGACTCAGTTCCACATGGCTGGGGAGGCCTCACAATTATGGCAGAAGATGAAGAAGGAGCAAAGGCACATCTTACATGGCAGCAGGGAAGAGGACATGTGCAGGGGAACTGCCCTTTATGAAACCATCAGATCTCATGAGACTTATTCACTATCATTAGAGCAGCACAGAAAAAAACCACTCTCATGATTCAATTACCTCTCACTGGGTACCTCACACAACACATGGGGATTATGGGAACTTCAATTTCAGATGAGATTTGGGTGGAGACACAGCCAAACCATATTATTCCACCCCAGCCCCTCCCAAATCTCATGTCCTCAAATTTTAAAACCAATCTTGCCTTCCCAGCAGTCCCCCAGTCTTAACCTATTTCAGAATTAACTCAAAATTCCATGTCCAAAGTCTCATCTGAGACAAGGCAAGTCCATTCCTCCTATGTGCCTATAAAATAAAAAAAGCAAGTTAGGTACTTCCTAGATACAATGGGGGTACAGGAATTGGGTAAACACAGCCATTTTGAATGAGAGAAATTAGCCAAAACAAAGAGGCTACAAGCATCATGCAAGTCCAAAATCCAACAGAGCACTCAAATCTTAAAGTTCCAAAATCATCTCCTTTGACTCCATGTCTCACATCCAGGTAACACTGATGCAAGAATTGGGCTCCCATGGCCTTGGGCAGCTCTGCCTCTGTAGTTCTGAGGGCACAACCCCCTTCCTGGCTGCTTTTACAGGCTGGCATTCAGTGCTTGGGGCTTTTCCAGGTGCCCAGTGCAAACTGTCAGTGGATCTACCTTTCTGGAGTCTGGAGGATGGTGGCCCTCTTCTCACAGTTCCACTCAGTGGTGCCCTAGTAGGGACTCTGTGTGGGGGCCCCAACCCCATGTTTCCCTTCCACAGTGCGTTAGCAGAGGTTCTCCGTGAGGACCCCAATCCTACAGCAAACTTTTGCCTGGACATCCAGGCATTTCCATACATCCTCTGAAATCCAGGCAGAGGTTCCCAAACCTCAATTCTTGACTTCTGTGCACCTGCAGGCTCAACACCATGTGGAAGCCACCAAGGCTTGGGGCTTGCACCCTCTGAAGCCACAGCCTGAGCTGTATCTTGGCCCCTTTTAGCCATGGCTGGGGTAGATGGGGATGCAGGACACCAAGTTCCTAGGCTACACACAGCAGCAGGGGTGCCTGGGCCTGGCCCAGGAAACCATTTTTTCCTCCTGGGCCACTAGGCCTGTGATGGAAAGGGCTGCCACAAAGGTCTCTGACATGCCCTGGAGACATTTTCCCCATTGTCTTGGTGATTAACATTTGGCGACTTGTTACTTATGCAAATTTCTGCAGCAGGCTTGAATTTCTTCCCAGAAAATGGGTTTTTCTTTTCTACTGCATTGTCAGGCAGCAAATTTTCCAAACTTTTATGCTCTGCTTCCACTTGAATGCTTTGTTGCTTAGAAATTTCTTCCACCAGACACCCTAAATCATCTTTCTCAAGTTCAAAGTTTTGCAGATCTCTAGGGCAAGGGCAAAATTCTGCCAGCCTCTTTGCTAAAACATAACAAGAGTCTCCTTTGGTCCAGTTCACAACAAGTTGCTCATCTCCATTTGAGACCACCTCAGCCTGGAGTTTATTGTCACTGTTAGCATTTTGGTCAAAGCCATTCAACAAGTCTCTAGGAAGTTCCTATTTTTTCCACATCTTCCTGTCTTCTTCTTAGCCCTCCAAAAGCTTCCAACCTCTTCCTGTTACCCAATTCCAAAGTTGCTTCCACATTTTCAAGTATCTTTACAGCTATGCCCCACTACCTGGTACCAACTTACTACATTAGTTTGTTCTCATGCTGCTCATAAAGACATACCTGAGACTAGGTAATTTATAAAGAAAAAGAAGTTTAATGGACTCAGTTCCACATGGTTAGGGAGGCCTCACAATCATGGCAGAAGGCAATGGAGGAACAAAGACACATCTTACTTGGTGGCAGGCAAGAGGGCATGTGCAGGGGAGCTGCCTTTTATAAAACCATCAGATCTTGTGAGACTTTTTCACTGTCATGAGAACAGCACAAGAAAAACCTGCCCCCATGATTCAGTTACCTCCCACTGAGTCCCTCCCATGACACCTGAGGATGATGGGAGCTACAATTCAAGATGAGATTTGTGTGGGGACACAGCCAAACCATAGACTTGCTAATACTAACATTGCTGCCACTGCTTTTGCCTTTGTGTGTCTGCATTGGTCTAGTATAAAGTGATTTTTAACCTTTTTTTTAAATTTTAGTTAGGTAAATGTTTTAGGGTTTTGCTCTTTACCTTATTATTATAGTCTCTTTTTTCATATGAGAACACAGTTCTCTCATATTTAGTATTACAACTACATAGTTGGTTTTATTCCTCTCATGCATTATTTATTTATTCAACAAACACATGTTAAGTGCCTACTAAGTGTCAAATGTACTAGGGGTTCAGCAATGAACAAAACAGATGTAATCCCTAATTCATGATATTTATATTCAGAGGTTAAAAATACAAAATAAAATAAGTAAGTAAAATATTGAGTATATAAGAAGATGATAAAGTTTATATAGAAAAATAAAATAGGGTAAGGTTATGGGCAATGTTGGGGGGTTAAAATTTAAGCAAGGTGGGCAGAGTAAGCCCTCACAGAGAAAATGACTCTTAAGAATAGAAGGGAATGAGAAAGTGAGCTGATTGGGCCTGTGAGATGATAGTTTTGTAGGCAGAAGGAATGGCCATTGTGCAAGGTTTTAGTGTATCTGGCATGCTCAAGGCTATCAAGAAGGCTAGTAGGGGAAGTTTGATGGAGAAGATGGTGAAAGAAAGACAATGAGGTTAGAGAGAAGCTTGATAATCATTTAAAAGACTTTAATGCTGGTTTAATTTTTTAAATGTAGTCACATTTATTGAGGTATACATTGATATATAATGAAATCTACACTGATGAGTTTTCATAGATTTATATAATCTATAACCGCCACTATTATCAAGATACAGAAAATTATCATTACCCAGTAAATTCCTTGTGCCCTTCTTAGTCAATAATCAGCCCTCATCCCTGACTCCAGGCAACCACTGAACTTCTTTCTGTCACTAATGATTAGATTTGTCTTTTCCAGACTTTCATAAAAATGGAATTATACTCTTTCCTTTGGTGTCCGGCTTCTGTTGCTCAACATAATGTTTTTGAAATTCACCCATGTTGTTGTGTCTGTCAAGAGTTTGTTTCCTTTTTATTGCTGAATAACATTCCATTGTATGAATATACCTCAATTTAATTAGCTACTCACCTGGTGATGGACATTTGGGCAGTTTCTAATTTTTGACTATTACAAATAAAGTTGTCATGAACATCCATCTGCAAGTCTTTGTGTGGACATCTGTTTTCATTTGTCTTTCATTCAGGATAAATAGTTCTGTGGCTTGAATGATGGTGTTCCCTCCCAATTCATGTTGGCAGTGAATCCCCAATGCAACAGTATTACGAGGTGCAGAATTTGAGAGGTTATTAGTCATGAGTGTTCTACACAAATGCATGGAATTAGCACCCTTATAAAAGGGATTGAGGTTGAAAGGAGCATTTTTTTTAGTCCTTCTGTCCTTTTTGCCATGTGAGGACACAATTTTTGTCCCCTCTAGAGAATACAGCACAAAGCACCATGTTGGAAGCAGAGAAGAGCCCGCAACCAACAACAAACTTGCTGGCTTTTTTATCTTGGACTTCCCAGCCTCCAGAACTCTGGTACATTTCTGTTCTTTATAAATTACCCAGTGTGTGGTGTTTTGTTATAGCAGAACAAGAAGACTGAGACACATATTTCTAGGAGTGGAATGGCTGGATCATATAGTGAGAGAATGTTCAACTTTATAAGAGAGAATCAAACTGTTTTCCAAGATGACCAACCATTTTATTTTTCCACTAGCAGTGTTGGAGAGTTCCCATTATTTCATATCCTCATCAACACTTGCTATTGTCAGGCTTTTAAATTTTGGTCATTCTAACAGATGTGAAGTAGTATCTCATTATGGTGTTAATGTGCATTTCCCTAATAACTCGTGATGTTAAAAACCTCTTCATGTTCTTATTACCTATAAGCATGTCTTTTTTTGTTCAGATTCTGTTCAAATCTTTGCCTATTCTTTTTATTGGTTTCTTTGGCTTTCTTCTCTTTCTTTTCCTTCCTTTTTTTTTTTGAGAGGATCTTGCTCTGTTGCCCAGGCTGGACTGCAGTGGTGTGATCGAGCCTCAACCTCCTGGGCTCAATTGACCTTCCCACCTCAGCCTTCCAAGTAGCTGTGGCTACAGGCGCATGGCACCATACCCTGCTAACTTTTTTTTTTTTGAAGAGATGGAGTTTCACCATGCTCCCCAGGCGGGTCCCAAAATCCTGGGCTCAAGCCATCCACCTACCTTGGTCTCTGAAAATGTTGGGATTACAGATATGAGCCACTGTGCCTGGCTGTTTGGCTTTTTTTTTTTATTAATTGAATTGTAAGAATCCTTCCTTTATTAAATTGTAGGAATCCTGATGTATTTTATACATAAGTCCTTTGTCTTGTGTGTATGTATACTTATATATGTACTTATACTTATATACTCATACACATATACTAATAATAGTTAACTGTACCCAATATCAAAATAAATCATATGTAACACTCTAATAATGTGTAACAGTACATCAATTTTCAAAAAATGCTAACACTTGTTTGGAATTTTTTTTTTTTTTTTTTTTTTTTGAGAAGACAGAGTCTTGCTTTGTCACCAGGCTGGAGTGCAGTGGCATGATCTCGGCTCACTGTAACCTCCACCTCCCGAGTTCAAGCGATTCTCCTGCCTCAGCCTCCTGAGTAGCTGGGACTACAAGCATGTGCCACCATGCCCAGCCAATTTTTGTATTTTTAGTAGAGACCATTATGGCCAAGATGGTCTCGCTCTCTTGACCTCGTGATCTGCCCGCCTTGGCCTCCCAAAGTGATGGGATTACAGGCATGAGTCACCTCACCTGGGCTGGAGTTGTATTTTTAAAATAAACAGTTTAAGGGTCAGGACCATAGAGTGTATGAGTTATAGCACTTTAACACTGAAATTCCAGACAGAAGGTTACTGTGTAACACTCACTGATCTAAATATTTTGTAACTCACCGTGCAGAAGTATTGCAAATTCTTTAATTTTAAATTATATCATTAACTCTCCACTGGTTGCAAACTGAACAGCTTAATTTTACTTGGCACATTTCTTCCATTCCTTTTGGCTTGGTGAAAACACATAGCCTGGTGAACATATTAAACCTATAGATGTTACATACTGCTTCACAATTCAGACGGTTATTAACAATCCTTCTGTCAGCTCTTCAGCTCAATTCATCCAGAATTACCCTGATTATCTATCTAGCATGACCGTCTGAATTCTCATAAGGATGAAGATACATGTCAGGGGATTAAAAAGATGCAGTTTGCAGTTTAGCTTCCTGGGGGCAATAGGAAGATCTATTTTCCCAATAGTTACTTAATTCCATCATAATATCTCCTTTACCTACAGGGAAAGCAATGGTGTATTTCTTTGTGCTCAGCTTAGCCTGCCAGCTGAGTACTTCTCTTTTTCCTCCTCTACACCCTCCTTCCTGTGTCTCTCTAGTGTCCAAATACCAGAAACCAACCTTTCTATTTCCTTTGAGTTAGGAAATATTATCACAGCCAGGATATTATTGAAAAATTAAATTTAACAAATAAAAGTTCAATGAAGTTTTAAATACAAATAAGGCACATCGCTAGAATTTGCTTTTAACCGCACACCTTCTAAGAAATTATATTTTTACTCCCAGCAAATTACCTAGGAGAAAAAAATGACAAGAGTAATCTATTTTTTTCACAGCTGGTCGGTTGGCCAGAGTTTCTCATCAAGGAGTACATGCTGTTTGCTCCCCAGATGGACAGCCTGGATGAGCTACAAATCCACAGAGCCTGGGACACAAGGTGGAAATTACACTGCCAGTACTTTTAATCTTGCACAGCTCTGCACACTTGAAATTGCAAGTGGCCCATTTCCAAATGAGCATCTATTGGGACAATATCCTATATCTTGTCAGAATGAGTCCCATTAAATCCTCAGCTGGAATTAGACCAAAAACTTGTAATAATTACAGGAAACTTATTAAAAAGTTGAAGCCCTAGACTGTGACAGTGAAAACACTCAAGCGACATTAACAGTAATTGAAATTTCTGTGAGGTTTTCTTTTTCAATCAGTCCTTGTTGATAGCTAAGCAAAGAACACCCAAATGAGAACGTGTGAAACCAAAACACCCAGCTTCTCAGGGGTGTAATTGTCTTTTGTTTCATTATAAAATGTAGTGTTAGAATGGAAGTGAAGTGCTCATTCTCGGCCTGGGGCACCTGCCAAACTCATGTCCCCACTCTCAGAAGGAGCTCTAGTCATCATTATCAGGGACGAATGACCCAGCCTCTCCCCAGTAGTGTGTCCCCACTTTCCTCTCTCATCTGCTATTCTACCTTCAACATTCACTGTCTCCTCTACTAAGTTCTGAGAGTTAAAGACAAGAGTAATAAAGAAATGATTTTGAAACCTGGCCTGCAAATATTTTGCTAGTACATTTCAGAGTTCTTTTCAAAAGTTGAAAATATTGGCCAGGCATGGTGGCTCACACCTGTAATCCCAGAACTTTGGGAGGCTGAGAGGGGCAGATCACGAGGTCAGGAGATCAAGACCATCCTAGGTAACACGGTGAAACCCTGTCTCTACTAAAAAACACACACACACACACACAAAAATTAGCTGGGCGTGGTGGTGGGCACCTGTAGTCCCAGCTACTTGGGAGGCTGAGGCAGGAGAATGGTGTGAACTCAGGAGGCGGAGCTTGCAGTGAGTCGAGATTGTGCCACTGCACTCCAGCCTGGGTGACAGAGTGGGACTCTGTTTCAAAAAAAAAAAAAAGTTGAAAATATTAAAATAAACTTTTCTGAGCTTCAGTCAGAAAGATGACTTTACTTTCAATCTATCTCCAGGTGGGAAAGTTTTTAAAAGAAGCTTTATCAAGTTATGAGATGTTCCCTAGCCTGTTTTTCAGGGACTGTATACTGAGCAAGAAGTACACCTGATTGTGCTTGACTTTTTATTTCTGTATTTCTGGAGTAATTCTTAGGCAACTGCAGTTTTGTTTTGTTCTGACTTTTACAACTCAGGATGACATGAAAGACAATTTGGACTCTTGAGAGAGGCACAGTAAAAATAAAAAAATCTGAAAATATGGGTTCATTGGAGGGCAGGCCATTCTCAATGGCAAGTCTGACTTAGAAGTCATGTCTGATGAATGCAATCATATCCTTTAAAAAAAAAAACACAGAAATTTCTAAGTTCAACCAAGTGCTCCAAGTAGGGGCCAAACTACAGCTGGAGTACCAGGTTGAGTTGTGGGTGTCAGATGGCAGGACAGACAGAAAGAAATTGGAGTAGACCCAGAGTGGAGGAACAAGGATGATGAGAAGGTTTACAATCAAATCTCATGGGCAAGGTCAAAAGAGAGAACTCTGGGGAGACCTCACTTGGGTAAGAGGGAGTCACATTATTCTGCATGGCTGCAGGGGACAGAGGTGTAACCCAAGGGTGGAAGGAAGGAACACCAAGGTAGAGTGTTAAATCTTTTCTGAATGAGGACAAACTGTGCTGGAGAGGCTGACTGCATGGCTGTCTTCGCAATTTCACTTAGACCTGACCCTAAGTGAAGAAAGGAAGGAGAGGAAAAATGAGCTGTCAAAGATCAGAGTGCATTCCATTTCTGTGGAGGTGTCCAGGGAAGGGCTGGGCATTAAATGGAATTATTGTGGCAGGGACTTACTCATGCCTAAACAATTGAAGAATAACTCTAGGTCCCTCTCAATTCAAATGTTGTGTGGTTTTATGGGACTGGATTTATTTCTTCAAGAGGATGAGACATATTTTGTCATTAGCATCCAAATGAATGCCAATATTCCATAGGAAAATCACTTTTCTTAAATATTTCACAGATTCTACTGTTATGATCTTCTTTACAACCCTTTTCTTCTTAGATATTATGATATAAACCTCATTCTAGTCAAATTTAAATGTATCAGGGATTCTGCGGTAGCTAAAATTTAATGAATTTGCTTTTGAAATGAAAAAAGGGATGATGATGATAATGATCATCGCCACTTTAAACACTTAAGAGTTAGATGTCATATTCTAAAGGGTTTAAACCATCTATAGAATGGATTCAGAATTGCCTATGCAGCATTTGTATTCTAAATATTCTGTGTTGTGAGAGGATAGTTATGGTATCACTAGAGTTTTCATAACTTAAAATAGGCTCCTGATATGAGATGATTTTAGGCTCTAGAACAGAATTAGCATCTTTACCTATTAGGTAATATATATTTTTTTGATTATTAAGTGATAGCTCTATTGAAAAGTCACTTCAGGGCCCCGGAATAGGTTCTTACTCAAATGTTGATGCCAGGTACAGTGAGAAAGTATTGAGTGACAACACAGAACACATTAGCTCTATTTTTATTCAAGCCCATGGCCGTGAGCTCCTTGCTTGCACAGTGGACCAGTGTATCCCGGCCCAACTGCCTGCTCGGGATGAGATTAGACCCAACAGAATCAGAAGACAGATAATTGAGGACAATTTAATCCTGCCTCCCAGTGTAGGTGGGGCAAAGAAGGCTCAGAAAGCGGTGAAAATGGCAGAAGTGTGGAGAAGAGAATTCCAGGGCAGCAGGATACACCACTACTTGTTAGTAGATAGCATTTAACTTATACATAATAAATCATCTTTCCTCCGCGGCTGTCTCCCTGTCAGCCCGTGTGATCTCTTATTTGGCTTTTGCATGCATCATGCCAGACCCTAGGGTGTAATCGTTTTTCCTAGTTTCTTAGGGGATAAAACAACAAAATGGCGGTACCTGAGATGCATTTTCTCCTGCTTTCAGCCGAATTATTCCAGAGTCCGCTTGTCCCTTTACCTGATCTCCTGTCCCAACCCTTCGGCCAGGACCAAGGAAAGAAGGGCTTCCTCCACTTGCCTGGGTGCCCTTAGCCTTGCCTGATAGCCTGTGTCGATTTGAGTGGGGATGAGCTCCGATTTGGGAGGATTTGCCTTGAGTCTTGAGTGCCCTCAGAATCTGCTTTGTTCCCTAGAGCAATCTTGGGAGAGCCTCACTTACCCAGGGAATGTAAATGCTAGAAGAAAAGTTTGAGGGCAGACTTCCAGATTCAGAGGGAGGGTCAGCATCCCCAGGACAGTGCTGCCCCATCCAGTTTCACTCTCCTCCAGCTGACTGCTCAATGGACCCCGACTTCCTTTTCTTCCCTCCCAACCCCCATTGGCTAATGAGCAACCCAGTACTTGCACCCAGTTCCATTCCCCACAAAGGGCCTTCCAGTGGAGCCTCCTCCTGGCCTCGTCTGCACTTCCACATTTCCCTGTCTTTCCTCTACTGACCTCTATCTCTGTTTTGCTCACAATCTGACAGCCTGTTTGGTAATCACAAACGGATCTGCTTCCCAGAAAATACAGTGGGAAACGTGGAGCTTAAAATCCTTCTATGCAAGTGGATTAAGTAGTGTACACTAATATATAATAGATAAACCCCCTTTTAAAAGAATAAAATAGCTACTGTAACAATTTACCACAAATGTAGTGGTTTAAAGCAATACAGATTTATTCACCGAGTTCTGGAGGCCAGAAGTCTAAAATCAAAGTGTTGGCGGGGTTGTGTTCCTTCTGAAGGCTGCAGGGGAAGACCTATTTCCATCCCTTTTCTATCTTCTAGAGGCTAGCTGCCTGCCTTGGCTTGCAGCCCCTTCCTTGTGTCACTCTACCCTCTTAAGTCTGTCCTCACATCTCTTACTGTGCACTCTGATCTGTCTCCTCCTGTGAGGACCTTAATGAAGTAAGGGGACTTCATACTAGCCCTTGTGTATAATCCAGGATAACCTGCTGGTCACAAAATCCTTAACTTGATATCGGCATAGTTCTTTTGGTTACAGAAGTTAACATATTCATAGATTCCAGAGATAGGATATGAACATCTTTGGGAGCTGTTATTCAGCCTACTACAGGTACTATTCAGGGTAGATACTTCTTAAATCAGTGTTTCTGGAAGCTGACTAATATATAGACCCCCTTTCAAAACAATAAAATTTTATAGTACACCCTCCATATTGACTTATGTTTATTAAATTGTTGCATACATATAAGCATTAAACTGCGTATAAGCTCCTCGTGTTTGTAACTCTTATACAACAATAAAACTAAAACAAATTTACAAATTAAATACGAACAAGCCATAAAATGAACAAAATTTAAATTAAGTACATTTATTTAATGTGACTAAGGATGTAGTTTTATTGAAAATGGAAATGATCAGAAAATACAAGTAGGGTGCTGACCATAGGGGTTCAGTTTCTTCTGAGTTTAACATGCCTATGCTATTGTCTGTTATGTGAGAAGTCAATTCTTCCTTCATTCCTCTTTCAAATTGTGATAAAATTTTTGTACATATAGGATGCTCTGACATAATTTGGCTTTTACTTGCCTTGAAATCTTGCTAATTTCACATCTTTTCTCCTTTGTTTAAGACAGTGAAAGTGTTACTACTTGGTCTCAATGCAGATACTGACTCTGAATTCACATAGCAGGACTTAACTAGAAAATGGTCATCTGGGTGATTACAGAATATGCTTTTTTTAAAGAAAGATTATTTTCAAATAAAAAATCCAATTATAATTCTTGCAGAGAATTTATTGGAGAAACTGACTTATCTCTGACTTTAATAGTAGAAATACCAGAAAGTGTAGGAAATATTTTTTATTGAGAATATTCTTTCAGGTTAATCTTATGTCACCTAGGTTTTAATTTTTAAAAATCTCTGTGACTTACACCAAAGCTCCTTAAAGAGGCAGCTTAGAATTCTGCTCTTTCAGTAGTTTGTGACGATATACTCGATGGGAAAAATATTGGAAAGGAGAGAGCAAGAGAGAAAGAAAGAGTAATGGGTTTGGCTCACTCCTGTAATCCCAGAACTTTGGGAGGCAGACCAGCCTGGCCAATAGGGCGAAACCTCATCTCTACTAAAAATCCAAAAATTAGCTGGGCATGGTGGCACATGCCTCTAATTCCAGCTACTTGGGAGGCTGAGGCAGGGGAATCGCTGGAACCCAGGAGGTGGAGGTTGTGGGAAGCTGAGATTGTGCCACTGCACTCCAGCCTGGGAGACAGAGCAAGACTCCGTCTGGGAAAAAAAAAAAAAAAAAAAGTAATAGGTAAGGGAATGAGTGAAAATGATTGAATAAGAGGTTATAAACATATGAAAAACCTGATTTAAATTATGGTAAAGAGTTTGACTATTGGGTTCCATAGTCACTCTGGAATGGATAAAATATGAATGTATACATAGTCTGGAGAAGGCATGGGCTCCTGGTCTTGCTGTAGTTCCTTCTGCGGTCTCTCACCAATCTATTATTTATTCAGTTTTATACTGTCAATGAAGGGTGGTAGGAAATGATTGCAGGACTTTTCTGAACTCAAGCGATCTTGTTTGTTGAGCTTCTTGTTCTGCAAACATTAGTCACAACCTTGTCTGCTCTCTTCTGGGGAAATTCTAATTTTCAGGGGGATTGTTGCAGGTATCAGGAATTCTGGGCAGGGAGACATGCAGGCACACCCCCATTCTAGTTCTGCTGAAATTCATTGGCATATATGTTTATTCTTTTGTTTTGTAAAAAAAAAAAAAATTCATTGGCTTATATATTTATTGTTTTGTTTTATTAAAAATGTACACAAGTTTAACAAGTGTACATTTCCACTAATATTTCTTTCCTTTTGCTTTGACTAGCCATAAAAGCTCTGCTGTCGTTCACACTAGAAATAATTTTTTGTTCTCTTTATGAATCAAAACAATGACTTTTATAATGGAAGAAAGAAACGTTTTAAAAATCAGCAAGGCATATACACATTTTTTGCTTGAAGTTGAATTTGTCAAGCTAATATATACTCTAAATTACCTGTGGAAGATTTATCAAAAGTCCTAATCTCATGAAAATCCTATATGCTGTGCAGAATTGCCTGAATTTACCTTCTATTGATAAATTCACTCACCTTTCTTTTGTTTTATGTTCTCATCTCCAAGTTTCTGAAGGGCATATGACGTTCGTTTTCAGAAGTTGTTTATCCTGATCATTGCAATATAGCTGAAAGACCTTGTTTGCATATAAATGAGAACATGATTAATATTTAGTGAACGAATGGATGAGTGAGAGAATAATGCTTAAAAGTTGATTTTGTTGATTTTAATTTAATGAATTACTTTGATGCCATCATATGATTTTATTATAAGTAGATTCTATTGGAAACCAAGAAAAGATTATAAAGAGATGGAATGGGATGAGGATGTGGTGTGGGGAGAATAGGTTTGATTCTTTAGTGCATGTTCAGAGAGATTTTTAACAACATGGTAAATAATATTTTAAAAATTTTAGTCACTATGCAGGCCTGATTATTTTTACATTTAGTTTTTTATATTTGCTTCAGATCTTTGATTTTTGAACAAAAAGTGAAAATAAAATCATGTCTTATTTCTCCACGCCCAGGCCAAAACTCTTTTCCCACAGTCTGAAAGTAGCCACAGTTGTGGATTTGATGCAAATCCTTCTAGTTTATTCTTTTAAGCTTTGGCACCTGTAGCTATAGTATTTGTATTAGTCTGTTCTCATGATGCTAATAAAGACATGCCTGAAACTGGGTAATTTATAAAAAGAGGTTTAACTGACTCACAGTTCCACAGGGCTGGAGAGGCCTCAGGAAACTTACAGTCATGGCAGAAGGGGAAGCAAACACGTCCTTCTTCACATGGAGGCAGCAAAGAGAAGTGCTGAACTGAGCAAAAGAGGGGAAAAGTCCCTTTTAAAACTATCAGATCTCATGAGAATTCACTATCACAAGAACAGGATGGGGGAAACTGCCCCCATGATTCAATTATCTCCACCTGGTCCCTCCCGCGACATGTGGGGATAATGGGAACTACAGGTGAAGATGAGATTTGGGTGGGGACACAGCCGAACCGTATCAGTATTATTTTACAGTGTGGATTTTTAATTTACGTACACGTTAGCATGATATGATTCCTAGGAGGGTGATGGTTTCCCCTCCTCTTTCTCCTCTTTTTTTCTGTTTTTACTTCTGTTCTAGTTTCCTAACCCCTATCTTTGGTATATTGTAAAGATAGCCCCTTTAAGTCAAGAAATCATATTTTTCAGGATTTAGTATTTTCCACAAAAGGGTGGGGGGCATGGGGAAGGGAGATAGTTACTTAAACTCCCACCAGCTGAAACCAATACCTGTTAATGTTTTGTTTCAGTTGCTAGAGCCCACATCTCACACCACTCCATTTCTTACCTCCTCCTGGCGAAACTCCCCAGAAGAGTCATCTACACTCACTCTCTGCCGTCTCTCTGCTCCCATCCTCCCTTCAGTCCTCTTCAGTCAGGGCTTCTTCTCCACCATACCGTCTGGGTCCCCGCATCCAGTGATAATTCTCAAGTCCTCTTCCTACTTGCCTTATTAGGAGCCTTATTAGGACACCCACACCTTGGGGTCACCCTGGACTCCTCTCCCTCACATTCCACATTCTTCACCAAAACACATCAGCTCCACCTGCAAAATATGCGCAGAATCTGACCCTTCTCATCCCATGTTCTACTACCATCCTGGTCCAAGGCATCCCACTGTTGACTGAGATGATTGCAGTAACCTCCTAACTGCTCTTTTGCTTCCGTTCCTGCTGTGGTCTCAAGGTTTACGCTCCCCCAAAATTCCCATGTTGAAATCTTCACTCCCAAGGTGATGGTATTAGGAGTTGGGGCCTTTGCCAGTTAATTAGGTCATGGTGGTGAAGTCCCATGAATGGGATTAGTTTCCCTATAAAAGAGACCCCAGAGAGATCCCTCACTCCTTCTGCCTTGTGAGGTCAGTGAGAAAATGGCCATCTATGAGGACCCAGGCCCTGACCAGACACCGAATCTTCTGGTGCCTTCATCTTGGACTTCCCAGCCTCTAGACAATGAGAAATGAATTATGTTGTTTATAAGCCACCAGTCTATATTTTGTTATGGCTGCTTGAGAGGACTAAGACAAGTCCTTACCCCTTTCCAGCATATTCCCAACATAGTAGCCACAGTGACTCAATCTTAAAACAGGTCACATCCACATCTGTCCAACAAACTGCCCACCACCCTCCAAGAAAGCCCTAAGTGGTTAAATAATGATTTCCATGAGCTGGTGTGATCTGGCCATTTGCTACCTCACTTTGACCTCACTGCCACTTTCCCTTGTTCCTCTGTTCTGGCCACTCCAGCCCCTTTGCTGTCTCTTGAATATGCCAAGCACTCTCCTGCCCACCAAAACCTTTACCGTTTGCTGTTCTCTCTGCCAAGCAAGCTTTTCTTCAATCATCATTATGGCTCCCCACCTTACTTTCTCCTATTCTGTTAGTGGTGAGTCTTGCCTTCTGTGCTTGGAGTTCCTGGAGTGCTTCTCCCTGTCCCGCTCGGTTTTTCTCCATAGCACATATCACTGTGTAACATACTTCATATTTACATGTTCATTTGTTTATTTTCTATAGCCTGTCTCTAGAATCTAAGCTCTGTGAAATAGGGCACTTATTTTTCTACTGTTATTTCACGCATCCAGAATTATGAAAGGGACCCAGTAAAAATTTGTGGTTATGAATAAATAAATGAATGACTCTAGTATTCTTTATATTATATATCTAATTCACTTTATATAAAATGGCATCATATAAACATAGCTTGCTTTTTAAAACCTAATAAATTGTCAACAATTTCTCATATCAAAAATATTCTTCTATAACATTTTACATAATGACTTCTCGATATTCTATTTTAGAAATGCACAATAATTTATTTAATTCTCTGATGCCCCTTTTGATGGTGTGCAACATTTTTATGACAAAGATGGCCACTTGAACGCACATCCCTTTCTGATGCACCCTCTCTTTCATTTTGTGGACTAAACTGCAACCGGAAAGCTGGCAGGCCTGGAGCTCTGCTGGCACGTACAAACTTGTGGCATTGTCTCTGGGCCTTTGGATTCCTTGCTTTATAAACTTCCCATAGCTACCCAAATGTTGAGCCTCTGTTCCTTTCCTTTTCCAAACCACCATCCAGTTTTGTTGAGTACTGCATTTCAATACTTCGCCTAATAGGACACGCATCATGGGCTGAATCTGCAAATTATTTTTCCCTTAGGAGATTTTGGTTGATAATATAGGAATATAGCTTATTTTATTTTGCTAATTTTGTGGAAGCTGCTGCCTATGACTTAATCTTTAGTATCTCTCAAATCAATTGATCAGAGGCAATTTAGAGAAAGCATCTGTTTTCATTTCCTACCTAGCGACTAGTAAGTGACTGTTTAGGAATAACGAAGTGTTCTCACTTTTAGCATGCAACAAGTACTGCATGCCTCAGTTACTAGCACACCAACTTGCTGTGTCGTGAGGGGGGGAAGCATTTTTCTCTGTAGGAGGATAAGCTCTTAGTAGCATGAACCTGAACATAAATCAGAGATTCATTAGCTTCAGGGACTATCCTTTTTTTCATCCAGAGAAATATACTTTTTCATTTGCTTGCCACTAAAAGTTTAAAGAGATCCCAGTTATTTTTATTTATTCATCCAAGTCAGCTAGCCTAAGATGGCCTTACTCAAAGTCTCAGAATAAAATTAAAAAAATAATTACAGGAATAAAAGCTGCTGTACAGTTTCCTAGCAAAGGTAGGTTATCTTTATCTGTAAAACATACTCAATTTAACTATTACCTATGATTGACATTATGGTAATACTTAACTATTTTTATAAAAGTCTTCAGTATGGTCTGTCATTTGACCTTGCAGACTGAATATCCTCATTTTATTGGACATTGGAGAGGAAGCTCTTAGAAAGGGCGGTGTTTTGTCTGTTGTCATAGAGTTAATCAGTGGTGAAGCCGGAATTCAAATCCCAGCCACGGGTCTGTTTCTTATCATGAAGTCGAGGTGCTTGGCATTATCCAGTGTTCTGTACCCTCCTACATATTTGAATTTCCTGGGGAGATTTTTAAAAATACAAATTCCTGGACTCATCACTCCCAGAGATTCTGAGTCCTTAGGTCTGGGGCAGGGCCAGGAATCATTTTTCTAAAAGCTCCCTGGGCGATTCTACCATGCAGTGAGGGGTTCTCTATTGCACTTTCCCTCAGCAGAGAGGAAATAATATGCAATTAGCCACTAATCAAGAGAAGGAGCAATTTAGCTCATAAGATAGACAAGAATGATGTCTTTGTTTTGCTGTCCTGCCATGTCGTTATAAAAAAATCATGGGAGTTTAGAAGTCATTGCAGAGAAATTTAGCTTTTTATTAAGAATTATGGGATGGCAGAGCTTCTAGGCTCCCTGAGGGAATAAATCTGCCCACTTTTGGCTGGCGCATGACTCCTTTAACAGCTGTGTGTGGTCAGCAGTTTACCTTACAATTACCTTATCTTGACCTATCTCCTTTTGATGATGCAAAAGGATGTTAATCAAGGTTGACTCTTTTTTCGTTTGTCCTAAGAATTGACCCCAGTCAGTGAATCTCCGCTCTTTGTCTAAAGTTTTGAAGCACAAAGTTTTGACTGTTCCATTTATCTTTTCTGCCTCATCTGCAAAGGGATTGGCACGTCTCCAGGTCTCCAACTGTGTGGCTACTTCTCACGCTCACATCTCAGAAAAGCGATGGAATTCTCTGTTGTATGCACATCAGCAATGTTCAGTCATGAATAAGCTTCTTTGGACTTTAGTAGTGCCTCTTCATCGAGTCTGTGTATATTTTTTAACCAGCGCTGATGCCTGGTTTGTCATTCCTTGTCTCTGCTGCCTCAGACAGGCCTCCTCGGGATTCTAGTGCTATGTTGTTTGTCTCTATTCACGTGCACCGTTATGGTGTAACTGCCCACATTTTAAATAATTGGCTTCGAGGAGGTGAGAGGCACCCAGGCAAAATTAAGCCCAGTCTTTCAGACTCACCTGCCAGTGTTGGAGTTGCAGCACAAGCTGGGTATTCTGAGCTAAAATATTTCATCTCTTTGAGCCTCAGTTTCCTCATTTGGTTTGAGGATGAAATAAAACAATTTATGTTAAGTCTCTGGCACACTATGGGTGCTCAATCAATGTTAGTCACTTTTTCTTGGTTTTTCTAAATTTGATGTTACACGATTCAAATTCACTACTTAGATAAACCTGACTGTGTTATCTTTGTTCTCATTAAATAGATCCGGTTACCCAACAATGCAGTTTCCTGAGCTCTGTATATTCTGTCCAGAAACTACCCAGAATGTGGACAACCTTTAAAACTGCAAGTCACCTGGGAAGGGGAATAGTATTTATTAATACTCCCCCTACCCCATAAAACGAAACCAAAAGATATCCGTGCGCACGCGCGCACACACACATACACACAATACGCAGTGCACTGTGCTACTAGGGGACTTTCCTCACAAAAACTGCATGAGGTGGGCAGCATTAATATTCTAACCTTATAGATTTGGATTTGAGACTTAGAGGATCTAATTGCCCACGGATACACAGCCACAAATTAGTAAAGCTGGAATTCCAACCCTTATCTGTCTGATTCCAAAAATGTTACCTCTTCAGTAGGCATCTTTTGGCTTTTTGGTAGGATATCTATTCAGAGAATAGTAAAAGAGATACTTGAACTACAAAGTGCAATTCATCATCTGCTTTCACAAGCTCCAACATTTGCATGAAATATTTGGATACGGTGAGGTATGACAACTTTGGGGGTGTGGGTGATTTGGTTCATAACTGTGTGTTTATGTGTGTGTTGGCATGGGTGTGTGTCTGCAGCACGAATGTAATTATAATAACCCACTCACAAAACTCCTCACACTAAGTGGCAGAACTCTGTATGTTGAGAAACCACAAGTCTATAAGTAAGAAATGTCTCACAGGAGTCAAATATCAACCAAACATCTGTGTGGCTAATCAAGGAGCCACAAGGCCACACTTAGTCAACAGGAAGATTCCCTATAGAAAGACATCACTCAAAGCAGTGCCATATGATTTATTTGCTATAACTCAATTTCCATCTGTTTCACAAAATGGATTGTGTACACACTGCACTCCAGGCATCCAGCCAGGGCGGAAACATACCAAGGAGCGGAAAACCTTCTCCTCCCTCGGGCTGTTGGTGACATGCTCTGCTAAGAACCAGGCATGGCCAGGGTGGCCTACGAGGAAATGCCTTGGACTGCCTCTCCAAGACTTCATACCTTTGGGAGTTGGTTGGATCATGGGCCTTTGAACAAGGTTCTGTAGTGGTAATGGGGCCAGGTGGGTTTAAACATTCTGCTTTTCTCAGAGATTCCTTTGACTCACATTTGCAGACTCCAGATGGTAATTTTGCCAGTTCAGGCAAGATGCTGTTCATAGTCCCTTAAATTTCTTATGTAAATAAAGAATGAGCCAAATAAATACTTTCCTGCTATTGTGTGTTGAAGAAAATCAGGTGAAACTGAAACCCATTCGCATTCTGTAAACAGTATACAAAATGTAGGAATGCTTAAGACTGAGTAAAAACCAATGTGATCCCATAAAACCATGCCATTGCATAAGAACCAAAGAACTTCTAGAGTCTTCTGAAAATTAATGATTATTTTAGACAATATTAAGCTTTATTTTTTGTAGGTAACAGAAACCTCATCTGTTTTGTTTCAAAAGCTTCCTTGTTTAGGTTACTGTAATATCCTCAACAACTTTGAAGAAAGAGATTTTAAGAAACTATTTCTGTAGGAAAATTTCCTCCTTTGGCATTCCTTTTTGTTAGGCAGACCTGTCCTATAGAAAGTCAACATTGTGACACATTTGCTGTGGAGAGGGAGAAAAGGAAGTCAAGGAGAGGGTACCCTCATACAGGGTTATATGTTCTCCCTCCAGGACCTAGCGATGATGTGGTTTGTCTGTGTTTGCACCCAAATCTCATCTCGAATTGTAGATCCCATAATTCTCATGTGTTGTGGGAGGGACCCAGTGGGAGATAATTGAATCGTGGAGGCAGTTTCACCCACACTATTCTTGTGGTGGTGAATAAGTCTCATGAGATCTGATGGTTTTATAAGGGGAAATCCCTTTTGCTTGATTCTCATTCTCTCTTGCCTGCTGCCATGTAAGATGTGCATTTCACCCTCCATCATAATTGTGAGGCATCCCCAGGCACATGGAACTGTGAGTCCAATAAACCCCTTTTACTTTATAAATTATCCAGTCTTAGGTATGTCTTTATCAGCAGCATGAAAACGAACTATTATACAGAACATTTCTGACGTACACTGTAGCCTAGCTGTGTGAATTAGGGAAATCATTTAAAGACTCAGAGATTTAATTCCCTCACCCATGAAATTAAAATAATACTATATATCTTTTGGGTTTCTCTTGATGGATGACAGGAAATTACAGAAAATCATGTTGTTACTCCAATATGCTGAGTAGACAGGGTTCATTAAATATTACTTACATCTGAATCTGAATGTCAAAGTGTAATGCTGGAATGAGAAATGCAAGAAGACAATTCTTGCTTTTTGGGGTTGGAGTATCTGCTGGGTGAGGAGGGCACTTCCTCATTAAATTACTCAGCAAACTTCGCTGAGAGCCCATTGTGTTCCAGGCACAATGCTGGGTGCTGAGGAGAGGGATGAAGAAAAGAATCTCAGCTCACGTGGAGCTCATGGCCTGGTTGGGGAGAGGGACATTTAAATAAATAAATCACTGTCCGGTGCTGAGTGCAGCAACTGAATCATGTACAGTGTAGAGAGATAACACAAAGAAAGCAAGGTTGACAATGTAAGGCCGTGGGTTCAATCTGATCTGCTGTCTGTTTTTCTAAATGAAGTTTTATTGGAACACAGCCTGCTCATTCATTTGCCTGTTGTCTGTGATGACTTTTACCCTTATAGTGAGTGTGGTTGGTTCTGCTCTAAGGATGCACATGTGTTTCTGAAAATCACCACACTATACACAATTGTGCAATAAAAAACACAAGGCCTATGGGGGAAATGGCACTGGGCACAGCAATCAAGAACTTGGCCAGTGACACATAAAAAATGGATAACCTGAAAAAGATGACAACATATTTCTACACATGTAAAATGGTTAAGAAACATATAACAATACTACCACAAATTTGCCCGCTTGCCTTGAAAAAGCCCTGGTGTTAGCCTGTAGAAGTGGGAGTGAGAAGGGCTGCAGCCCGGTCAGAGGGGGTTATCTGGAATCCTAGGGAAAGTTGTAGCAGTAGATATGCATGGTGTGGCTTATACACTCATGTTGAAGTGAGGGTGGATGGCAGTTGTTTAATGGGGGGGGTGTGTGTGTGTGTATGTGTGCATTGTATAATTTCTTACGTGTCTTGTTCCAGATGTGTTCAGTTTTTTTGCTTTTACTCAGTGTTTCTCACAGAGGAAATTGCACATAAGCAAACGTGAAATTCATGTCCTGCTCATATTGTTCCCTAATATATTAATCATATTGGAACAAATGCACATTTCTAAACAAGTGTTAGAGCAGAATTGATTGTTGTTGCAACAGAGACCATATGGCCCACAAATTCTGAAACAAAACACATACTATCTGGTCCTTTCCAGAAAATGTTTGCTGACCGCTGACAGAGAGGAAGGAGGGGTCAACTCTGAGGGAACAGGAAGGCTGCCAGAGGGTGTCTGAACTGTGTTTAGGAGGTTGAAGAAGGCAAGTTTGAGAGGTAACACAAGGGACTGGGAACATTTTGCCATTTTTATTGTTACTTCCTCTCCCATGCATATATCTACGTTCACTTGTCCTCACTTCCTTTCCCAAGAGTATAGCTCTTCCAACTTTTATATAGAGTGAACCAGGATGCAATACAGTTGGCCTGACAGGTGAGAAAATGCTCCTGTGATTTAGCAGCACTCAAAATGCTGAAAAAACCCTCCTCTCATCAGCGCATATCTGGGAATGGCGCAGGCCCTGGTTAGGCCATCCCTTCCATGTGGAAAAGCAGTGGTTCACTAGGAGAGGCAGCAGAATGGCCCATCAGTGGGTTACTAGGATACCACGTGGTCTCCCTGTTTACAACCCTCTTTGTGAGCTCCAACTCCTCCCTGGGGTCTGGCCTCATCAGAGTTTTCATGCCTATTTTCCTAAATCATACTGAACTCTTTTCTATTTCCATATGAGAGTTATGAGTCAGAACAGAGATACGCAAAACCATTTCAAATAATTAGCTGGTTTCCAGATCAGCAAAATCAGTAGGAGGTGATTAAAATAACTGACCTCAGGAAAAAACCCAGAGATGACATTGATGGGAAGGAGGTGTGTTAGTCAACCACAAAGAAAATGAGAGAGGATATTTTGGTCCATCTCTCTAAGGCCTCTGTTCTTATTGGAGGAAACAAAGGCATATCAGACAACCTCAGTTTAATGTCAGAAAACAATCTTGTTACATAACTCTCCTTGATCTGCTTTCATGTTCAGGCATCATCTTTTTAATTATAATTTGCCTTCAGGGAAAACGTATGATGGCCATACTAATTTACTATAATCCAAGTTACTGCTCATAGGAAACAATACATTGACCATCTGGTGTTATACATCAGGCTCCTGAGTGTGGTTAGTTAGAGTCTACCCTGAGTGCCGGCTCTGTTCTCAGGCTCCAGAATATAATAAATCCGGTTTCTGGGTTAGCAGAGTGGAAGACTGGATTGAGCTCCAGTAAACATAGCAACGTAATGTTCATTTCCTATGAGCCTCTACCCTGCTTGCACTGTTCTTTCCATCAACTGTGTATCTTCAAGCCTTGCCTGAGGGTCAAGCCCAACACATGTTGTGTTTTATGACACTCTCTTTTTCACTCCCAGACAATACTGTTCTCACTGGCGTGTGAGACCCCATTGCACATTATTTATACAAACCTGTTCAGAACACTTGTAACATTTTATCTTGCACTACAGATATTTGCCCATGGGCTATTTTTGCCTAAACTTGAAATTCTGAGAAAGCAGAGTTTCTTTGTGTGCCCTGTTGTACCCAGCACAATAAAATGCTTAATGAACTAGTAGCATCCTGACAGCATTGGTAGGCACAGCAGTTATGGTGCGCATGTATGTGTGTGTGTGTGTGGAGAGGTTTCATCTGGAGCAAAGGGACTTTGCTGAGGAAGGATACCCCCAGTTAAAATGTTATGTGGGTGGAGGAGGAAAAGCTGGATAGTCAGGCATAGAATGAGAGCCCAGGTCTCTGAGTAAGAGCTCCCATTGCAGGCGCTGTTTTGAGCACTCTGCACACACACCATCTCTTCAATCCTCTTAAGGATCCTGTGATACTGGTGAGGTTTACTCTCCCACTTTTACAGCTGAGGAAACTCAGGGAGATTAAGCAATTTCCTCAGCATTAAGTAACTAGTAGCTAGGCTGGGTGTATGCTTCATCCTCTTAACCACCATGCAAAAGCTTCTTGCCAAGCCTGGCCTTAGACCAGCTCCATATGAAGGGAAGGTGGTTTAACCAGCACCAATCAATGAGTCACTAGCACAAGAATACAAAGGAAGAGATTCTGGGCTTCAGACTCTCTGTCCAGTGCATCGCCAATGGTCCTTTTGTGAGGTGTGTCCTGCAAGATGACCTTGGGGCCTGAGCCATATCTGTGTGCCACCCAGCCTGGCTCAGTTCTATGTCATGCACCACATTTGTGCAGGCCCCAGGATTCTTTGGGTCCATTTCCGGAAATAGATCCTGGAGAGTAATGCCTATGTGTGGGTTAACTTGTGGAGCACAGAACTCTATGTCCCTGGAAATATCTTTGCAGGTTGACTATGCTCAGGTGGCAAGAATACTTGGCCAAAAGGGCATGTTGGTGAAGAAGGGTGAACCAGGGTGAACTATATGATCTCTCTTTCAAATTATGTATAATATCTAAGAGCCTTTGATTCCTTGTTTTTTCTTACACAAAGCTATAATGGAAGTAGGTCTGACAGGTGTTCTGAAATGGGAAGAGAAGTGGACAACTGTCCAGAGGTGGGCTGGTCCTATTCAACTGCCGGTGACTCAGCAGGGGCCTGGGGGGCAGGGTTGTGCTCACGTCGGCAGGCTTTCTCCTTCAGTCTTATCTACAATTTGGGGTAAGTTGCCTTTTTTATCTAACAAGGTATCTTTGAGGAGAGTATCAGATAATAGGTGTGAATATGTTTTGAAAACATTATAAAAAACGGCACCAAGGCATAATCTGCATCTTTTTTGGAGTGGACAACTTTTAAAAGCCATTTCTGGGCTGCGCACGGTGGCTCACGCCTGTAATACCGGCACTTTGGGAGGCCGAGGTAGGTGGATCACGAGGTCAGGAGTTCAAGACCAGCCTCGCCAAGATGGTGAAACCCCAACTCTACTAAAAATACAAAAATTAGGGGCGCGGTGGCAGGTGCCTATAATCCCAGCTACTCGGGAGGCTGAGGCAGGAGAATTGCTTGAACCTGGGGGGCAGAGGTTGCAGTGAGCCAAGATTGTGCCACTGCACTCCAGCCTTGGTGACAGAGTGAGACTCCTTCTCAAAGAAAAAAAAAAAGTCATTCCTGCAGCACAACTTGAAGTTCATTTGGTATCAAAATGGCTTAGAGGTTCTACTATGGTGTATGTTTCACATTCAGTTGGAAACCCCTCTTCTTTTCTTTTTTAAATGTCTGTGGGAGGCTGAATAATGGTCCTTAAAGATGTTCACATGCTAATCCCTGGAACCTGTGAGTATGTAACCTAACATGGCAAAAGGGACTTTGCAGATGTAATTAAGCTAATCTCAAAATGGGCAGATTATCTGAGTGGCCCAGTGTAATCACAAGGGTTTTTAGAAGAGGCAAATAAAATCAAAGGTAGAAGAACGAGATGGGAAGAAGGAAGCAGAAGTTGGAGTGATGTGCTTTGAAGGTGGAGGAAAGAGCCAGGAGCCGAGGAATGCAGGTGGCTGCTAGAAGCTGGAAAAGACAAGGAAACAGATTCTCCCCTGAGGTTTCCAGAAGG
The DNA here is from genome assembly GCF_000951035.1 of Colobus angolensis palliatus. Taxonomy (NCBI): domain Eukaryota; kingdom Metazoa; phylum Chordata; class Mammalia; order Primates; family Cercopithecidae; genus Colobus; species Colobus angolensis. The sequence continues at coordinate 12,968,999 of NW_012115821.1, read as the reverse complement.
AGTGCAACCTGGCCAGCACCTTAATTTTTAGTTTCTTACCCCTAAAACTGTAAGGGAATAAATTTTAAGCTTCTTACTTCCAAAACTGTAAAAGAATAAATTTTGTTTTAAGCCACTAAGTTTGTAGTTATTTATCACAGTAGCCATTGGAAATGAATAGAATATCCTCCCTCCCTTCCTTCCTTCCTTTTCCCTTTCTTCTACCCTTTCTGTCTCCCTCTGTCCACTCATTACCTCTCTCTCTTTCCCTAAGCCCCTTCCTCCCTTCCTCTTCTCCTTCCCCTTCTTCTCTCTATTTACCTTTTCCCTTTTCAGAGTAAACAAACCAAGTAGCAGTTAGTAAAATGCCTGATGATTTAATAGTGATAGGTTTTTGGTTTATGTTATTTTAAAATTTTCTGCTGATTATTATGAGCTCTGGTGAAGAGATTAATTCAGCCACCATGATTTGTTTCCTTGCCTTGACTTCATAAAAATCACAGGGATACAATAATATAGTTATACATCCCTTGGGCTTGAAAATGCCCAGTAATTACAAGTGATTCACGAGAACAGCTTAACTTGTAAGGGATTGTATTGTGCTCTATAGTAAGCAGTCATTTGTTAAGTTTAAAAATGCCTTTAGAAAGGATATAATAGGACCATCAATTAAAAGTAGGTTTGGAAAAAACTCCGGGGCTGTCTGTTGTAATTCTTCTTTACCCAAACCCTCCTTTTCAAGGCTGCCAAGTTGCGTATGGAGTATGGAATGCCTGCCCTCCTTTCCTAATGTTTCCTGATGCCACCTAGGAGCATGGTGCAGCCCCGCTCAGTGCCAAGTGACGTTCAGATGGCCAGGACTTCCAGGGTTGAGGCACTGCGGTTCTCCTTCACAGCTTGGCCATCCATCATTTGATTAGAGTGAGGTTACCCAGGTGACACGTCCTGGCAGTGGAGAAGCACTGGCCGGGCCTCCTCAGGCAGCTGGGTTGCTGTCCACGTTACTAATGCTCAGCCCTGCCACTAACAGATGGCCGAGAGTGACCTTCCAGGGGAACTCAACTCTTTTGTAGCAACTAGTGCTTCCAACACATGACTTGTAAAAGTTCTTCTTTGTCTCTGGCATGGCTGAGAATAGGCCTTCACCTTCCAAGTTCCATTGGGTGACTTGTTTCCTCTCTTCTTCTGCAGAACAAAACATGAAAAGCATATGCTCCACGCTTCCTTTCTTGGTAACCTCTCATCCCCTTCCTCTCCCCAGACTTGATTTCCAGCTGAAGTCCTTGTTTCTTCCTGGAAAAGGTTAAGTCTATGCCATGAGTTGCTCATTGCATCCTCTGGCCTCTCCTGTTTCTCTTGCCTCTCCTTGCTAGTGCTTTCCTGGGAGGCAGCCTGCTTCTTCTCGCAGCCAATCCTTCCATCGATGTCTACATCCTGTGGTTTCCCGAGGGAGCTTGTCATTCCCTATCTGCTGCCTGGCCACGCAGCCTCTTCATAGATCCTCTTCTTCCATCTTGAAACACTCTTTCACTTAACACTATGTATCTGGTAAGTATTGGCTGATTCCCATCTCTCCGTATGCATCCAGATGCTTTCATTTTCCTACCTCTTATTTCCTCCAAAGTCCTTGCAGTCTGGTTATGTCCCCAGTATTCCACCTAAAACTGCAGTCAAGTTGGCTTTTCTCTCTATCCCTTTTAGACAAATTCTCAGCTCTTTCCTGAGCCATTCTTCTTGATTCCTTCTATATCAGACACATAGACACTACCCCCACTCCTCTCATGATTTAAAACTCATTTTCCACCTGGTTTCTAGGCAATCTGTCCTCAAAATCCTTCATACTCTTTCATCCTTGTTGATTGTTTTTTGAAATAGTTATAATTTATCCCGTATTTTTAATGACCACCATTTGTTCTATCCTATCTACATCATTCTATCTCTTACCAGACCCCAATATACTAACTCTATTTTGATCTTTCAATTCCTGCATTCTTCTCTTATGCATGATGTTTATTTTTACTTTTCTGACTTGGCTTATAAGTTTGTGCATTCAGAAATATCCACTGAGCACCTACTGTGTGCCAGTCACTGTACTAGTGATAGGGATAAAATGGTGAGTAAAATAAATGAATTCCTGCCTTCATGAAGATTATGGTTTGTTAGGGAAGACCAATAATCACACAAATAAAAATCGAATTTGCAAATGTAGTTAGGGCTTTGAAGGGGAGGACCACAGTACCCTGAGAGAATATCATGGATGGGGCAGTAAGGACAGAGGGAAGAAACTAATTAGGGAGGTCAGAAGGGAAATGAGTTGAAATATGAAGGCTGGTTAGATGTTAACTAGTTGCAGAGGCTAAATGAAGGGTTTTCTGAGCATCAGAAAGAGCATGTGCAAAGGCCCTGTGGTGAAAGAGATCAAGGAACTTGGTGTCAGAAAAAGCCAGGGGTGGGCAGAGATCTGAACATGCAGGGTTTGCAGACCACCGTGCTAATGAGGGAGTTTTAAAAAGGGTGGAGGAGGGGAGCATGGTCCCACTGATGTTTTGAAAAGATCCTGTTTATTTAGCCTGATTTCACACAGCCAACTCCCTCTCATGGAGCACACATTTTTGAGATGTGCCAGGGAAGAGAGTTGGCTGGACTAGATTGTGAACTCCAAATCTGTGGAGAGTTTTCAATGAAGATGCATAAGGCCCTAGGGAACAGGCCTAACAGATGTTATCAGTAAGGTAGGAGGAGGAGAAGAGCTTCAGTTTAGCCACATTCCTCTGGGGACCTCTCTGACTGACTCGGCTTCTCTGGCTGAGTTACATTGCCCTGATCTGATACTCAAGAGCAACAGCTGGCACTGAGGGAAGGAGGCAGTGGTGGCTGTGTGCAGGTTGCTGTGGATAATTGGAGGTAAAAAAGGAAAAGTGGCTCACCTAATTGTATTCTAAATTACATCCATTGTTCAATTTCTTAAAAGTACTTGATGCATTCAAGAAGGAAAGTCCTTTCTGGAGTGGGGGATCGATGGGGGGCAGAAGGAGGAAATGGATGCATGGGTACTCTTAGCACATTACTCAGGGTGTTATAAGTGCAGATTTGAGTGGCTTGCTCAATTACTTTCACTGTGTGCATGCTAACAGTAATAAACTTGGAAAACTGAAACACATGAGTCTATAGTAATTGTTTTTTAGATAGTGTAATAATTCATGATAATTGCTTGCAAAGCATTTTCCCCCTCCTTGTCTACAGGGGTAAATACATTAAAGCCGTGCGTTCTTGTATACTATTTTACAATCTATTAGCATAATAACCCATTGTAAAATAAGCCCTGCTGCTGTGGGAAAGTGTGTGATATTGGTCCATTAGACACCTTTATTCTTACACACAAGCAACTAATGGCACTATTTATGGGCTCATGTTAGTTTTGTATATGCTTGTTACCAACTAATAGATTCAGAGCATGAAGTACTGTTTGATAAAAGTTATCCAACACTAACAATCCACCATGACTCTAGCCTTTTGCTTGCTTGAAAATTGCTTTTAGCCCCATGTGAATGGGAAAGTCATCTTGATAAATTTAGCTGCAAGCCAAGCTATAACCAATGTTCACAGAATGTAATCAAATTAGATCTTAAAGCCTCTAATTTCATCATTAGCATGTATTATTTCTTCCCCAAACCTTGTAATTAAATAGCATATTAGAAATAGATAATTTTTTCCCTTTTATACATTTATTAGGTATCTGGGGTTAAATTTGGATCTCTGTTATGGTACACATCTGCTTATTCTTAAATTAGGATAGCTTTAATGATACCTGAAGAATTAGAAAAGTAATTGGTTAACGAAACTAAGGGAATTTGTGGCAAATAAGATATCATTGTGTTTACCCGAGCACTGTTATAATCTGAGAGTTGTATAATTAGCCAAATTATACAGAGGGAAATTAGACACTCATTATTTACTTTTCTTGGACATTCTGTGGCTTTGTGCAAAATTTTTCACTACACACATGAGATTAATTCTTCTTGATGTTTATATCTGGTATGCCACAAGTCAAGAATTGCAGATAAATGCTCTTTTCTTACTCCCAGTTACTAGTAAAAAATCCGAGGCTTTGCGATTACTGCAGGAGCTATTGCTGTGGAGATTGGAGGTTGCATGGGCTGTACACACAGGCAGAACAGTGAATTCAATGACTGTTGACACACAGAAAATCCCCTTTTGTGGCCCGGTGGACTGGTCTGTGTCTCTGGGAAGGGTTCTGGTCTAGGTCAATTTAACTTTCTCCCCTTTAACTCATTCCTCTTCCCATCTCCAACAGAGCTTACTGCTGGGTTTAGCTAAATAAATTCCCAAGCAGCTGGTAGTTCAGTGTTTCCCAACCCTGGCTGCATAGGAGAATCACCCAGGGAGCTTTAAAAATCACAGATGTCTGACCCTACCCCCAGAGATTTCAGGGCAATGTGATACCAGGGTTGAACTGACTGCAGAGGCAAAAACAGGGGTGGAAGATAGGAGTCATGGGGAATGCTGTCCCACTCTTGGCCCCAGAGCCACACCTGCCAGGAATTTGGGATTGCAGCACGCTTTTCCATTGAGCAGAGATTCACCTTCTTTAGAAGCTGCTGCTGACTGATCAAACCTGACATACAAAATGAAGCAAATATGTCATCCCTGGCTTAAGGTGTTACTTTACAGGCACTCTAGACAGAGAATTCACTCATTCCTTTGACAAATATTTAATGAATACATACTTGCTGGGTGCCAGGCACTCCTGTAGAGTCTAGAGATACAAGAGTAAAGAAAACAGACATTTTTTGGGGAACCTAGTTGGGGAAATTAAAAAAAAAGAGAAATAAAGAAAATGCATACAATGTAGAAATCACTTCCTAGGGAGGTAGCAGTCATGAAGCTAAGACAGAGAATGGCAATTTCAAGTCTTGCAAAGACTCTCTTACAGAGGTGGATTCTCCTTGTTGGAAAAGGCTCTGATACAAGCTAACTGAATCTGAGGAAATCATAGTTGACAGTCAGGGGCTGAATCCTCCCTCTCTCATCCTGCCTTTTCATTTGCAATGTTAAGTTTTTATCCTGCGTGTGACATGAGGACGTTGGTATAATTGGCTTTCCCTGGAACTGGTCTTTTGCTGTGTCCACCTGATGGCTGCTTTAGGTATTGGTCGTCTTCATGCTTGGGGTCTCCCATGTCCCTCTCTGCTTGGTGGCCAGCTGGTTTTCAACTGTGTCTTCAGAGCAGCCACCTGAAAAAGGCCCTTAGATTATAAAATACTCCTTCCTTCTCATTATTCCTCTGTCCCCAGCCCCCAGCAGAGTGGAAGCCCCTAGACTCAGCTTCCTTTGCCAGAGGATTCCCTGCAAAGCACAGGCTGTACATGGGAGTAAAATAATGATGTTTTGAAGGACTTCCTTTCTACTCCTGCAAGGGAAGCTCTCAGTGCCAAATTGTTGACACTGCCTCATTCTCTCTGCCACACTGAATAAATATATTTAAAATGGGATTCGTTTGTGAGTCCTTGGCTTGATTTATAATACATTTTCTATCCAGATATGTGCTGCTACTGTTTATCTCTACAAAATAAACATTAAAATTGCATTTGAACTTCATATTAAATTTATATTCATGCTATTACAATTTTATTTCTGTCGAACGATATTCACTTTTCAGACATAAGGCAGAAATAAGAGCACATAGGCAAATAAAAGTAGTTATCATTATTTCATTTTCTCCTAATTTTTTCCTTAACATGTTACTCACAGCCTGCTCTTTTTCTCACACACAATCTATATAGTAAATACTGAGGAGATGAATAGGGGATCCTTGATTTTTGCAGTGTATCTAGGTGAGCAGTTTCTATTAATGAAGTGTTTTCCATTACTTGAGAGCCAGACAGGAGCAGTGGGTCTTTTGTCATGTGCAGTTGTTAGGCATCCAGTGGTGTCAGAGGCCCACAGTTGGTAGAACATGGCTTCAGGCTTGTATTTCCAGTAGTAGGAGTGGTTACTGCCAATATTCATACACTCTTTAACTAATTGCTCAAAGCTAGAGTCCAGTTTTGTGTCCAAAACGATACTCCAGCCTGGTTATCACACTGTTCCTTAAAACCATCCTGCAATGTCACACTTTAGCCTATAGCAGCAGTAATAATAATAATAATAATAACAATAATAATGGTGAGTAGACATTATTAGTTTTGAAAATTTGATTGTAGAAGTAGTGTGGGGAAAGGTAATATAATTATTTGCAAATTGCAACAAGCGTCTATCTTTAAAAATAGACACTATTCTAACTTTAGGATAATTCAGTAGTAGAACTTTGATATTCTTTTCTTTTTATTTTGCTCTACAAAATTGGATATTAATGATCTTTTTAAGAGAATTTGGTAATATAACCAAATTCTTTTTTCTTTTTTTGGTATTTTTTTCTTTTCTTGCTCTACAAAATTGGATATTATGATCACTTTAATTTTTTCATTCTAAAAGATGAAAAATTGTATATTGTTAAAGTGTGCATTTTCCTCCTTCATATTGATATTGATCATATTCAGTGATTAACTTTGGACAGTATGGTCCAAAAAGCTGGCTATCCCTAAGGGTTGATTTTCACATTTTATTTGCTTGTTGTTTATTTAATGCAAGTAATTTAGTCAGAATAATGCCAAAAGAAGTAATGCTTCTTGCCTTTAGTGGGCTGCTTGACAGCCTTTTGTGAATAATATTAAAAACGAGGATGATCACAATTACTGTGTAATGAGTACACAAGTACTATGATGACCAGTTCACATGATTACTTATTTCACCCTCACTGTAAACCTACGAGCTAAGTGATGTCATCATACCCATTTTACAGATGAGAAAACTGAGGCTGAGGTAAATTAACATGTTCAGAGTTGTCTTGGTGACTCAGTGGTAGAACTGAGATTTCGATGCAGATCTGTATCATTCCCACCTCAACGTTCTCACTCAGTATCCTTCATTGCCTGTAAGAAGATTTTACAAAATGTGGGAGATAAAGTTGATAAGAATTTTTAGCGGTTTCACCAACAGTAGTCAAAGGACAGTAAGGTAAAAAGGAGAGTTAGGTTTCAGTTTGGTGTTACTCACTCACTACTTTTGTGTTCTCAAACAAGCAGCTTCACAGTTTGGGGTCTTAATATCTTCATCTAAAAAACAGGGCTAATGGTACCTAACTTGAATGAGATGATGGGAAAGTGTTTTATAATTAAAGATACCCTGTGAATGGGTTTCATCAGCAGGCTGCAAATTCTCTCCTTGGTTCTATCTTATTCAATGTTTTCATTATCTTAAAGACATGTAGGTCATAATCAACAAATTTCTGGTACACTCCTGGAAAGGATAACTAATTTGTTGAGTGAGGTAATCAGGACATATAATGATATCTGTAGGCTGAACTAACAGATTAAGTCCCTCAAGATAAAATTGAACCACTTTAGAAAGTCACATAAAAGACAATGGTAGTCAGTTCATTCCAAACTAACATGTAACATTGATTGAGCACTTAACATGTGCCAGGTACTATTTTAAGCTCTTTACATGAGTTATATAATCTGCACAGCAACTATCTGGAGTAGGCACTGGACATAGTCTCCCTTCACAGGTAAGAAAATTGAGTTGCAGAGAGACATTTTTTTTGCCAAAGTCACACAGCTGGTAAATGGAGGAGACAGCCTATGAGCCCAGGCAATTTGGACTGTTTAATGCTACCCCATAGTGCACTGTTCAAAAAGCTAACACAGTTTTTGGCCATGTCAATAGAAATACTGCATCCAGGTGAGAATTAATAAGAGTCTCAGCCAACATCCCTGCGGATGTTCCACAAATTTTAAACTGTTATATCCAGGTATTGAGGAATGCTGACAAACCAGAGAGCAAATAGGAAAGGATCATCAGGATGATGTCATCTGAAGGGATGTCTGGGGCACTTGAAAATGTCAAGATTGGAGAAGAGGACATATGGTGAGACAGCCATCTTCAAATATTTACCATCTAGAAGTTAGAATTGGATTCCCACGAACCCCAGAGAACAGCCCCAAGTATTTGAATGGACAATGGAGGGAGGCAGTTTCTGTACAATACGAGTAAGACCTGTCTGAAGGTGAAATCTGCCCACCAGTACAATGGACTTCTGCCAAAATGTAAGTGCCCAGTTATAGAACGTTTTCAAGCTGAGAACGCTTGTGTGGCTTTCCTTCAGGAAAGCTGAGCTGATGGGGGATTTCTACATTGGTGGAAAAATTCACTGGATGACTTCTAATGTCCCTTCCAACTTTAAGATTCTACTACTTCATTCATCAGGTATTGTGCCTCCTACTTTATCATTAAAAATAGACATTTCTCTTTAAGGTATCACGAAAGGGTTAATGATTAACTGGATTTAAGGTTTGTATGTTTCACTAATGATTCTTGGGGCAGGAGTGAACACCTAAACCAAGCCGACTCAGTCAGATTCTCTCTCTCAGAATGTGGTACCAGCGGTCTTTCTGGAGATAGGATGTATTGGAGCTGTGGAGTGGAGCAGTCACTTTCGTGCTGTAGTGGGGAGACTGAAAACACCAATGGGCAAAAGAAAAGATAAAGCAAATACAAATAAAGAATACAGAAATATGAAATCATGTGATCCAAGGGAGGGAAAGAGAGAAAGTGAGAGATGATGAGGTTGGCTATTTTGGTTCCCATTGGCTGGCAGATTCTAACTTTCCATCCTCCAAGCTTGGCTAAACTTGCTGCTTCTGGGTTCCAGGAGATAGCAGTGGATGCCCCAAGTTCGTTCTGTTTATTTTGCTTCAGTCTGAATAGGTTTCTATAATGTGCCACCCAAAGTTTTTAACTTTGGACAATTCTTTTTAGATAGAGTGACTCTTCTTTCTTTTGTGTAAAAAAAACTTACTTTTACTGTCTTCAATTGGCTGCTTAATAGTGGCAAGTCATTACAGGTACACATTTTCCCCCAAGATATAATGGTTATAATTAAGTGATTCAAAAGTACTTGAGTGCAGAAGGGCCAGGGCTATCCAAATGTCAGACTAAATTATAAAGTGAGCAGAACTGAAATGCCACAGGATGTAACCATCCATAATTTATGAGTAGCAGAATCAGATCAGTCCATAAAATGAGCTGGAATAATTAATTTTTTTGTGGTTTCATATGTTTTTATTAAAAGATATGACTCAGTAGCAGTGAAACACTGAAGATTAATAAAGTTGCAAAAGAGTAAAGCATTCTTACCATATCCCTGGGACCCCCTGTTTTTGATGGTGTACCGGGGGGAAATGTCATTAGGTGAGGCACTGCTTTATCAGCCTGTGGGAATCTGAGCCGTGAATATTTTAGGTGGGACATCGGTTCTCAGGAGGCTCCCAGGCTGCTGTTTTTGCCATGGAAGAAATCTCATGGGTCTTCCAGGAGAGATACTCTCTGAGATGTGGATGGTTAAGAGAAATCCTCATAGGCTCCTGGAGCTGTCTCCTGCTTGCCAAGAATAAATCCAAACTCAAGATTGTTTGGAACGGGCCTACATGACAGAAACATTTGCAATCATGTCGCTGAAAATGTTTGTTTTCCTGGGTCTACATGGCAAATAGGATACAGATCAGTGAGCAAAGAAATGGTTTGCTGAGTGGGTTGGACATCACTGATGAAATGTTTGCTGGAAGCGTGTACCATGAGTCTTGCTTCAGCACCCCATCCAGGGGAGTTGCCATGCTGCCTGGCAGCATTGCCAGCCTCAGTACTTATGAAAAACGAGCTGAAGTATTTGTCATCATTAAGGCTGTAGATTGTTTTTGAGGAGTGTTAAACCTTCCAACCATATTGTAGCTCATGGAGTTTAATTCACATCGCTCTCAAAGTTTGGATCAGATACAGGGCGGCTATCCTTGACATTTATGGAACAAATACGTTCCAGGGAATGGCCAGTAAAGTGCATTGTATAAAGTAAATCACATTTCCCCATTGATCTACTTTATAAAACTAGAGACCTACACTCTGGAAACAAATCCATTAAATGTTTGGTGAGGAGATAGCCTAGTTGGCCCCCATTGGAGTCTCTCAGTGGACTCCTCTAAACGTCATCATTGACAAATGCCTGCAGAAGATAGTTGCCTCTTAGTGCCTTGATTTTCTTCTATGTAGGTTCCCTGCACAAGGAAATTAGACACTGGACATCAGCTCTGTGCTCCACATACTACAGGATTCTCTTCCCAGCTAGGAATATCCTTATGCTATACTCATGCTTTTAATCCCCTCTTTCACCTTTAATCTGCTGTACTCATGATTTTAATCCTTTCTTAATTATGTCCTTTAACAAACCTGGACATGATATCATACACAAGTTCAAATGTCCAAAAACATTATAGCTGTGATAATAGGATGCAAGTTGGGAACCCCAGTGTGTATACAGGCTCCAAAAAATGCATTTGTTTTAAAATGAAGGAGCAACATAGGAAAATAACACATGGGAGATATAGTTATAAATAACTAAATAAATCTCCCAGATTAAAATTATACATATTCATAAGATGTTATGAATGAACTGAGGACAAGTGAGTTCGAATGCACTAAAATAACAGTTTTTTCTCCACAAAATTACATGAAACAATATATTTACTTTTCAACACTTTATTTTGAGTCTAGGTGATATGGTTTGGCTGTGTCCCAATCCAAATCTCTTCTTGAATTGTAGCTCCTGTAATCCCCACATGTTGTGGGAGGGAGCCAGTGGGAGGCAATTGAATCACGGAGGTGGGTTTTTCTATGCTGTTCTTGTGACGGTGAGTAAGTCTTACCAAATTTGATGATTTTATAAAGGGGAGCTCCCCCTGAACGTACTCTCTTGCCTGCCACCATGTAAGATGTGCCTTTGCTCCTCCTTCACCTTCTTCCATGATTGTGAGAAATCCCCAGTCACTTGGAGCTCTAAGTCCATTAAGCCTCTTTTTCTTTATGAATTATCTAGTCTTGGGTATTTCTTCATAGCAGTATGGAAGTGGACTAATACACTAGATAAACATGAGTCATTAATTGTCCTTTGGTTGGTGAAATTGATCTTTTCTTCATGGTTGATTGGGAAGGGAGAGGGAAGTTGACCTGTTGAAGTTCGTGCTTGGAGCTTCTGTTTGGTTAGGAGCAGCAGCACAATATTTCCTTGCCTGTGAGGGAAAGTGAATATTTTGAGAAGTGGAAAAAAATAACTTTTGGTGTTAGCTAAATTCCTCAGAGCCATACTGCCTAGGTTTTCTTTTGTTTTTTTGAATTTTATTTTATTTATTTATTTATTTAATTTATTTATTTTTGAGACAGTCTCACTGTGGTACCCAGGCTGGAGTACAGTGGTGTGGCCTTGGCTCACTGCAGCCTCTGCCTCTTGGATTCAAGTGATTCTCCTGCCTCAGCCTCCTGAGTAGCTGGGATTATAGGTGCCTACCACCACATCCAGCTAATTTTTGTGTTTTTAGTAGAGATGGGGTTTTACCATGTTGGCTAGGCTGGTCTTAAACTACTGACCTCAAGTGATTTGCCTGCCTCGGCCTCCCGAAGTGCTGGGATTATAGGCATGATCCACCACACCTGGCCTGTTTTTATGAATTTTAATAAGTGGCATTAGGCTTTGTTCAATTTCTCTATTATCAATTTTTATTATATATATCCAGTGAGAATGATTTAATTTCTATGGTTACAGAGACTTAGCACTTTACAAACTTAGTTAAACTTGTTATCATGTTATAATGTACCTGGCTATCCCCATGCCTCCATTTCCACTGCAGGTCGTGTCATGTCCTGTGTGTATGGCACATGGTGGATTTCTCAGTGTAGAAAACATCTATTGCTGTTCTCTTCTTGGTCTCGCTGTCAGCCCTGGGACAAAGAGGTCCTTGGCCCCAAATTATGCTTACTTTTCTAATAACAAATATTGCTTACATTTATTTAGGGCCCACCATGTACCAGACACTGTGTTAAGCACTTTGCTGGCATTATCTAATCAATTATCTAACCGACTTATTGCTATGTCACAGATGGAGAACCAAAGGTGAATTAGCACACACTCAAGCCTACACAGACATGGCAAGAAGCCAGAAGCTAGAACGTGAAACCAAGTCAGTCCTTGATAGGGCTCACGCTTAGCACTCCTCTTCTCAACTACCTCTCTCTGGTTGTCATTTTATTTAAACTACTTTTTAAAGATGTGATTGACATACAGAAAGCTATACACATGTAATGTATACAGCCTGAATGAGTCTGGAGATAAATGCAGTCGGTCCTTCGTGTCTGTGGGTTCCACATCCGAGAATTCAACCAACTGCTGATCAAAAAGATTTGGGGAAAAAAGCCATCTGTACTGAACACGTGCAGTTTTTTTCTTCTCAGTATTTCCTGAACAATACAGTATGACCACCATTTACCTAGAATTATGGCGTATTAGGTATTGTAAGTAATGTAGAGATGATTTAAAGTACATGAGAGGATGTGCATTGGTTATATGCAAATACTGTGCTATTTTATATGAGGGACTTGGATTTTGGTATCCATGGGAGATCCTGCAACCAATATCTTATGGATATCAAGGGATAACTGAAACTATCACCACAATCTATGCCATAAACGCATCCTTCACCTTCAAGAATTTCCTTCCTTCCACTCTCCTTATTTATTTATTTTTATTTAGTCATTTATTTATTTAGATCTTATTCTGCCACCCAGGCTGGAGTACAATGGAGCAATTGTAGTTCACTGCAGCCTTGACCTCCTGGGCTAAGTGATCCTCCCACCTCAGCCTCCCAAAGTGCTGGGAATACAGAGATGAGCCCCTGTGTCCAGCTGCTCCTCATGTATTATTATTTTCTTATGTGTGTGTTAAAAATGCCTAACATAATATTTACTTTCTTAGAACATTTTTAAGAATACAACAGAGTATTGTTAACTGTAGGCACTATGCCATAGACCTCTGGACCTTACTCGTCTCATAAAACAGCAACACTGTGCCCTTTGACTACAAATTCCCTGCTCCTCACTACCAAAGCCCTGGGAGCCACCCACCATTTCCACTCTTTGTTTCTATGTGTTTGACTATTACTGACTCATCATATGAGTGGTATCATGCAGTATATGTCTTTCTGCGTCTGGCTTATTTCACTTAGCATGATGTCCTCCAGGTTAATCCACTATTGTCACAAATGGCAGGATATCCTTCTTTTAAAAAAACTAAGTAATTTTCATTGTATGTATATATCACAGTTTCTGTATCTATTCATCAATGGACATTTAGGTTGTTTATGTGTCTTGGCTATTGTAAATAATGCTGCAGTGAACATGGGCGTGCGGATATCTGTTTAACGTACTGATTCAGTTGCTTTGGATGTATTTCAGAAGTGAGAGTGCAGGGTTTATATGGCAGTTCTATTTTTAGTTTTTGGAGGAATCTTCATACTATTTTCCTTAGTGGCTACACCAGTTTACATTCCTACCAACAGTGTTGGAGGATTCCCTTTTCTCCACATTCTCATCAACATTTGTTATCTTTTGTTTTTTGGATAATAGCCATCCTGGTTTGATTACCATTTAATATCAGAGCTATTAGACCTACATCGCATCAAATGGGCACACTGCAAACTGTCAAAATAAACATTTGATCAAGAAGTTTGCTGAAGGAATTTTGATAGAGTATAAACCTTAGCCAGGTTGCAGTTTCTGTGCTTCAAGAAACAAAGAACATTGTAGATTTTTTCCTTAACAGACTTTATGATAAGCCTGTCATGTATCATTGACCTAAGTGAGGACAATTGCAACCCAGAGGGAAACTTTTGTTTCTAGGATATTCTATAAATAACCTATTTGATTAATGGCTCTGTCCACAGACAATAGAAGCCTACTTTATGGCTGAAGACAGGGATACAGCTCTTACCCTCACTTCCCATGCATTTCCCAAACTGGCCCACTTACCCTGGGTCACCTACTTACTTTGATTTTTCATTTAACCTTTATGTATCTCTGGGATTTAATTTATTCAGGGTATATAACCTCAGCTCATGAGATGTTTTTGCCCAAAGCAGGACAGAGGTATTCATTTCTCTCAGAAACAAATCTTGGTGACTATTGTACTGCAGTTTAAGGTATTTACAAGTCTTTGAGATAAACGCTCAATCAGAACATGGCAACAAAAGTCATCTTTAGGCTCACTGTCCCTGTCACTATCATTACATCACTCAGTTATCCAGATCAGAGGATGAGGAAACTCTAGGGGGAGACCCCATGCCTCTATGTGATGCAGTATTAACTCAATGGGCTAGATAAATACCTACCAGTTTGGGGCAGGAAAAAAGGAAATTAAGTTAATTTTTCTCTTCATTTAAAAAGTTGACTCTGGGAGCTTCCAGGAGATTTTTCCTTAGGCAAAATGGACTCTGTTCCCAATTTTGAGACAAGAACTCATCTATCTGAGACATGGTAACAGAGTCTTCCTAACAGGTTAATGGGCAGAGTTTACTTGCTCAAAGGGTTTTCATTACATTGTTCAAACCTAAAAGCTTTCAAAAAAAATTTTTTTTTCAAGTACAGTGTTGTAGATTGCAAAACGAAAAAAAAATATGACCACAGATTCCTTTCATCCCTGTATACATCTACCTTTGCAATGTGAACTGGCTGCCCTTCCTGTCAAGACTTGGAGTCATTCTCCCTATTCACTTGCATCTGACTGGCCTTGAGGCTTTTCGGACCAGCAGAATGGGGCAGAAGTGGTGACATAGGAATTCTGAGTCTAGGCTTCAGAAGGTCTTGCAGTTAATCTTCTCATGCTCTTGCTGCCCTGAGACCTCCATGTAAAGAGGCCTGGGCTAGCCTCCTTGAGGGTGAGAGACCACATGGAGCAGAGACATCCCATCTTAGGCTCCATAAATCAATCAGCCTGCCCACAGCCCGTTCGTGTGAGTGAGACTGCCTGGGACTGCTAGCTCCAGTTGACCCACCAGCTGCTTGCAGAATCACCCAGTTAATCCACAGACTTGTGAGCAATGAGAAAATTGCTTTAAAGCTTTAATTTGGGTATGCTTTTATGCACAAATAGATAATGGTTATATATAAGATCAGCCTATAGGCATACAGACACTTTAAATAGGTAAATGTATTTCTGGGTGGTGTGATTGTAGGTAATTTTGTGTTTTAAAGATGTTATATATTTTCTAATAAATCTGCATAACTTTAATGTTAAGATTAATAATAGGCTGGGTGTGGTGGCTCATTCCTGTAATCCCAGCACTTGGGAGGCTAAGGCAGGAGGATCACTTGAGCTCAGGAGTTGGAGACTAGCCTGGGCAAAATAGTGAGACCTTGTCTGTAAGAAAAGTTAAAAAATTAGCTAGGTGGTGGCATGCACCTATAGTTCCAGCTACTCAGGAGGCTGATGTGAGAGGATTGCTTAAGCCCAGGAGATCAAGGCTGCAGTGAGCTATAATCATGCCACTCCACTCCAGCCTAGGCAAGAGAGTGAGATCTGGTCTCTACATATATAATATAAATATATGTATATATATCATATACAATAATATATACATATATGATATATATACATAAATACATATATAATATATACTAATTTTATTAAAATGACTATTGCAAACAGCTAGTTAATGAGTGAGCAACTCAGTCACTTTCCTTTGGGAGTCCCTAGAACAGTGTGTTCCGGCTGTCAGTTGCTGTCTAACAAACCACCCCAAAATTTAGTCACAGAAGACAAACAACCATCTTATTATGCTCATGATTTTGTGGATCAGGAATTCAGGCTGGACATAGTGAGAGCTCCTTGATCGCTGGGGTCTCAGCAGGGATACTCAAATGGCATGAGATGGCTGAGAGCTCCACTGGGGTCGTGTGCCCAAGACTTCGGATATGGCTGTAGATGAGTTCTTTGCTTTTACACATTGTGTCTGGTGGAGCTTGAATTTTCAAGATGGCTTCTTCAGTCTCACTTCTGGTGCCTGGGCTGGGCTTGGTAGAAGATCTGGGGCAGTCCAGGAACCTATCTCTTTCTCTTTCTCCTCATAGTTTTTTCATATGTCCAGCTTGAGCAGCAAGGCAGTCTCAGAGCAATTAGATTTCATACTTGGTGGCTAGCTTCACCCTGAGCAAACATTTCAAGAAGTGGAAACTGCAAAGCTTCTTATGACCTATACTTACTTGGAAGACCCAGAATGTCATCCCAAAATCAAAGGCTTGAGCATTACTCCTAAATGGGAGTAGTAGCAAAAATATTGTGGCAATCTTTAATCTACCACAGTCTGCCCCCTGGCCACACATTATTTACACATGTTCCACATGCAAAATACACTCACTGTTCTCTAAGGAATCTACCTCCTAAATCATATCTTATTACAACATTGGCTGTCAAGAATCTCCCTGTCAAAATCAGATCCAGGTATGGATGTGTCTCCTCACATGTGAATCTTTGAGTACAGCTCCTTGAATACAATTTTTTTTTGTTCTGAAGGCCCGCGAACTACAGAAGTAAACTGTTTCCATAATATCTCCACACATCCGATATTCAATGGTAAAAAAGGTCTCGTACAACCACAGTAGACACTGCCATCCCAAAGGAGGGGAAAGAGTACATGGCAATCAGTTGTCCACAGCAATTCTGAAACCCAGCCAGACATAGATCATCAATTCTCTCTTCTCTGGGTACAAGAACATTTCTTGACTAGGGCTCTGTGTTGCTTCCTGGAAATGACTCCTACTCTAGAAATTCTTCCCATTACATCAGCAGAGTGCAAAGAATCAGGCCTCCCTGGGTTTGAATAATGACTCCATATTTACTACCTATATGACTCAGTGCAAGTTATTTCATCTCTCTGGGCCCCAGGTTCATTGTCTATAAAAAGTGTATAATAATACTTCCTTCTAATGTTGTGAAAATTAAATGAGCTACTGTATATACTTAACATGGCATCTGGCATTCAACAACTAGTATTTTTCACCTCTCTGTGATGTTCTGTCAGTTTAGGCAGTGGCAAAATTGTCACAGGTCTTGAGAAGGCCACAGAAGCTTCCCCAAATAGATACTATAGTGGGGGAACCTCCTACAGAATTATTGAGCAGTGAATTGGGGCATTTCTTACAGAACTATTGAACAATATACTTTTATCATAAAAAAGAAATTTTGAGAGAATCTAGTTCATTCTATTAACCCCCCAAAATACTGAAGCTTTCAGGAATTATCATGCTTGAGGTTGCTTACTGAATGCTGGTCTTCTGCCTCTAGTAGCAGTGCTTGTTTCATGGTCTACAATGTGCAGCATCGTTTTATTCATTCATTTCCCATAAACAGTTGTAAATGGAATTCCAAGTGCAGAAAATGAGATCAAAATTTGATGCGAGCTAGTGAAGATGTTTGACCCTTCCATCTGGCTCAGAGCAGAGCAGTTGTTCAGAAGGTTTAGTAGCCTCAAGCAGTTACCTGAGATCTTAAGATCAGCACGTTGTGATAAGAAGATGTAACATTTAATGTTAACAACTGAGTGGGGAAAGGGAAGCATACCACATTAGTGTGGTTCTTCATATAAATGTGTAGTAACACAACCCTACTCAAAAAGGCACGAGATGTGTGATCCCATGCACAATGTTTGGATCACTGTACCAAGTGATTTAAAGAAATTCCACTGCTTACATAAATACACACTCATGGATAATAATGGAAATCAGAAAACTGAAACAACGTATTCAAAGTTTAATGTTGATTCATTTTGCTGTAAACATATATATATATCCTTCTGGAACTGTGCTTATTGAGGCATACATGTAGTCAGCAGGTGCAGCAGGCATTATCAGTGCTTCACCCATACGCTCTTGATTCCTTTACTACATTATCTCCAATCCCTTTACTACTTTCTTGCCCTCGGGCTTTCACTGCACTTGCAATTCCAACAGTTAGCACCAGGATCTCTTGTTGGAGAACCGCCTACTTTGCTGGGCATGCACTGAGAGTTAAAGTACTTGGGAATTTACATCCTTTGGGTGTCACCCTCTCATCAATGGCTGACTGGATCAAGAATATAAGTACTCTTAGGACAACTCTGAGGAGTGACCTCTACTATTTCTTGACCTCCCCTGCAGAATTAGGCCAAAGTTACCTTCTGTGGGAGTTTGCTTGGTATGTCATCTTTTTGCTCGGCCCCATTTCCCCATGACCCAATCAGTTTTTCCAGGGAACAGTTTATGATACATCATTTTCACCTGAATTCGCATGTCAGTATCCACTCCTGGGGAACCTACTCTACTGAGAACAAGGTCAAAATCACCTTAAGAAATTCACTGTATATCCCATAAGTACAAGACCCGTAGCTTATATACAAAACCCTAAAAAATCGTTTTTGCACACTACACTTTGAGAACCACTAAAATACATCAAGCAAAGAGTAAGATAAGATTCTATGTGAAGATGCCTAGGACCTTAAAGATAGTTTGCAAATCTCATGTAGTAAATAAGGATGGATTGAGAATTCTAAAGGGTTCTGCTTGACTACATGGTTTATTTCACTATGTTTTAGTATTAGGCCTCAATAATTGGAAAACATGTTAATAGATTTGTTTGTTATTTTGGGGAGATTAAATAAGATTTTGTGGTGAGGTCAGGTTCCACAGTCAGCAGGAAAGTTAACTGCATGTGTAATGATGAAATTAACCTGTCTTCTAAAGCTCACTTATTCACAATTCCTATGTATTGAGTATGTGCTATGTGCCACATATTATCCTAGACACTGGGAGTAAGGCAGTTAACAAACTAGACAGATTCCTGCCCTCATGAAGCCTATATTCCAGTGGGAGGAGACATAACAAACAAATTATTGTATAATATATTGGATGGCAAAAACTACTATAAAAAAAATAAATCAGGGTAAGGTGGGTAGTGAATGCCAGAGTGGAGGACACTATTTTCTTTGAGTGGTCAGAGTGACCTCACTGACAAGGTGACATTTGAACACAGACCTAAAGGAAAGGAGAGGCTAGCCATGCTAACATCAGGTAAAAGGCATTCATTCCAGTGAGAGGAAACAGTGTGGTTGACGTGGATCTTCTGCTGAGCGGATCAGTGCTGGTTGTTGGCCACATCCCAGCTGCTTCCCTATGGGTCCACTGTCACATTCATGTGGAAGCCACATTTCCACTGAGCCACTCCAACCCATTGTAGGAGCACAGTGAGATCCTAATTCAGGCCATTCTGGTGAGGCAGAGAAAGACACCCACTGGCCTTCTGGAAACTTCCTTAGGACTGCACTGCAGTCTGAACCCTTCTTGTACAATCTGTCTTCCATCTCCTCTTCCTCACAGATGTCAGATTGACATGGCTGTCAAAGGCTCTTCCCACCTTCTTCCCCTCCCTCCCTTTTATCCTTCATCTGCACTTCCCCTCCATACATTTCATGCACATCTAATTCCATCTTAGCATTTGCTTCTTGGAGAGCCCAAACAAACACAAGCAGCAAAGGCAATGGCCCGAGGCAGGAGCATGCTCGATGTAATTGAGGAATGGCAAGATCTGTGTGGCAGGGGCAGACTCAGAAAGGGGCAGAGTGGTAGAGCATGAGGACAGGCAGAGACAGAGATCAAATCTGGAGGGCCTGGTAAGCATCATAAGGACCTGGAGTTTTCCTCTGAGTAACACGAGGTCACCTTTGGAGGGGGATGACCAGGGTTAGTGATATGATTCAACATTTTAAAAGGATAGTCATCCCTGCTGCATGGAGGGCAGGTTATAGGTGAAAAGCACAGGGAGATCTGAAGCAGAGATGCCACTGAAGAATCCAGACCAGAGATGATAATGTTTGAAGGAAGTGGTAGTAGGGGAGTGAGCAGTGAGTGAATTCTAAAAATATCTGAAGATAGAGCCAATAGGATTTGCTGATGGTTAGGGCATGCGGTGTGAGAGAAAAAAGAGTCAAAGGTTTTTGGTCTGTGCAAATAGAATTGGCATTCATGGAGACAGGAAAGACTGGGTATTGTGAAATATCATGATAGAAACCCTAGTTTAAGTAGATTTCTGCTGCTTGTATGCTGAAGTAGTGCTTAGTTTATATCTCTACTTCATCATAAGTCAGTCAGTCTTTTTACAGTGACTGTTGCTGCTGTTCTTGCTACCTATCATTGAGTGCTCACTCACTGCCTACTGCCCTAGTGTTTATATTATTGTATTTATTAATTATATGAATATGTCATGTATGTATATATATATATGTAAAATATTAAAAAAAATCTCCTCCTCCACTTCATTTAATCTTAACCTCATGAAATTAGCCTCAGGTTTTGTATTGTGTTCTGGCTGGAGGTCACATAGAGAGTCACTGCCAGACTCAGAACTGAATGGAACAGAATCCTGGAGGGTGCGACCCTGATGCCGTGTTCCTCTTCATGCTGAGGGCTTCCTGGTGCCTGTGCAGCCCTTCTGTAGCTGCTCTTTTACCACTGTCTTCCTGACTATGTCTAGAAGTGGCTTCAGAACAAGATAGTATCATAATCATCTTCATGTGTGCCACTTAAACTACTAAGCTTCCTTGCATACTGTAAGTTCCATGATTCCTTGTGGTATTTTGTGAGTTCTGTGTACCTACGCTGCCCCCACCTACCTGATAACTGACCAATGAAATGTTATGAGAATTCCTAAATACGATCAGATGCATTGGCCTGACAACATCCAGTGACTTCCAAACTTGTCCGTTGCCTGTCCGACACTGCACGGCTCCACTCTAAACTTTTGTCTGATTTTTAGCAGGTGGTCCTGGGACTCTCTGGTATTTCCCTGGTATCTCTGGGCTCCTCCAGCAGAGAGAAGACACTGTATGAAATGTAGGACCCAACACCTCATTTCAGATGTTAGTGGTGATCCCAGTGTCCCTGCTAGAAAGAGAGGTGGATGCATTTCCTTCTTTTTTTTTGAGACAGAGTCTCACTCTGTTGCCCAGGCTGGAGTGCAGTGACATGATCTCGGCTCACTGCAAGATCCGCCTTCTGGGTTCATGTCATTCTCCTGCCTCAGCCTCCCAAGTAGCTGGGACTACAGGGCATTGAATTCTTTGGTTATGCAACCTCTTTTCCCTAATATCTGAAGGGCTCCCTTTCTGTCAACTGAGTTAGTCATAACTTGAGAACACTTATGTTATTTGACACATATGAGTTATGTAGGTATTCAGAATGGCAAAAAATGGACCAATTACTAAATTACTTTTTTCCATCCAGTTACAATTACTTATATAAACTTGAATGTTAACTCCTAATCATTTGGCAGCAACAAAATGCATTTGTAAAGATTCACCTTCAAAATGGCCGGTAGCTTTCTGACACTTTCCAGCTGATAATAACTCTGGACTGTGGATATCTCATCAGAATTAATTGCAGCAGACTGGAGTCCTGCAAATGCTAAAATGTCTTTAGTTTTATAGACCAATAGATGCTATGGTTCAGCAGTTCTGCATTATTATTAGTAAACTCCTTGAATCTTTTGGGAGGCAGCTCAACAAACCACTGTAACCTTTATACATTAAATGAGAATTAGCAACTATGCTTGTTGATTGTGAGTATCAAGAACAAGGACATGGAATAAAAATAACATCCTTTTTATATCTACCAAATAATTTCACATGTAAAAGCTTGCTTTGCCTGAGAGGTAAAAATAAAGCAGTCAACCAAATATAAAATATTCATCATGTGCATGGGAAATATCTGACATGTTTAGGGAGTAGACTGATAGACAAAGAAGAAGAAAACCCTATAATAAGGTCAGAACATAATTTCAAGAGTTTAGTGGATAGAATATGGTGCCAGAAAGACGTATGTCTCCAAATCAAAGTGAAGATCTGTAGTGTAACAGTCATATCTAAACCTATAAAGGACTAAGAAACTGGAATTTCTGCACATCACTGGTTCTTCCTGTACATTGTATGTTCACATGAGAAGTGGAACATTTTTATTATTGAGGCATATAATAAAATATATATAAAGAATTTCCCTTGGGTAGATTGTCAAAATTTCACGTGATCAGGCTCCCAAAACCTGGAGAAAACAGAAGGCGGTGCATGGGGACAAGGGGGATGATGATAAGCAGAGATGAGGAAGAAACTTTAGAGACTTGATATAAATTAATGGAGCCTGGCAAGAAATAAGAATGAGCTTTCAAAAATTTTAAATTCGATTGAGTTGGTAAAAATTATTCATCATCATTGCCAAGGATGGCTCCACACACAACTGTTGACTATATATAGGGCAGAGCATTATGCTTAGGATCAGAGCGATAAAAAGACATTAATATTCATATTTTCATCCATTTAACATCATTTATTTTGTACCCTCCATGTATGAGGTATTGTGTTAAGATGCTAAGGCAAGGCTGGCACATCCTGGTACCAATGCCAGCAATTGTTCCCATGACAGACATTACCAATCAATTATAGCACTCTTCCTACTGCTTCTGGTGATGGCCATGGTGGCTTTTTCAGCACAGATGCAGATCCTACTGTTGGCAGAGACCAGATGGAGGCTATTGCAGTAAAGTCAGGTAACACAGGGTGAAAATTGGAATGAAGCTTAAAAAGTGGGCATAGGGAAGTTAATACATTCAAAAGATAGTAAAGAGGTAAAAGAGGACATTTTAAAGGATTGCACGCTGGCTGAGGATGGAAGTTGCTGGGACAAAGTCAGGGATCACATCAAGGTTTCTAGCCTGGGCAATTGGATGGATGGTAATACACTTCACCGAGGTTTGCGAGAAAGAAGAGGGTCTGTGGAGAGAAGGGTGAGCTCATTTTAAAGTACTTTGAGTTTTAGGTTCCTGTGGGCCATCCAAACAGACATATCTAGCAAGAAATTGAATATCTGAGTCTGTAATTTAGATGCACAAGCAAAGCTAATGAGGTGACAGTAGAGGGTGGTTGTTATAACACATAGACACTGGAGGCCCATTATTTGGGTTTGAATCCTAGTTCCACCAGGCATCAGCTTGGTCGAGTTTCTTCATATGTCTTAATCTCCTGTTTCCTCATCTTTAACATGGAGATAACAGGAGTACCTATCTTACAGGATCATCTTGAAGATTCAATAAATGCCTGGCACACACATGGTAAACACTGTGTGAATGTGTGCTATTACTATCATTGTCATTACATCTAAACAGTGCTAAGTGAACATTTGTAGAATGAATGAATCAACGAGATTACTCAGAGAAAGTACAGGGAATGAGAAGACAAGAGGAATGAGAATAGAAACCTGCATTTATCATTCCTTAGAATGTTAGTATTCTAGTTCTATGAGAATTCAGTTGCTTTGAAATTTACTTAAAGGAACAAAGATAAATTCAGATCCAAATAGTAAATTATTTCTCTAAAAATTTTGTATTTATTTTTATTTTTTGTAGAGGCAGAGTCTTGCTATATTGCCCAGGGTGGTCTCAAACTTTTGGCCTCAACTAATCCTCCACCTCTGCCTCCCAAAGCTCTGAGATTACAGGCATGAATCAATGCACCCAGCCCCCCAAAATAAATTCTTATCAGGAGCACAGAAAGGAGATTCATTGTACCAGGAAAAAAGATTGTTTGAGGACCAGATGGGGGTAGTTAATCTTGAACCAATTAGGTCCTTCTAGAAGGAACAGGTCTGTCTAAAAAGCAAGTGTGGGCTAGCCAGGCACCCACACTTGATTAAAATGTAAGATAAGGAAGCAAGGGTCAAGATTTTGTTGCTAAAACCGTTGGCAGAGTTGCAGCAAGCAGCATGGTGGCCAAAGCAGTCATTTGCATGATGCTGGAAATAACATGAATTCACAAATTTGGTGTGCTCCCACAGCAAACATGCTCCTGACGAGATGTGTGAGAGTCACAGCAGGGTACATCAAATCATATTTTATTAGCTACTAGTCCAACTGGAGAAACAGTGTTTATGAAAGTCGGTGCTAGTAAATGCTACTCACCTCGCACAAAGTTCTCAAGCCCAAACCCCCAAAGTCATCCTTCATTCCTTTCTTTGCTTTGGACTCCCTCTCCATCAGTTCTTTTAGGAGCCCTGTCGACTGACAAAAGGACATCTTACATCCATGATCCTTGCTTTGTCTCCACTTTTATCCTCCTGGCACTAGGCACCATCTTCTCTTGCCTGGGTAGCCCACAGTAGCCAACAGTCTCCAAATCAAGCCATATAACTCCCCAACATAGAGCAAAACCCATATTTTTACCTGCAGGACTTCGTGTGATCTCGCCCCCCTGCCTACCTCTTTCATTCTGTCCCTCCTCCCATCTTCTATGCTTCAGCTTCACTGGCCTTCTCGCTTTTCTCAGACACACCACACTCTTTCCTGCCTGAGGGCCTTTACACCAACTGTTCCTTCTGTGACGCCTCTAGATTTTCAGAAGACGGAGTCCTCTAGTCATCAAGGTTCTTATCTGCAGTGTGACCACTTCAGGGAGCCTGCTGTGGACATTGTGTCTGTCCAGCCCCTCTCCACTGGTCACTTTCTAAGATGTCCTATTCAATGGCCTTCGTTGCACTTTTCTAATATTTTTGTCATGATTTACCTATTACTTGTTTGTTATTGTCTCTGCCACTGGAATGCCAGTTCTGTAATAGCAGGGGCTGGGCTGGACCAATTTATTCATCAGGCACAGTAGGCACAGTGCCTAGAATCCATGATACTTTCTGGGGTCCACAAAAATGTTTTAATTTTCATTTACTTAAAAAGTTAGGAGAAAAAGTAAATATAAAATAATAATTTAAATTTTTTTATGGAGGTAGAGACCAAGTCATAATACAGCCACGGAAGTGAGTCTGTCAACTTTGTTTGCCACAGTGTCTCCAGCACCTGGAACTGTACCTGACGTCTAGAAAGCCTTCCAGACACATTTGTTGTCCAGATAAATGGCAGTGTCCTGAGAATTTGGGGATCTGGCCTCATGCAACTCAGGTTGTGTGTGGGGGTGTGTGTGTGTGTGTGTGCGTGTACGTGTGTGTGTGTGTGTGTGTGTGTGAGAGAGAGAAATGGATGTCTTAAGTTTGCTACTCTAGACCCACTGTCTTCCCTTCTCTACTTGTTTCTGGGCTGAAGATGCTGATCTATATGTAGATCAATGGCTTTAGGTTGGGTTCAGCCAAGGGGAGATCTGAGGATGGAAGGATAGTGAGGTTCCAGTGTTTATTCCTGGGTTTTCCTCCCCACTAAGTCAAAATGAACTTCACCCCCCCCATTAATCTAATGAATAACAATCATATTACCAATAATAATATGATTGATATTTATTGAGACTAAATCTAGTGTTGATATTTTTATGTAGTGAAATGGTATGATAGTATAATGCAACAGCCTTTACTTTATGATTAAACTTCACAGCACAAAAATGTTTGCAGACTTCATCAATTTCCTTAAAGATGTCCCTTGATCTTTTGATATTCATATTTTTCCCCTCTGATATCTTTATTCTATTACCATGTTTGTAAGTTTTCTTTTTTATAGTTCACAGGTCTAGCTTTGTCAGATCCTCATTTGTCAATGGTTTTGTATGTGATTGTGCAACTTTCCTACATCGCTGTCATTAGCCTAATAAAACCTGAATCTTTTGCATTGTTTGTGATTTTTACAAGCAACATATCGGTTTCCTTGAACTTAGACTAATTACAATGTCGTAATATTGTGAGTCTTTGGCATTAAGTTGCCCTTGTTTCTGCAAGAACAACTAGCAACCTCTTTTCTGAGCTTCTGATATAAGAGAAACCACACCACATTTAAAGAACACTTTACCTCTGGCAGGAAAATTTTTTTGTGATAACAATAGACATATGATAAAGCTTAAATTCTTCCAGTAAGTAAACACTATGTGGTCCCTGGTTTCTAGGGCATAAAGGGCATGCTTCTGCTGTGTCAGCTGACCTCAGTTCTTACCCATTTACTTTTTTACTTCCATATTTTCTCTAGAAAATCAAAATTTCAAAATATATAAAATTCTAAAGCTAAGATTTTGAAGTAGTTTTAAAGGTATGCAATGGATAAATAAAACAGTATACATAAATGTCCTTTGTGAGGCATCTCAAATTAATGACTCAGATAAATTTGGTTTTAATATATAACATCATTAGTCCTAATGGCAAAGTTCATTATAATAATCTATGTACAAATTTCCTGGTAGTATTACAAGTATTTGGAAGTACATCTCATAAATTATTAGTAAGATGTGAGACAACTCACTTTATTAGTCCATTTATACATTTCTTGTCATCAAGGATATTTATCATATTTCCAAGTAGCTTGCAGTTATATAGATGAGTTCTGTTGATTTCTTCATATTTTATCAGCTATCTGAATGTCATTATATTCTAAAATATTCTTAAATTCATTTGCCTTTTTTTTTTTTTTTTTTTTTTGAGATGGAGTCTTGCTGTGTCACCCAGGCTGGAGAGTACAGTGGTGCAATTTTGGCTCACTGCAAACCCTGCCTCCTGGGTTCAAGCGATTCTCCTGCCTCAGTCTTTCGAGTAACTGGGACTACAGGTGTGTGTCACCACGCTTGGCTAATTTTTGTATTTTTAGTAGAGATGGGGTTTCACCATGCTGGCCAGGCTGGTCTCGAACTCCTGGCCTCAAATGATCCATCCACCTGGACTCCCTAAGTGTTGGGATTACAGGCGTGAGCCACTGCACCTGGCCAATTTGCTTTTGTAATCTATATAAACTATATCTCATGGCTAATTATTGGCACATAATCAGAGTAAAATGTGCATAATTGTTGGGGGCATCAATGTTGAACTGTGATTATGATTGTTTTTATGATGCTCTTACGGGGCGTTTCATCTACACCTCTAGTTGGAGAAGGCCCAGTTTGACTCTGTATCTTGCCTGCTTTTCCTCCTCGAAGGAGTCCCTGCAGTGTAATGGCACTCACCTCTTTGCAAGTGCTCAGAGTAAACATCTCTAAGTCATCTTCTATTTCATCCACTACTCTCATCCTCTCCCTTCCTCCTTCTTCTTCCCCAGTCCCCTGTCCAAGAAGTCACCAGATTCTGTTGCTTCCTTCCAGAGGGGGAGAAGGGAAGATGATTTCTGACAAGAAGATACGGAGAGGCATGGCGTGTTTGAGACTGGGGCTCACTGTGGCCAGAATCCCAAGTTGTGGGGGACAGCAGTGGTGGGATGTGAACAGGTTGAGGAAGACCATGCGGTACCTTCAAGGTCTTGCTTAGGAACTTGGATTTTTCCCTTTACTCAGGGAGTGAGAGTCACTGGAAAAAAAAAAGACAGAAAAGTGCAGGACAGGGGATTAGCATAATGTGTGCAATGAGAGGAAAGTGAGGGAGTTTCAGGTGTGGATGAAAGAGGTATTGAAGGGGAGACAGGAACAGAGGCTGATCAGGAAAGGAAGGAAATCGAAAGGTGGAGAGAGGGGTAGGCCATACCCACAGAGCAGGGAGTCGGGGCAAAGAGCAGTTTGGAAGGAATGAGGAGGCAGGACGAGTCGAGGAGAGCAGGCGATGGGCAGAGGGACATTTCAGAGTTGAATATTTAAGAAGCATATGACCCTGGGAGTCAATTACTGAAGGCCTCGAGTGCATACTATTGAAACAGATGAGGCCAAGGAACTGGAAAGTGAGGGCTTTGGTGGGGTCATCCCTGGGATGTTGATATTACATTACTGGGGATGTCATTACTGGGTACCGGCAGCATCCAGAGTGGAGAGGAAATCCTCAACATATGGAAGGCAAAATGGATGTCAGTGGATGCTAGGTGTGGGGCAAGACAAAAGAGCTTATTGGTTGGGGGCGCTGGCTGAGTTCAAAACCTGGCTCTACCACTTTCTGATTATGGGAGAAGGTAGGTCACCCCTCTGCACCACTGTTTCCTTATCAATAAAACAGGGGTCATATTAACTGTGTGTCACAAGGTTGTTATACAAATTACTGAGATAAAACATGTAAATCACTCAAAATAGTGCCTAGTCCATAGCAAGTGCCCAGTCAATATTCGCCTTCATAACTCAGAGGGGATAGAAGCGTTGTTTGTGGCCTGGAAAGGTGGCAGGAGAATATTGGATCTCCTTCCTGCTGAGAAGCAGAAAAAACAAACGCCTGAGAGAAAAACATGTCCGCATTTAAAGCAAATGTGTTAGGCCCTCTTCTCCCTGCATCTGTATGCAGAATAAGCAACATTGAGAACCTAAGGTAACTTCTTGGCAATAGACTGAGCTTCCAAAGTGCTCAGAGAACTTTGACAGATGTCTAGAGGGGTTGACTCATGGCCTGGACTATGGAAGACAGTGAGGAGAGGCAGAGAGCTGGGATGAAGACATATGGGACTGAATGGGCTACTCAGCCTTGGAATTTCAAATGAAACTCTGGAGCGGGTGGTGGGTGGGCCATGTTTGCAGGATCCCATGTTATGGTTTGTACAGTGGAAACGGTTATGACCAGTGTGGCTGGACTATAGGAGCCTGAGAGTGAAGGTCGATTAAAGTGCACTTTAGTAAGTGTTCTGAGCAACCAGAAGATGCCATGAGGGACCAGCTCATTTAAGGAGATATGATAGATTCAGATGTAAAAAGCTGTGTACTCTCTGTTTTTGCAATTAGTCCTAAAGCACTTGATTATGCCTGTGCCTTGAACCTCATTTCATTTTATTTTGGATTGTTGAATTTAGTTCCTAGCTCACGTTTTGGATCTAACCACTTTTTATTCTGTTTTGGATCTAACCACTTTGTATTCCTGGTTGTGACTCTTACCTCTTTGGGGAATGGTTCCGCTGCCCCTCCTTATGACATAGCAGTCTAAGACTACTGGGGGTAACCCTCTGCCTTCAATTGGGTTCACTGGAAACACAATTAAAGATGAGAAGTTCGGTGCTGAAGGTTTATTGGGGAGCACTCTTGGGAGATACGTCCCCATAAGGAGGTGAGAAAGGCAACACTGAGCAGATGGAGAAGCTGATGTGCAGGGAGATTGCACCTGAGGCCTCAGCCAACTCTATGGGGGCCCTGGAGCTGGGATGACCCTTTAGAGTTGTTCCAACGGAGGCTAAGAAGTTAGACCTTTGTATCTCAGCATTAGCCAGTCATTCACTGTGGGCTGCTCCCTAGGAGTGGGTGCAAACTTGGGCAAGGAATATCCAGGGGTGGAGGCTGTGGGGAGCCTTCACTAGCTGACATTCCCAACAGATGAGGATGAGCGTATTGGTCCTGGAGAGCAGCCCTTGACGGAGCACCACAGTATCCACTCCACTCCCCTCAAGGGGTTTACGTTAGCACCGTCCAGCCTGCCTCTGGTTCCTTTAGAGTGCAGTAGTGTTGGGATGAGATGAGAGATGAAAAGAGAGAGGCTACAGGGAATGCACAAGAAGGCAGAAGTCTTATTTTACATCTTTCACAGTTTTGCTCACAGAGAACTGAGGCTGGTGTAACAACGTGGACATCACCTTGAGGGTTCATGAAAGAAAGGGAAGGAAGTTGTGCAGTCTATACCACTCATTCTATCCTTAACTGCATACCCACAGATCATCTTTAATATTTACAGGGTCATTGTCTTATTTGGCAACACTACTGTGGAATTACAAAGAAATTGATCTACATAGCACAAGGATGCTAACAGCCAGGAGAATGAGCTTTTGGCAATTATCAGATAGTTGAAGGGCTCGTTATGACAAAACTTCTGCCTCCTCTAGAGAAGCTACTCTTGCAGAAGAAAGAGCAGTGAAATCTTCCATTAGGAGTATTTTTTGAAGCATAAGAGCTTGCTTAGATACTAAATTAAAGGCAATACAAGAAAATTTAAATGTCTGAGAGGTGAAAACGATGACAGCTCTGTTCTAATATATGGAGTACTGGGATGCCTGATAGAAAAGTGCTGTCTGGGCTGTACAACTAGGGCTGCAAAATTAATGTCCATTGACCTGTTTGAAACATGATCTAGTGAGTGCTCATGTCTTCAGCAGGTTTTGTGACTCTTTCTGGGGTAATCTTAACATCAAAACGTGCTTCTTTCATCATAGGGACCTAAAGATCTCCTTTTTGGGGCAATTATTTAAATGATTTTCCCAGTATCCCAGAGAATTGTTGATCTCCTGACCACCAGGAGGCAACTTTTGTTGCTTCCAAAGCCAAAAGCAAATGACACTAAAATACTCCTCTTGTTCATTCACTGGGAAAATTTCTAAATGATGGCAATTCTCTTATTCCCTGGAGGAGAATAAAGGAATGTAGAAAATGTGTTAGAGAGAAACTTCAGATATATCCCTCTTCATTAAAGTGTGAATTTCACTCTAAATATGCTCATTTCCTACGTTGTAAATTACAGTTAGAAAAAATAAATAGAACCTGGCCATTTCCAAGTTTATGAAATCATGTAGTCTTTCCTGATGAAAAATTCCCGGCTCAACAACTAATTTGCTGCTAATGATAATAAGGTCATCCAAGTGCACAGCTGTCGGGTTTCCATGGTACACACATGACTGATTAAAATTACCTAGCAAAACCATGGGAGTGGGCTATTAGACTGGTTGGAGGATTATGCATGGAATGAAGCCTTAGGCATTGATGGGAGCTGGTTAGTCAGCCTGCCTTTAATTAGCAAGGGAAACCTCTCCTGTTTTAAATAATTTATATCTGCATCCAAAGTAGATAATAGAAGGAGTATAATAATGAGAAAGCATTACTGCTCACCAGGAGGCCTTTTCCGAACACAATTTACCAGCACAAGAAGTACCTGGGTTTGAACACAGTTCGCAGTTCGCCCCCTTGACAAAGCTCAGCCTGAACAATTTGACTCTTCTGATGAGATTTCCCATGCAACTGAAACTTGTTAATCGAGTAAACTAGGCATAAACAGAATGTAGTGTTTTTATATCTTTGGTGAGCAAAAAGCATCTGAATTCTTTTCTTCTTTATTCTATACTTTTAGGAAAAAGAAATGCACCCATTACTTAAATTCTACACCATCTCTTTTTTTGTGCTTTGGCTTAAATAACTGGCTGAGCCATTGAAATAAATGCCATTTTATTGAATGGGGAAAATGTAGATTGATTCCATTCATATAAATAATAAATTCTCCGAACACATTAAATATTTCTTGAGCTGCATTAATGCACATTTGCATTTCTCTTTAATATGAAACAGCTGTTGTATTTTTCATTTTATGATGTTTTAAAGAGAAGGAAAGAATTGAGAACAAACATGAATCACACATCCCCACTACGTTTCATTAAAGACAATAGTACATTAATTCCCATTGCTCCTGAGTCTGAAGGAGAACAGAAACTTGCTTCATTTTTAAAACCCTGAAAGTTAACATAGAAACTTTAGTAAGCATTCAAATTATCAACTTGAAATGAGAAAGGGAGTCAGCTCTGATATGCATCAACTTAACTGCACTGCTCTGGATTTAGGAGCTGGCAAAGTATAGAATTTACTTACATAAATCAAATCATTCTGGTGAAAGGTAGCCATGTAAATCCCCATGTCTCACGTGGCATTCTCATTTGGATAGAAGAATTGATTCTCTTAGCAATGGAATAAGCTGCCCTCCCTGTCCTTTTGCTAACATAGTTTCTTTATAGTTATGCAAACTGAATTTCAGTCTTCTTCCTTATCGTGGCCTTGGGAAATAAAAATCTGGCTGGTTAAATATGGCTGATGGTTTTCATTATAGTTTGATAACCTACATTCTATATGTATAACAACAACTGAAACTATATATTTTTTCTGACATGCCTGAGCTGAAAATCAAATGAATTTTCAGTCACTATGGACTTGTGACTTCATGTTTTTGGTAGGATTCTGAGAGCACACTTAAAGAAAACCCTTTTGTCTTCTTTTCTGCCTCCCCTCTCTCTTGATTCTATGCTTTGGCACTATGGCCTAGTGGAATCAAACCATTGTTATTTTAGAGTCAGATCTATGTAGTTCAGAGTTGTGATTCTCCCTCTAACCTGGTTTGTGGATTTTGGCAAGCTAAATGAACTCTGAGCTGCAGGTTCTTGATTTTATAAATGAGAATACTATTTGTTGTCTCCCAAGATTGTTATGAGGGTTAAAAGAGATAATACGAGTAACAGTCCCTGCCATGGGGCACAGGACCCAGTAGGATTTGCCAGATGGTCACCTCTTTCTTTCTCCCTTTCCCTTCTCCTCACTTCCTAGCTCAAAGAGACAGTGACTTGGCAGTTGTCAAGGACTGTCTCAGCTACAGGCTAAGAGTAGCTCCCACGGTTTGTAGAGTGTCATGAGAAAGCTTCCCACAGAGGACATGAGTCACTGCCACTGTGGACATGACAGCATCCCTGTGTATGTTGAAATGTCAACCCCAGGTTCAGCATGATATGTTATGTCGTGAAGGTAAATCACAAATGGAAGCCTGGAAGCAGGGGGATTCCAAAGTTCTCCAGAAATATTTGAGAGTAAGGCACTGCCCCAGACTCAGACTAGAGTCTCTCAGTCCCCTTTAGAGCCCCGCAGGAGTGGGATCCAGAAAGCCCTGTGACTGGAAACTGAATAAGGCAGCAGAAATCTACCAGGCTAGGATGTGGCCATAGTCAAAACCAGAAAAGTCAGAGTTCACGGAATCAAGAATATATGCCAAGATTCAATGGCTGAAAAAATATATTTCATTCTCATTAACAAATGTACAGTGCAGGGAGAACTTCCGCATATATCACCTTGAATTTCACAACTCTTATGCAGTGAAGGTGATTTGCCTAATTTTATAAGTATGGAAAGATAAGTTCATTGAGATGAAACCTCCATATAACTCCACTCTTTCTGTAGTGGGAGGTAGTATGTAGAAATTACACTTGTCAACACTAGAATCAAACACCTTGGCTCAAATCCCAGCCCTGGCACTCCCTTGCTGAGTGTCCTTAGACACATTAGTTATTTAACTTGCTTGAACTTCAGTCTCCTCAGGTGAAAAATGGGAATCACTTTATAGGGTTGCTCTAAAGAGTCAATGAGGTAATGGACTAGTTGTTCAAGCCAAACCTAGGAACCTTTCTTTTCTCTCAAACTCTTCATTCCTTCTCCTTCCCATGCCCCAAACCTGCTCCTCTTCCAGCCTTTCTCACCTCATCAAAGGGTAACCTATCCGCCCATTCATTGTTCAGGTCAATAACTAGATGTCATCCTTAATTCCACTCTACCCCATTGTCCTCCCTACCCTCCTTTCCAATCCACAAATCTCTCAGCTCTGTCTCCAAAATACTCCATGAATCTGTCTGCTGGTCTCCGTTCATACATTCAAATCTGATAGTCTCTGACTATGCAACTACAGCAGCCTTTGCGTTTACTCATGACCCTTATAATCTATTCTCCACATTACAGTCAAAACAAGCTTTTGGAAATGTAAATCATACCTTGCGACTCTAGTGCTTAAAAATCTTGCAGTGGTTTCCTGCTGCATCTAGACTAGAATCCAAACTCCCTTCATGGCTGCTGCTCACCAGTCAGAGCCCATCTCCTACCACTTCTCCTCTTGTTTCCCACAACCCCACCAAACACGTCATTGTGGAGCTTTTTGAATGTGCTGCCAGCTGTAGTTGGAATGTTCTTCCTTTCATCTTTTGGAATTTAGAGTCTGAAAGCAAACATATGACCTAAAGATACCTTTCCTGAGCTCCCTATCTAAAGTAGACCACTATCCTAGTAATTCTAAAATCACCAAAAAAGAGATTTTTGTTTATTTAATTAAAATTCAATAAAATGAAACTAAACTTTCTCTATCTTCTCATAGAACCTTCTTTGTTCCTATATGAAACATGTCATTTTCTACATTGATTGGTTGTGTCAGAATGACTGTTTTCAAATGATGCTATGTAGGGCCCCAAAGTTGTGGGCTTGAGATGCTGAATTAGCTGGAATCCAGGACGTGGGCCTTGACTTCAACTGGAAAAGCTGCATTTTTGTCTGTTTTACTTGGTGAGGTTCTATATGAGATTACTTTTGTTACAAGTTTGAAAACCACTGCTCCTTTTACTGCTGTTAAATTTTCTGCTCAGACCTCTTGATGATAGGCTTTATCTCTGCTTCATTTTCCCATCACCACACTACCTAGTCCAGCAGTACACACTCAAACAGTTCTGGTTGGTTGAATGAAGGAGTCAAGACCTAGGGACTAGGCCTAATGCAGCTGCACTCCACAGCCCTATGCACAATTATTGAGCCTCTTTGCAATCAAATTTTTGGCCAGTCAGGGAGTAGAGGTTTTCCCCAACATCCTCATCACTGTCAGTGTTAGCATACATGTACACAGTTTATGGTATTTTCTGCCCTGTGAGTTATTTTCTCTCTAACAATTATTTGGGTTTTGATTCATGGTTTGGCTTACCTTTTCTGATCTGTTTACACCTCCTAACAACTTCCCATTCATCCGATTTTCCCTCCAGGGAGTTTAACCAGATTGGCCAATTAGCACTTCCCTTTTAACAAACAGATAAATATTTCACTCTGCTCAAGTATGGAGGACACCTTGCAGTAATGAGATAAATCAGAACTTCCCTATAGATTTTCTTTACCTAGAGTGAGTGCATCACTTGAAGCAATGACATCAATAATAATAATGCACACACAGGCACATATTTCATGGTTATACCTCCACTGGGAGCTTTGATTTCTCCTTGGAGTCAAGGACTGTGGAATCCCATGAGATTTCTCAATTTGCTTGGAGGTTAGATATGATATGTAGTTTAATAGTTATAATATATGATGAATGTTAGTGCTAAGTGAGTTTAGACAAAATGTATTATGTCTAATATATTTCCATACTTCCCCCATAAGGTCACTAGAGTTATATATTATCATATATTCTAAAAGACTGAATTTGATTTACCATCTTTCCACATCCCAGATGGTTCTTACCTTCTGCTAATTAGCTATTTGAATAAATTGGGTGACAATTCTAAGAAAGCACAATTGATGTATTAAAGTGTTAGTTTATTTTAAATAATGAGTATCATTTTACTCCTTAGCTCTTTTATTTATAGAGTTTCTTGCTATATCTCTCAAGGAATTAGTGGTTTTGCTGAAACACTAAATTGTTCTTGTTTAACTGAGGAACAATAATCAAGTTGGCTTTTGATGCACTGGTAATTTATGGCTGTGCAGGTGATGATACCAGCATCAATCTGTGATGTTCTTTTATCAAGACTAATTCCAATGTAATATTTCAATTTAGTTTTCACTAAAGCATTCAATTTGCATTTAAAAGGCAGTCAATATAGGTTAATAAAATGGTGTCAACTAATGAGCTATTCTGCTTGTATAACACTGCCCTTCTCACCATGAATTGTCTTGGACTGACATCCCACTACCCTGGGTGCCAGCCAAAAAGACATCTGAATGCCTACTAGTGCTGTATACCCAAGAATGCTAAATATGGGTGGGTTGAACGGCAGTCTGCTATTGTTTTTCTGTCTATGCCAAGGTAGCTGGGTGTGTGGGGAACACAAAACCGAATTAAGACACATTATATAACCCAGTGGGAAAATAGCTGGTAACATTACAAGGGAGGGAAATAATTACTCTCCTGCAAGTCCATACAAGATGTGACAAGAATGCAGAAAAAGGAGAGCTTTGTTTTACTTGGGCTTGGGAAAGGCTTTACAGATGGCATGGCTTTGGAACAAGACTAAGGAATGAAGATGGCCAAGGATGGTATAAGAGCATTTGGGGCAGCATATTGGTTTTCTATGGCTGCTGTAACAAAAGACCAGCAACTCAGAGGTTTAAAACAATGCCCATTTATTATCTCAGTTTTCATGGGTCTAAAGTCTAGCACAGCATGACTCAGTTGATTTTTGCTTAGGTTCTCACAAGGATACAATCTAAGTGTCTAGAGCTCTGGGGAAGAATCCACTTTCAAGGCCATTCAGGTCACTGGCAGAATTCAGTTCCTATGGTTGCAGGGCTAAGGTCCCAATTTCCTTGCTGGCTGTGAGTCAGGAGCATCTTTCACCTCCTTACAACTGCCTGCATTCCTCATCCCATTATCTTTTCCATCTGGAGTCTCTGCGTTCTCCTTCTACTGCATCTCTGAAACTCCAATGGAAGAAAGATCTCTGCTTTAAAGGGTTCATTTGATTAGATTGGGTCTACCAAGATAATTCAGAATAATCTCTGTCTCTTAAAGTCTATAACCTAAATTATATTTGCAAAGACTCTTATTGTAACATATTGGCAGCTTCCAGGAATTGGGGCCTGGACATATTTGGAGAGTATTCTGCCTACCACAGTGAGCGAGAACAGTAGGAACAGAGGATCTCTTCATAGCAGTGGTGAGGAGTCAGATATGTACAGAGGGTTGGGACAGGAAATGGAGGTGGGGAGGCAAAATTGATCACTCCCTTTTATGCATACCCATGACACTTTGCTGACTCTACTAAGAGTAAACTCAGATTATGTGGGTTTCTTTTTCCATTTGCCCCTGAGGCCAGGAACCTGATTTTATTCTGTTTTGTACCCCAGTGCTAGAATTCGACTTTCCCTTCTAATAGGTAACCGATAAGCATTTTTCAAATTGAGTTGAAAAAAACTGATGGCAATTGATGATAGCAAAATATCATTTCTTAGGCTGAGGAGTAAATATCTAAATGAGGATGATCAGACAGAGGTGGTAGCAGAGATTATTTTAGAAGGGGTCTTATAGACACGACTGGCATCACTTCATGGAATGGATGTCATCTTTCCCTATCATGCTCACTGCCTATGCTCTTGGATCACGCACTACCTTGAAGATTTCTGTCTTTGAAGTTATTGCTGTACTTGATTTTGGTATTTTTAGACTGGTACATTACTTTCCCGGCTTCTCAGCAATCCATGGTCCCTCCACACAGAAAAGAGTTCCTCATGTTTTGACTAAATGTCACCTGGCTTCAGTTGACTATCTATGAGCAGTTCATTTAACTTGTTGGGTTCAACAGGACTGGGATCTAATGACATCAGTACTTGGGGTTTAATAGGGAAGCTATGCCTTGCAAGGCAGTTGCTGTGAACTGTGATTGGTCTACTTCACATAACTCCTTTGAAGCTCAGTATCCTCATCCACAAAATGGGGATATGGCATCTAATAGATAGTCACATAGATGAAATGAGACCATGTAGTTAAGTGCTTGGTACTTAATCATTAATTAAATTAATGGTAAATTAATATGAGTTCTCAATTCTTCCTCAGAATCATTGTGGTTCATAAATTGATTATAGTCCTCAAAATGAGTATAGTTCATAGTAGCCAATTAAATTAAATTAAATTAATTAATAATGACTACACTGGTGTAATTTAAACATGAAATACCTAAAATATTAATGAATAGAAAAAGTGCCTGCCCCCCAGTTGGTCCCTCCGTTTTCCTACTCTGCCTCTCTCATTGGATAGGTGCCTCTGTTTCTGTGCTAGAAAAACATGGGACAGATTCAGAGTTAGGGTTCCTCTAATAACCTGAGGGATTCTCCATGCCAGCCTGAAGAAATATCTCTCTCTCTCTCCCCTTGAGGACTTGTTTCACTTTGTATTCAGTAGCTCATTATGTGCTGTATGTGACACCTCTTTTCTTCTTCTTCTTCTTTTTTTTTTAAGGTGTTTACATCTTATTTCTCAAACTATTTTATGAGCTTCTAGTCACTTATTCCAACATATTTCTTTTTATTTTTATTTTAGTTTCAGGGGTGTATGTGCAGGTTTGTTATGTGGGTAAACTGTGTGTTGTGGGAATTTGATGTACAGATTATTTTATCACTTAGGTAATAAGCACAGTACCTGATAGGTAGTTTTTCAATTTTTATACTCTTCCCAACTTGCACCCTCCTGTAGGCCCTGGTGGTTTTTGTTACCTTCTTGGTGTCCATATGTTTTCAAAGTTTAGCTCCCACTTATAAGTGAGAACATGTAGCATTAGGGTTTCTGTTCCTATGTTAGTGTGCTTAGGATAATGGCCTCCAGCTGCATACATGTTGCTGCAAAGGACATTATCTCATTCTTTTTAATGGATACATAGTATTCCATTGTGCATGTGTACCATATTTTTTTAAATCCAGTCTATTGTTGCTGGGCATTTAGGTTGATTCCATGTCTTTGCTATTGTGAATAGTGCCATGATGAACGTACATGTGTATGTGTCTTTATGGTAGAATGATTTATATTCCTTTGAGTACATACCCAATAATGAGATTACTGGGTCAAATAGTAATGCTTTTTTAAGTTCTTTGTGAAATTGCCAAATTGCCTTCCACAATGGCTGAACTAATTTACATTCCCACCAACAGTGTATGTGTTCCCTTTTTTCCACAACCTTACCAACATCTGTTATTATTTGCCTTTTCAATAATAGCCATTCTCACTAGTGTGAGATGGTATCTCATTGTGTTTTTTATTTGCATTTCTCTAATGATTAGTGATGGTGTGTATATTTTTATATGCTTGTTGGCCACGTGTATGTCTTCTTTTGAAAAGTGCCTGTTCATGTTCATTGCCCACTTTTTAGTGGGGTTGTTTTTTGATTGTAAATTTGTTTAAGTTCCTTACAGATGCTGGATATTAGAACTTTGTCAGATGCAGAGTTTGTAAATTTGTTTAAGTTCCTTATAGATGTTGGATATTAGACCTTTGTCAGGTACAGAGTTTGCAAATATTTTCTTCCATTCTGTAGGTTGTCTGTTTACTCTGTTGATAGTTTTCTTTTGTTGTGCAGAAGCTCTTTAGCTTAATTAGGTCCCATTTGTCAACTGTTGTTTTTGTTGAATTTGCTTTTGGTGTCCTCATCATGAAATCTTTCCCAGGTCCTATCTGTAGAATGATATTTTCTAGGTCATCTTCTAAGATTTTTATAATTTTAGGTTTCACATTTAAGTCTTTAATCCATCTTGATCTGATTTTTGTATATGGTATAAGGAGGGGGTCCAGTTTCAATCTGCATATGGGGCTAGCCAGTTATCCCAGCACCATTTATTGAATAGGGAGTACTTTTCCCATTACTTGTTTATGTCAACTTTGTCAAAGGTCAGATGGCTGTAGGTGTGCAGTATTATTTCTGGGCTCATTGTTCTGTCCCATTGGCCTATGTGTCTGTTTTCATACAACTGCCATGCTGTTCTGGTTACTGTAGCCCTGTAGTATAGTTTGAAGTTGGGTCAATGTGATACCTCCAGCTTGTTCTTTTTGCTTAGGATTTCCTTGGTGTATTAGTATATTTTCATGCTGCTGATAAACACATACCCAAGACTGGGCAATTTATAAATAAACGAGGTTTATTGGACTTACAGTTCCACGTAACTGGGGAGGCCTCACAATCATGGCAGAAGGCAAGGAGGAGAAAGTCACACTTTACATTGATGGCAGCAGGCAAAAGAGAGCTTGTGCAAGGAAACTCCCATTTTTAAAACCATCAGATCTTGTTAGACCCACTCACTGTCATGAGACCAGCATGGGAAATACCTGCCCCCATGATTCAATCATCTTCCACTGGCTTTCTCCCACAACACTTGGGAATTATGGGAACTACAAAATGAAATTTGGGTAGGGACACAGAGCCAAACCATATCATTCCCCCACTCAGCCCCTCTCAAGTCTCATATCTTCGCATTTTTAAAACAATCATGCCTTCCCAACAGTCTCCCAAAATCTTAAGTCATTTCAGCATTAACTCCAAGTCTGCAGTCCAAAGTCTCTTCTGAGGCAGCCGTGTTCCTTCTGCCTATGAATCTGTAAAATCAAAAGCAAGTTAGTTACTCCCGAGATACAAGGGGGGTACTGGCATTGGGTAAATACAGCCATTTCAAATGGGAGAAATTGGCCAAAGCAAAGGGACTACAGGCCCCATGCAAATCCACAATTCAACAGGGGACTCAAATCTTAAAGCTCCAAAGTGATCTCCTTTGACTCCATTCTCCCATTTAGGTCACACTGATGCAAAAGGTGGGTTCCCATGGTCTTGGGAAGCTCCACCCCTGTGGCTCTGCAGGGTATAACCTCTCTCCTGGCTGCTTTCCCAGGCTGGTGTTGAATGGCTGCAGCTTTTCCAGTGCAAGCTGTCAGTGGATCTACCA
Source organism: Colobus angolensis palliatus (assembly GCF_000951035.1). Taxonomy (NCBI): domain Eukaryota; kingdom Metazoa; phylum Chordata; class Mammalia; order Primates; family Cercopithecidae; genus Colobus; species Colobus angolensis. Next base: position 12,928,971 of record NW_012115821.1, on the reverse strand, counting down.
TTCTAGGGTCTGGAGGATGGTGGCCCTCTTCTCATAGCTCCATTAGGTGGTGCCCCAGTAAGGACTCTGTGTGTGAAGGCGTTCCAACCCCACATTTCCGTTCCACACTGCCCTAGCAGAGGTTCTTCATGAGGACCCTGACCTTGCAACAAACTTCTGCCTAGACATCCAGATGTTTCCATGCATCTTCTGAAATCAAGGTGGAGGTTCCCAAACCTCAATTCTTGACTTCTGTGCACCTGCAGGCTCAATACCACATGGAAGCTGCCAAGGCTTGGAGCTTGCACCCTCTGAAGCCGCAGCCTGAGCTGTACCTTGGCCCCTTTTAGTCATGACTAGAGTGACTGTAATGCAGGACACCAGGTCTCTAGACTGCATACAGCATGGGAACCCTGGGCCTGGCCCAAAAAACCATTTTTTCTTCCAAGGCCTCTGGGCCTATGGTGGGAGGCGCTGCTGTGAAGACCTCTGACATGCTCTGGAGACATTTTTTCCATTATCTTAGGGATTAACACTCAGTCACTTGTTACTTATGCAATTTTCTGCAGCTGACTTGAATCTCTCCTCAGAAAATGGGTTTTTCTTTTCTACCACATTGTCAGGCTGCAAATTTTCCAAACTTTTATGCTCTACTTCTCTTATAAAATTGAATGCCTTTAAGAGCACCCAAGTCACCTCTTGAATGCTTTGCTGCCTAGAAATTACTTCCACCAGATATCCTAAATCATCTCTCTCAAGTTCAAAGTTCCACACATCTCTAGGGCAGGGATAAAATTCTGCCAGTCTCTTTGCTAAAACGTAACGTGAGTCACCTTTGCTCCAGTTCCCAACAAGTTCCTCATTTCTGTCTGAGACCACCTCAGTCTGGACTTTATTGTGCATATCGTCATCAGCATTTTGGGCAAAGCCATTCCCCAAGTCTCTAGGTACCAGTGCCATAACCGCAGCTACAGTTGTGCTGCCTGACAGCAATAAGATTGCTCTCCATCTCCTTGCTGGATGGGACTTAGCACCAGCTTCCAGCCCAAAGGTACTGCTTCTGTGTGAATTCAGCTGTGGATGTGGCTTCCTGTTGTCCTGAAAAACACCTGGATGGCAGAGTCTGCAACCCCATCCCCCTCTGCCACTGGTAACCAGATGGGCAATGCCTACTAGAGCTTTAGGCTCAGCATGCCTGATCTATGTAAACTCAGCTAGAGGAAACAGCTTCCTATTGTCCCAGGAAACATCCAGATGGCAGAGCATGTGACCCTACCACTGGTAAACAGATGGGCAACGCGTGCTAGGGCTTCCAGATCAGTGGTCCCACTATGAACTCAGCCAGTGGGTACAGCCTCCTGTTGTTACACGAAGTACCCAGACAGCAGGACAGGTGACCCCAGCAAGCCCCACTGCTGATAGCCAGGCAGGCAATACCTGCTAGAACTTCCACCCAGCAGTCCCGCTTCTGTGGGAACTCATCTGGAGGGTGCAGCCTCCTGTTGTCTTGGGAAACACCCAGACAGCAGGGCACATGACTCCTGGCCATTATAAGACAGAACCTTACTGATCTGATAGAGCTGAAAAACACACTGGTAGAATTTCATAATGCAATTGCAAGTATTAACAGCAGAATTGACCAAGGTGAGAAATGAATCTTAGAGCTTGAAAACTGGCTCTCCAAAACCACTCAGTTAGACAAAAATAAAGAAAAAAAATAATAAAGAAGAATAAACAAAGCCTTCAAGAAATATGGGATTATATAAAGAGACCAAATCTCATTCTTTTCATCTGTACAGGGCATGTACTCTAAAACTGACCACACAATCAGGCATGAAACAATCCTCAGCAAATTAAAAAAACTTATACCAACCATGCTCTTGGACCACAGTATGATAAAAATAGAAATCAAGCTAAGAAAATCACTCAAAACCATACAATTGCACAGAAATTAAACAACCTGCTCTTGAATGACTTCTGGGTAAATAACAAAATTAAGACAGAAATCAAGAATTCTTTGAAATGAATAAGCAAAAAGATACAACATGACCAGAATCTCTGGGACACAGTCAAAGCAGTGTGAAGAGGGACGTTTATAGTGCCAAATACCTGCATCAAAAGATGGAAAGATCTCTAGCTAACAACCTAACATCACAATTAGAGGAACTAAAGAAACAAGAGCAAACCAACCCCAAGGCTAGCTGAAGACAAGAAATAACTGAAATCAGAACTGAACTGAAGGAAACTGAGATGCAAAAATCTATACAAAAGATCAATGAATCCAGGAGTTGGTTCTTTGAAGGAATTAATAATATAGATAGATCACTAGCTAGACTAAAAAGAAAAAAGAGAGAATATCCAAATAAACACAATCAGAAATGACAAAATGGACACCACCACTGATCCCACAGAATATAACAAATGCTCAGGGACTATTATGAACACCTCTATGAACACAAACTAGAAAACCTAAAAGAAATAGATAAATTCCTGGAATTGTACAACTTCCCAAGTTTGAATCAGGAGGAGACTAAATCCCTGAACAGAACAATAATGAGATCTGAAGTTGAATCAGATCAGTAATAAAGAACCTACCAACCAGCAAAAGCCTAGGACCAGATGGATTCGTGGCTGATTCTACGAGATGTATAAGGAAGAGCCCGTGCCATTCCCACTGAAACTATTTCCCAGAAGTGAGGAGGATAGACTTTTCTCTAACTCATTGTACAAGGCCAGCATAATCCTGATCCCAAAACCTGGCAGAGACATAACAAAAAAATAAAACTTTAGGCCAACATCTTTAGTAAACATAGATGCAAAAATCCTCAACAAAATACTGGGAAATCAAATCTAGCAGCATATCAAACAGCTAATCCACTTCAATCAAGTAGGCTTTATCCCTGGAATGCAAGGCTAGTAGAGGTCCCCCTTGGACTGTGACTTGCTCCCGTAAAACATCCAGGTGGCTCTCTGCTTCAGTCTAGAAGCATGGTAGGGGCATTGGTGGACCATGCAGATTCTCCCATTCCCAGTCTTGCACAGGTCCCTATGGAGAGCATGACACCCTCTTGTGGGTGGGGAGTAGGTATGTGTTTATCAGCAGTATGAAAACAAACTAATATAGTAAATTGGTACTGGGAGTGGGGAGTTGCTGGAAAAATACTCAAAAATGTGGAGGCAATTTTGGAACTGGGTAACAGGCAGAGGTTAGAACAATTTGCAGGGCTCAGAAGAAGACAGGAACTCCCTAGAGCCTTGAATGACTTTGCCCAAATATGGACAATAAAGGGGGCTTTCACTCACTCACCCTTTCCCGTGTTGTAGAGGTTCTCCTGGCCCTGCATTGAGCTCAGACAGGCTGTTGCCCAGCTTCACTCCTATGCTCTCTGTGTTCCCCTGCTGCCTTGATGGATCCTAACATGGTTTCTCAGATGATTGGCCTGCAGGTTCAGTGGTCACCAGCCCTTTGGTTTCCTCTCCATGAGAGTGGCACACATGAGCTGCTTCTAGTCTGCCATCTTGAACCTGCAAACACATTTTTTTTGAGCACTTCCTATGTACTAGGCCCTGGAGAGGTAATGGGATTAGGATAGACACAGTTCAAGGCTTTGAGCTCTGATGTAAAGATGGGCAGTTAAATGATCAGTTATAATCAGTGTGGCACATTGTTACAAGGGACAGAAAGATGGTCATAGGAGCCCAAAGCAAACGTACTTTTATGCAGTCCATAGGTATAGTACCTTGAACTTAGCAGGTACTCAAGAAATTTAAGAGATTGAAAATGTTCGCAATTTTGCCCTGAACTTGAGAACTTGATATAGTTGAAAATAGGCAATATTGTAGGCTGGCGTCTCTCAACCTGAAGTCAGGCTCCCTCAGATTTTGCAGGGGTCATGAGACAGAGAGCCTCAGCCTGCTCCCCAGTGGGACCCTCAGCACTGCCAGCCCCAGGTTGGCCCAGGTCTTCCTGTTCGTGATCTCTCTGCTGCCCTGTTAACAACTTAACCCAATGACCCAAAGCTTCATATGTCCCTAAGGATCTATTTCTGCAATGAGGGGCTCATCTTACTTTTGTTTTCCAGGTCTCCTTTTTTTCCCCCACCTTTGGTTTCTTTGCTAGTGTTGACTTTGAAGCGATAAGCCTTATTTTTCTAGCAGAAATGTATTTCAGGAAACATTGAAACAAAGGCAATCATTTTTTTTTCTTTCTCTGTTTCACTGCAATTGTGATTATTTTGTGAAGGATTGAGAGAGAGGTCACAGGTACCCTCAGCGGGCCCACAGACGGACGTCTGCAGGCCATGATATCCACAATAGTAGGTCTTCTATTTATGATGCTTATTCCAAATGTATGCAGCTCTCTAAGGCATCCCTCAAAACACTTGCTCCTTCCCCTTGAAGTCCCAGAACACTTCCACATAGATCCAAGGACAATGTGCCTTCCAGTTCTCCTCCAACCAGTGTGTGTTCTCCAGGAGCTGCTGATGTGGATGAGAAAGAGAATTATGTTACTCTGATCTTTGCTCTTGACAACCTTCCTTATGTGTGATGAAATATAAATAGTATAAACCATGATTCGCTATTAAACCTAGAAGAGAAACGACACTGAGATTCATAAATTAATGTTAAATCTATCTTCTGCGGTGATTGCAGGATTAGGGGGAGCTCACTCACCTGTAGTTAGCAGTGACAAACGAGCTCTGAAGAATTTGTTACTTAGTGTTCAGTGGCAATGTTAAGAAAAATATTAAAAATACCTTATAGAATCGTGCATGTAACGTTTGGTAAAGTGACTTTTTTTTCCAATGCCCTTTTTTTTTTTTGTTTTTAATCATATGGCCTCAAAATTACCTGAACTTCTTGACATACTAATTAACTCTGATTTAAAACAGCCATTATTTTTAGAGTTAAGCTTAGTGAACATTGTCTAATATTATTATGTGACCATTAATATGACTAGGGAAAAATGAGATAAGGAAAAGAAAAAGGCAGTAATTAAGATGAGTAATTTGGTAACAAAGTTGAACTAAAGCAGGTTGGTGACTCTTCGGCATGTGATAATGTACATTATTGGCATAATTTATCTTTTAAATTAAATTACTCTGCTTATCCCAGGCCCCATGTAGGTTAGGTTTTGTTTGTTTAGTTATAGGTAAATGAAGTGATAGACTTGAGAGTAAGTCCTAGGAAGTCATCCCTCTGCAAATTCAGAAACTTTCAACTCTGAATGTTTTATGAAACTAACTAGATCTTGGTGCTGTACTAATAGGTAACGAGGGGAAAAATTCAGAATGTATCCAATGGGGGAAAATTTTTTTTGCAGCTTACTATAGGACCCAAGTCAAAACATATCTTCTTCTTCTTGAAAAGAGTGAGCAAAAAGCTGCCAGCTGTGGCAAGACCACAATAGCGAAGGTCAATGAAATTACAAATGTACAGCATAAATGAAGTCAACATTCCTCATCTACTCAATAAAGAGTATATTTCTTGTGATGAAGACACTCCATCCAATGTAAAAGAAGAAATTAAATTATCTGTATGCTTTACCTAAGCGGCTCCATCATGTCGGTATGAAATCATTTATTTGATAAATGTGTTTATGTGCTATTGGTTTCTGTTTTATGTTAGGCATCATTTTAAGTGCTGGAGATTCACCAAAGAATAAGACAGACAAAATTGCTGCACTCAAGGAGCCTACATTCTAATGTCAGGAATGAAAAAAACAAATCAATAAACAAATAAATGATAAAATATCCGATCGTGATAAGTGCTATGAATAAAAAGCAGAATGTTGTCATAGAGAGGGACTGGAGGACTGCTTTAGACAGAGATGTCAGAAAAAGAAAGTCTGAAGAGGTGGTGTTTAAGCCAACACCTAAATAATAAGATGAGCAGATTATAGAGGAAAAATATGCCAGGTGGAGTGGACGCAGGGCAAAGAACTCTCTGGCAGTCAGGAACTTCACGTGTTTAAGGAACACAGAGAAGGCCGGAGAGATTGGAGCCCTGTGAGTGATGGGGTAGTGGTATAAGCTAAGATCTCAGAGGCAGCAGGGGCAGATGATGTAAGCCTTCCTGGCTGTGGTAGGGTTGTAGTCTGAGTGCAATGGGAAGCTCTCAGTGGGTATTAGGCAGAGAATGGCGTGATCTGACATGTATTATTAAAGACTGGCTCATGGAGAAGAACTAGTTAGAAGGCTATGGTGGCAGCCTGGACTGAGGAAATGGGAGTGGACAGGAAGTGATGTTGTGGATGGATTCAGGACATACTTTGGAGACAGCGTCAATAACTTCTTCTGATAAAGTGGATGGTAAACGAGAGAAATAATGAAGTGAAGGATGACTGCAAGGTTTCTGGCTTGAGCAACGGGGGGTAGTGCCTGTTACTGAGATGGAGAAGGCTGGGAGAAGAGCAGAGTTATTTTTTGAGGGTAGGTAGAAATCAAGAGTTCTGTTTTGAATATGTTGGGTTTCAAATGTTTTTTAGTTTTTATTTTTATTTTTCAAGAGAGGGTCTGTCTCTGTTGCCCAGGCTGGTTTGCAGTGGTGTGATCACAGCTCACTACAGTCTTGACCTCCTGGAGTCAAGCAGTCCTCCTGCCTCAGCCTCCAGAGTAGCTGGGACTACAGGCATTCACCACCACATCCAGCTAATTTTTTAACTTTTTATTTTGTAGCAATAGCATCTTGCCATGTTGCTCAGGCTGGTCTTGAACTCTTGGGCTCAAGTGATCCTCCAGCTGTGGCCTCCCAAAGTGCTGGGATTACAGGTATAAGCCACCGTGCCCAGCCTCAAGTGCTTTTCAGACATCTAATCACTTGTGCAGCTTTTTAAAGTACAGGTTCTCAGAATCCTATATCATTTAGGAATATGTTTCCTTTCAGGTAAGAGAATAACCAATCAGAAGTGGCTTCAACAAATAATGGCTGAGCTTCATCAAATCAAAGCACATGCAGAGGTATGTGGCTCAGAGCTGGTGCTCAACAAAGTTATCAAAAACCCAAGCTCTTTGTAGATCCTTGTTATGCTATCCTTAGTGTTTAAGTTATTGCCTATGGTAACGTGATAGCGGCTGCATCTCCAGCTTGCAGTGTCGACATTTAAGTCATTTGAATCAGGAAGAAGTGGGAAGAGTCATGCCAGAGACATTGATCTTCTTCTAATCAAGAACGCTAATTTTCTTAGAAGCTCTCCTTCAGAGACTTCCACTTATCTCAATGACTAGAACTGTGTCACATGGCAAACCCTACCTAGCTGTAAGGGAGTGTGAAAAAGAGAATTGTAGCTGATTTTCCCTTCAGAATTTTCCCTGTACAAAATTGGGGTTATGTTAGCAAGAAACAAGGGGCACTTGACATTGGGTAGGCAATTAACAATATCTGCCACCTCGGAAGTTCAAATTTAGAAGGCCTGTGATAGGAGAAGGTGAGGAGGCTGATGGCGCCACATACTCTAATGCAATTTGAGATTGAATATTGGCTGGTGTAGACTACAAGTAGAGTTCAGGGATGTGCTCAGAAGTGGTTCCTGTTTGTCCTCAATTCTTATACAGTCTATTCTGCCACTTACCTAGTGACAGATTAAGGAAGGCAACAGATGTGGGTCATTCTATCTTCTGAGGCTACCCTTTAGACATCTTTCTATATAATAAATTCATTTATTAAATCAGAGGTAATTCTTTTTCTAAAATGTTATATTTTCTTATTTGAAGACCCCACGCATTCTTGGGATCAGGATGGTTTTTGGAAACACAACTTTCTCCAGTTGCTGGACGAGATGATCGTTTCTGCACCCTCATCCCCCCAGTTCTGCTCTACATCAGGTTTACTACACCATGCTTATCACATGGGTCAGAACAAGAGTGAATGGCAGTCCCAATTATCTTGAGCTTAGGTACAATACAATGTGTCACTCTCCATTATGGAAATTACCATTAATTATTAACAGGAAAATCTTTGACATGATGTATTGTCCACATTGTCACTGCCAAGAATGGGATGATGATTAATGGGTGCCCCTTGGATGGAATACAATAAAGTGCAATGTAGAAAAGGAAGCTTATAAGTTTAGCAAAGAAGCACACAGTATTGAATACTTTGGTTTCTCTCGCTCTCTCTGTCGATCTACTCTCTCTCTCAGGTTAAAAAAAAGCAGTCATTTACCAAGCTGAAAAATAAATATAATTTTTAAAAATTCGATGCAACATGACATTTTTGGGCTTCTTGTTGTTTTCATCTGATCCCTTGAGCCTGATATTACAAGTAGGGCCTGCTCAGGAGACAGTTAATCCTTAGAACTATTCACCTCCTTTTTGTACTTTCCTATATGATTTTAGGGCAGCATTTTCTATGTGTCTAAGTCTTCCCTGGAAGCAAGCTATGTCCTGGAACTTTCCCAGCTGGCACCTTTACCCATTTTGACAAGAGTTCTGGAAGCAAGCAGTCCAGGCGTGGTACAGAGGCTAAGCCATGCTGCCAGGAACCCAGCCTCCTCCTAACCTCTGTTTCCCCATAAAGCTTATTGGCTTGTTGTCTCATGGTTGCAGTACAGCTGCTGCAGCTCCACACATCCCACCCATGTTCAAAATTAAAAGAAGGAGGTGGAGTGGTGCCAGCAATGTCTAGTTCCTTTTCATTAGCAAAGAAAATTCTTCACCAGACATCCCCAAACTATAAGGAGTGCTGGGGAAAGGACTATTTGGTTCAGCAAAACAGAAGTTCTAGAAGCTAGAACAAAGGGAAGCATAGATTGATGTCCCTAATTAGCTGGATGATGACTATAGCAATGATCATGAGTTATAGGTGACATTTGTTCTGACACATAGATAACAAGTGAGTCTTCCCATACAGACACACGTTATACTGGGACCCAAGGCTTGAAGGCCGGCTGGTGAGGGATGTAGGTCCTTTCAGATCAGACCCTGTGAACTTCTGCTATGTGTAAGATTGGAGCTGTCCGTATGACTTCATTTTCTGTGAACTTCAGCAATAAATCAGTGGTTCCTGTCCTGGGTCAGGAGCATCTATCACTGAGTAAAGGCAGGAAAGATTTCTGACCCAGAATCCATCTCTACCAAAAGAGAATATACAACTCTGGCACAGCGTGTAATATTTGCTCTTAGCTGGAGGACCAGCAATTAACAGAATTTTATCATAAAATGTCAATAGAATATTGATGCAATCATCTGGGTTAAAATAAAAATAAAAACTGCCACTATGTTCAGAACATTGGCATTCATTTCTCATGGACTAATCATTATTTATTATTGTCCTTTCACCTCCTCCATCCCATTTTTAAAACTGCTATTATTTGCATAATAACTACAGCTTGTTATTAAAATCACCATGGATATCTTATGGCTGCTGTTTTTTAAAAAATTTTTTTTTTTAATTGTGGAATAATTTATATACAGTGGAATCCTCAGATCCTACATATGCTGTTCAGTTAGTTTCAATGAATGTATGGCAAGGCACAGAGTAGACCCTTTTCTGTTATTCCCCCACCCATACTCCAGCAGAGGCAGCCATGAATCTGATTTCTGTCACTAAAGGTTAGTTTTGCCTATTTTAGAATTTCATATAAATGGAATCCTTTGGAAGGTACTTTAGTTTTCAGTTTGGCTTCTTTCACCCAGCATAATGTTTTTTGAGATTGATCCATGTTGTTACATGTGTCAGTAGATTATGCCTTTTTATTGCTTATTAGTGTTTAATTATGTGACTATAATTTATGGACCCGTTATCCTGATGACAAACATCTGGCTCATTTCCAGCTTTGAGCTTTTAACAATAAAACTGCTATGAACATTTGTGTATAAGGCTTCTTGTGGACAAATATTTTGATTTCTTTTGGATAAAAACTAGAAATGGAATTGGTGCTGTGGAGTAGTGTATGTTTAACATTTTTAGAAATTGTCAAACAGTTTTCTAAAGTTGTACCATTTTATTCTCTTCCGACAGTATGTGAGTGTTCCATTTGCTACGTATCCCCTCCAAAATCTTGTCCGATTGTCTTAATTTTATGGTGGGTGGGTTGTGTTATCTCACGTTTTCAATATGTGTTTCATCAACAACCAATGATGGTTAAACATGTTTTCATTTCCTTATTGGCTATTTGCATATCTTCTTTTATAAAGTGTCTGTTAAAATCTTTTTGTCCAAATTTTTTTGTTAGGTGGTTTGCCTTTTTATTATTGAGTTGCAGGGGTTCTTTACATATTCTGGGTATAAGCCCTTCATCAAACATGCCTATTGCAGATAGTTTTTCTTGGTCTGTGGTTTGCCTGCTCATTTCCTTTATAGTGTTTGTGATAACCAGAAGCTCTTGATCTAAATAAAGTCTAAGTTATTATGTTTTTCTTTTATGGTTTATGCTTTCTATTTCTTCTGTAAGAAATTTTAGCTTACCTTGAAGTCACAAAGATATTCTCTGATTTCTTGTAATAATTCTACTATTTTAACTTCTGTATCTATGATTCATATGGAATTGATATTTTCTATGGTGTGAGATGAGGTATGACTGTCTTTTCTTTACTCAGATATGCAATGTGATAACACTTGGAAAATCTGGTAGGCTTTCAAAATCGGAGACACTCTTGGTTTCTGGCCACCCTGCTATGGTTAATGGATAGAGAATGTGTATTGTTCAGTGACTAAGAGCATACTTTGGAGTCACAATTCTGCCAGTTGCTAACTATGTGACATGTGCAAGTTCATCATCACTCTTTATTTCTTCATCTATAAAAAGTGGTATCCAGTCACAGGGTTCATATAAAGTCTCTATCAACAAAATAAAAATCATGTTAATATTTGTCAGGTATTCTTCAAATACTGGTACTTGGAGGTTAATGTGAAGGTGAAAAGAATTTGTACATTTAAAGCACTTAAAAAGTACCTGACACAGACTAATCAATTTATAATATTAGTTATAATATAGAATAATGATATAGCCCAACTCCGTTTTCTTGCCTTGATCTTTTGTACTCTGGACTGGTCATTCATTGAGTGCTTGCTATGGGGAGAACTTCTGTTAGGTGCTGGGACAATGGAGTGAACAGGCAGACATGGTCTCTGCTCTCATGGAGCTTGCAACCTAGTGAGGGGAAAAGACATTAAACAAATATCATGACACGTGGTTTGAAGAGTAAGTACAGAGTGTTAAGACAGTCTAAAATCCAAAGATCATATCCCTTGTGGGGAGTCAGGGAAAGCCTTTCTAAAGAAGTGAGTTTTAAGTAGGCCAGAAATGAAGAAATGTGGAACAGTCTGATGGAGGCTAAGCTTGTTAAAGGCAGAAACATATATATGGTTATTATTCCCTATAACACCTAGCTAAGTGATGAACTAGAGAAGATCAAATGCTCGTTGAGAATCGATAATGTCATATAAGGGGAAAGGTAAAGAGCAGTACCTATCAAATTAATGGTCTCTAAATGAATCATTGAATGAAGGAATAAAATAAATATAATTATTGGGTATTTATATTTATTAGGCAGCATTTATGTATAGTGGATTCCTCAGATATCAATTCTGAGTTTTCTATTCGTTCGAGGAACATATTGAGCAATTATTATGTGCCTCTGTTACTAAAATGCTGCCTGAATCCCCGCTCTTGTCAGGGGAGTCAGGAAGGCTGGCCTGGACAGAGATTCATGAAGCTGGAGTAGGGGTGGGTAGGGTCAGACAGAGGGGAGCATCTCTTATCTGAAGTTTTGGGAGCTGCTGAAATCAGAAGAGCCTCCCAGTGGAGGAGAAGGGGGAGAGCTGTAAACAAGGGAGAGACACCCAGCAGTTCTCTACATTGAAGAGGAGTATGGGAGTGAGAGGGCCAAGAGCAGGCTGCTTGAGTCCCTGGAAATTTGTTAGGAATCAGCAGCAATGCCTGGTCACCTCATCTTCATTGAGGGGTGGGGTATTGTGTCTGGAAGGGCCACTTGTATCAAAAGTTGATGGTCTGTGTGGGAGAAAATGCAGAAACAAATCGGGGAGTGCTGTCAAAAGACGCCTAATATTTTATTCTCTAATGCTGCTGAGAGAAGGTGGCACCTGAGCTGCATCTTGAAGTTTCCTGGGTGTTACGTAGGTGAAAACAAGTGGAAAGGACAGAGGGGATGCTTGGCAGAGACGTGAGAGAACAGGGCATATTGCCTCTCTAATAACCCGTGCTGAGGTTGGCATCTGCGAATGCTAGCATCTCTGAATTTAGCTGGACTATTCTGGAAGGTAATTACATGTTTGGTCTGCATCATCTCTTGGGATAATGAATTTCTATAAGGTTTCCATTCACTGTGAAAGACATACTTTGTTTTACTTGTCCTACATTTCTTAAGTACTTCCTAGTTTAATATTACCTGCCTGTTGCTACATACTTTTCCTTCTTTAACCTAAATTAAGACTGAGCTTCCTTAAAATAAATCTGAAAATATATTATTATACACACACACATGTAGAGACAAGGCTTTTATTGGGATCCATTTATGAAACAAAATAAAAATTAGCTTACTTAAGGAAGAAATAGAAACTATTTTTACTTGAAACATATTTGGGTAGTAAATTTTTTTTTTTGCAAAATTTGATACACTTCAAAAACTAAAGAACAATCGATTATATTTCCTCTTTGGAAAATAATCAATCATCAAAGGATTAAGGCTTAAGAGAAGAGGTCTGTCTTATATTTAAATATTAAAATAGATTTGCTTCAAAAATGTGTCATTCCAGAAATAACGGTGAAAATAAAGATTACCATGAAGCTTACATGGGATTCTGAGTTAACCACCCAAACTAATTAAGCAAAATTATCCTAATTTGTTTATTATGTTAATGATCTGAATTAATTTATAGTAATTTAGCATGTAGTACTAAAGATTTATTATGTTTCCTACTAAATGACTTAAGAGCTATAAATCCCATGGTTAAATGTAATTAGTGGAGACATATTTATCGGAAGGGATAATTACATCTGATAAAAGTTCTTCAGTTAAGCTTAATTAAAACAGATTATTCTCCCATAAATGAAAAGTAAATATGATAATTACTGGGTAGATTTTCATGGCAAAAATGAGTATCTCAGCATTTAAATTTTCTAAGAGGGGTGGGAAAGTAAACTATGTAACTGATTATTTCTCAATAAAGGATGATTAATAATCCCTGGGAAACAAGCATTTTCCAGGAGTAAACATTTTGCTACTTAATTACTAAAGGGGGAATTCTGTTCAGGAAAATCTATTATTAACTCAGTTTAAAGTGGACCGTGGCTATTTTTGAACATAATGAATAGTGTTTTAAGGAAATTTCTTTTTGTTTTTCTTGAGAAGATTATCTCTAGTTCAGCTAAACAGCAGTCTCAGCAAGAAAAATGACTGTTAATCTCTCTAAAACTAAAAAGTTTTCATAATAATCTGGGCTGGACCAGGTTATACATGCACAAAATGTGTAAACTCTGAAGGTAGCAGAGCCTGTTCAGGAAACATGAGTACACATGGAGAGATTACACTGTAAATTGATATTTCAGTTACTTAAGTGCATACATATTAATGAGTAAACCTCTCTATATGGCAGATTTTAAATTATTTTATATCTAATGGGTACTTTTTCAATAGCAGCACTCACATTAAAAGACACCATTTTACATTTTGAAAGCACTTTGAGTCCCTTATTAGTTCATTAGATCATTTTATCCACCCAGGAAGACAGACACACAGGGGTTATTGGCCTCAGGGAGGCCAGGTACAATGTCACACTGTTAATTAGTGGACTAGTTAGGACTTGAATTGATATTTCGACCCTGAGTACAACCTTCTTTCTCCACCATCATTAAGGTATAGAGGAGCTCATGAGCATGACGAGAAGATGGGATTGGCTACCTGCTGTTGTAAGTATAAACTAGTACCTAGAAAAAACTCATCTGTGGCATGACCAGATGGAAAACGTTGTGTTCACAGTATGGTTTTAGTGTTGAAGCAATTGGTAAAACAAACAAGCCTGGCACAGTGGATCCCTTTAAAGTAGAGTGGCCGGAATGACCATCTACAGATCAATTGATCAATAGTGTGCATCCGTCTGCGGGAAGAGAAGTTTCAGAAGGATCATGGCAGATAGACCACCATCTACCCCATTCTCCCACTTGGTGGAGCTGAAACTAGCCCCTGGCTATTCTGTTATCCTCACTCTTAGGCTTTTACCATATTTAAATATGTTCTTTCTCTGGAGACCTCGGAGCATTATCACAGACAGTATTGCATTTCTCCTTACAATATCCTTTTGCTTTCCAGAGAGCCCAGGTGATTTATCAAAGTCAGTAGCAATGGCTAATATGCTCTCTGTTCTCCCAAAATTACCTAAATGCCTAAGGAGCTGAGGAAGGACCTATGCTGCTAGAACTATAAAACCAAAGGCATTTTAGGAAAGATCCCAAGCAGAGGCTCTTATCTCTTGTGCATTGGCTTAAAAGAAGATTCTTGTTCTTTTTTTCCTCCTCTTCCACCAGCAAGAACAGCTGAATTAGTATTTTGAAATGTATACTGAATGCTACATGTTAGGAAATTCCATTTTATCAATGTCTATATTCATTTCAGAGACTTGCTTATGTCAAAAGATACTGAGTCGTATTGGTCAAATGCAACTGAAGGGCATTTCAAATATTTTCACTAAATATGGCTTAAATACCACTGTAACGCACCCAAAAGGGTGTCCAGATTCTTTGCACACTTTGAGATTTGAGTAATAGTCTTTGTTGTTCCACCATATGGGCCACACTCTGTGACTTGCAGGTCATTTTTAAAACTATAGATAGAAACTTCGGCTACATATATATTGAAATGATAACTGAATCCTAAGATTGCCATTAAAAGTTTCTAACTGTGCATAAAAGCCATATCAGATTCGATATACCTGAGTCTGTAAGTCTCAGGTGAAAACTCAGTGCATGTGAATGGAAACAAGCAGGTTTATGACAAAAATTTATACTTTGAGAATTACCAGTGTGATTATGAAGACATTCAACTTTAATTACTGATAAATTATTTGAGGTCAGTGCTGTGTTGGGGAAGGTCTGGTCAGCGCTTTGGTGGGAAGTGGATGGGTGTACCCAAGGACACTCCAGCCCCTATGCCTGTGCCCACGTATCTGAGTTTCATGGCATTTTTACAAGAAAAATAACTTGATTTATCTAGAAACAATGACAGTTAAACAAGAATCACAATGGGAGTGAATAATCATATCATGATTAAGAATATGAAGTATGGAAGCAGAAGATCTGAGTTCAAATATGGCTTTTCCAGGTACCAGCTGCCTGTCCTTAGGGAAAGTGCCTGAACTCTTTATGCCTTGTTTTCCTCACCTGAAAAATGGGGGTAATATTAGCGTCTATCTCATAGGGTTGCGTGTAAGTTAAGCAATTTTAGATCTTATTATTAATTCAAATAGATTTAGGATCAGATTTATTTACATTTAGACGACGTCTATGTGCTCCTGCAAAACTTGGTATTGAAAGATACATGTATACTTTTTGTCCTTGACTCAGTACAATATATGCTAAATGAGGTGACGAGGTTAATTCTGGAATAGGCTAATTTTGGCTTCATCCTGAATCTATCTGAGTGACATTCATTGCCCTGTTACATTACCCTGTTAACCATGTGGCTTTCATTATTCTGTTACTTTACCCTTCTCTATTTGGCTTTCACTCTGAGGGTGGGCGGAGTAGGATATGTCCCTGATAATTTAGTGGTTTCAAAGCATATTCACAAGAGAAATCTGCGTCCGTAAAAGGCTTTTGGTTATGGTCTCCAAATACTAGCCCCAGCTTTGATCTATTTAGCCCTTTTGTTTTATGTTTGCTTTAACATATTTTGATTCTGAATTCCAAATGATCAACGCCATTATCCTACAAATAAATAATGTCCTCTCTGTTCTACTTTTTAATAGAAGATAAATCAGTTTTTCAAGTCTTTTTTTTTTGCTCTTAGACTTTGGCATCATTATTTTTTTCTATTTCCAGAACACAGTTTGCAGCTTAATTAATGGTACATCAGCTTCTTAACTGTTGTCAGTAACATTTTAATATTATCTTCCAATTTGACTAAGTCATCCACTAGTTAAAATCTTAGGTGTGAATAGCTTTACAGGTCAGAAAGTCCCTTTTTCTTCTTTAATCATGAGTCATTTCCTGTAACTGCCTTTACATTTCCAAGACATGAGGTAAACCCCACTTCTCCTAGGGAAAAATGCCCAATACTCCTACAGGTTAAGAAACTCATTTGCTATTCATGAGTTTAAAAATACATTATGCATTAATTTATTTATCTCTTTAAAGTTCAGCTTCTCTCTCTGGGATGTTTTCTTCCCAAACTAATTTCTTTAAAACAAAATCCAAATACATAGAGCGTGATCGAATATCACTTATTAGAGAATCCTGACCTCTTGGTGTTTTTATTACGTTAGGGTGAATGTGAGGAGCATATGGATTTTTTAGCTCTATAATTTCCTCTAAACCAAATGCTTCTACTTTAAATATGAAATTACAGCAGTAACTTTCCCTGATGCTAACAGTAGAGTACATGAAGGGGAAGGAATGTGTAATTTGTTAAAAGTAATTCCAACTGTTTTATTGCCTTCCAATCCAAGATAATTGCATACAAAGATATTCATTTAAATTATTGACATTAATTCACTAACTAGAAATTTAAATAATAACTTCATGAAAAAGAAAACTCAGTGAAGTACCAGAAATAAACAAGATTTAACAACTTATTGGAACTGTTTCTACATTATTATAAATCAAGCCTACATTTCTGTAATTTTGGCAGAAACAATTTTCTTTCTGCATAGTATGGAGTTAAAATATCCTGTATAGATGGGGCTTAATAAGTATACATTTTAGTTCTTATTAAAACAACTACATGTACAACTTACTTCTTCCCTCCTTGTTTTATTCTTTATGTAGTCCATTTCTAGAACTTGTAAACTGAAACCTTATCATAAAACATTCATTTCAATGGAGTCCGTGGTAATTTCATGTTACAGCCAACCCTCAGAATCAGCAGGAGATTGGTTCCAGGACCTCCCTCAGATCCCAAAATCCATGGATACTCAAGTCCCTGATATAAAATGATGTAGTATTTGTATATAACCTAAGCACATGGGGCTGAGTGTCCCATATACTTTAAATAATCTCTATATTACCTATAATACCTAATACAACATAAATGCTATATGTAGAGTTCTTATACTGTATTGTTTAGGGAATAATGACATGCAAGAAAGTCTACATTTTCAGTACAGATGCAATTTTTTTCCCCAAATATTTTCAATAGATGATTGGTTGAATCCACAGCAACTGAAGGCATGGATACCGAGGGCTGGCTGTACTTTCATTTATCCCACAAATTCTGAAGCACCTACTATGCCAGACATTGTCCAGGTGCTGGGATACTCTGCTGCATGAGTCCTCCTTCCTGCCTTCACTGGGTTCCCTTGTAGCAGAGGGAGACAATAAACCATTACATAAGATCATCTCAGCTAATGCAGGGATCTGTAGAAATGTGAAGTCAGAGGCGGGCGGATCACGAGGTCAGGAGATCAAGACCATCCTGGCTAACACGGTGAAATCTCATCTCTACTAAAAATACAAAAAATTAGCTGGGCGTGATGGCGGGCGCCTGTAGTCCCAGCTACTTGGGAGGCTGAGGCAGGAGAATGGCTTGAACCCAGGAGACGGAGCTTGCAGCCAGCTGAGATTGTGCCACTGCACTCCAGCCTGGGTGACAGAGCCAGACTTCGTCTCAAAAACAAACAAACAAAAAGGAAATGTGAAACCAGGTGACCGGGAATATAGTGGTGGGTGGCGGGTGAGGCCAAAGAGGGACCCTTTCTGAGGAGGTGACAGTTAAGCCCAATGGTAAGAAAAACCAACCCCTTAGGGGCTGAGTGTTCTGAGTGCTGAGGTAGGAGCATCTTGGTGTGGGTATGCTGGAGGACGAGAGCAAAAGCTGGTATGGCTGCAGAGCTGTGAGGAGGGGCAGGAGATGCGGTCAGGAAGGTCAGCTGAGGCTAACCCACGTCTGCTCTGGTCAGGAGTCTGGATTTTATTCTAAGTATTTTTTTTTTTTTGTTATTGTTGTGTTGGGTTTTTGGAGGGTTGCCTTTTTGTTGTTTGTTTTTTTTTTTTTTTTTCCAGACAGGGTCTCACGCTGTCACCCAGGCTGGAATGTAGTAGCGAGATCATAGCACACCTTAGCCTTGAACTCCTGGACTCAAGCCATCCCCCCACCTCCTCAGCCTCTGGAATAGCTGGGACTACAGGTGTGCACTACCACACCTGGCTAATTTTTTTTTTTTTGGTAGAGATAGGGTCTTGCATGATCTGATTTATCTTTCAAAATCACTCCAGCTTGTAGGTGGAAAATGGAGTTGGTGGGGTGGATGGGTAAGAATGAGAGCAGGGTGTGTAAGATGGCCTCTAACCACAGGTTCGTTATTAGACTTGTCAGAGCCTCTGCTAAGTGGTTTCATTCGTGGACACAACTTATTCTGCTTCATATTCTCTCTTGACCTTGGGCTTCAGGATATTGGAAGAGATGATTCCTTCCAGCTTTAATATCTTAAAAAGTCTACTCTCTGGACCCCAAGAAATTTCCCCAATGGCTCACTTACCATACCTCCCCACTGCTGGAACATTGAAGGTTCTTACCTCTGCTGGTGAATTTAGTGGGTGCCTTGTGATACCACAGAGAGGCAGGCAGGGGCAGCAGGAGCCAGAGGTGGAGACAGCGCTGCCTGGGAGGCCAGGGTCACAGGGAGTTGGCAAGAATCATGGCTCCTCCTGGAACATGGAGTTCCTTCCAGAGAGAGAGAGAGTGGCTTCGGGGTTCTGGCTTGACTTCATTTCATAGTAGCAGATATTGTCCACCAAATGGGAATGTTTGGAACCTGGAACCTACTACCTTCTAATCTCACTTAGGGTTAGCTTAGCTGCAGAGTAATCTGAGAGTTATCCTGACCCTAGGATGGATGGGAGATAATTTGAATCAAGTCTGTTTTACCATTATTCCTGCCTTGACTGTGTGCTTTAATTCTCTGAAAGGAGCGCTTGCCACCATTTAGCATGGTGAATTCCTCGCAGGCAGAAATGGTGCCATGGTTCATCTCTGAATCCCAAAAACTTTCCATGGTTTCTGACATATAAAATTACTGACTATGTGAATGAACCACCATGTCTGATGTAACCAAGCTAGCGTCTACTGCAGCTGTCAGGGCAGGGCTTTATTTCATTCTTGTGTCTCAGTTCTATCATGGACCTCCTGTTGTGAACACTCTCTTCTTCAGAAGATTTGGTTCCTCTCCAAGGTTAGAACCACCTTCCTGCTTCTGACCCTCCTTTCAGTAACTAAGCCTTAGTAACAGCCTTAGTCAGGCTATCCCTGACTCTGCCTGACACCTCAATGTTTTCTCCCTTCCCTCTCCTGCTCCCCAGCCAGCAGACTTCTCTTGCACTCTGTCTCTTAATCCCGTCAGGAACATGGCAGATAGGTCATGTGAGTCTCTTGACCCACCAGGTCAAATGTCTAACCTGGATAGGGTCAGCCTAGCCCCTGATCCATTGAGTCCAGTCTAATGGGACACCATCTGAAACAGTAAATTCAGTAATAGGGTCACAACTTTTAAGGTGACGTTTCTGTTCAGGCTCCCATAGTGAAGTGACCCTGTAAATGAACAGTTTTCTTCAGCCCACCTCTGCTGCTCAAGATTGATTGAGTCATATTTATTCTCAACATTAACAGAACTTTTCAAATGGAGGCATCAGAATTCACAACTGAGCTCTGTTCTTTGACCCATGGTTTGTACAGAAAAGAATTTCATACAAAGAAATTCCAAAGCTAATTTTCAGTACAGGTCAATGCATGCAATTTTAAGATGCCTTTGTATTTGAGACTAGGAAGAGCATAGGAAATAAGAACAAGGCAGAGAGCATTCCCACTGAAGGATGTTCTCTGGCATTCATCCATGAGAAAGCATTTAACCTGTTGAATAGCAGTGAAAGGACTGGGCAGGGAATGAATAAATTGCCTGCACCATGGAAAACCAGGTGGCTGCCTGAGCACATAGAAGAAGATCTAACTGAATTTAGCAAGCTTGTGGAGGGGTTAAGAGCTTAAGCCCTGAAGACTGAGTCTGGGTTCTTATCGTTGCTAGGTGTGTGACCACAGACAGGTCACTGAACCTCTTTGTGCCTCAGTTTCCTTGATTATAAAATTGGGATAATAATAGAACCTTACTTTTAGAATTCTGAGGATTAAATGAGTCAATAATTGAAATTGCTTAAGCACAGAGAATGGCACAGCAAATGGCAGCCTCGGTTATTATAATCCTTACTGTCACTCTCACCATCCCCAGTGCTGTTTCTCTAGACCACGCCACAGTCATATGTCACCTGGAGTATGGTATTTTTTGGGAGGTAACACTGCAGTAGACTACTCATTGATTACTCAGCATCTGCCCTTGCCTCACTTAAATCCTGTCTCCTCAGTGTGACCAGAGTGACCTTTTGCTAAAATAGATCTGATCATGTCACTTCTGGATGAAAACCCTTCAGGAATTGCCCGTAACTCAAGGACCAATTCCATATTTCTTCATCATGTGGCACTATTGTTTAAAGAACCTATATGTGACTTCATGGTCCTAATTACAATCTCAATGGACTAATTAATTGTATGATCATTTAATATCTATCTGCCTACTTACACTATGACCTCAAAAACCTAGTGGGGAAAGAGTTTACTCTTCCAACCCTGGTGCCTAGCACAGTGCCTGTCATATGATGGGTGCCTAGTAAATATTTGTTGAGCTATTGACTAAGTATAAAGAAGATTTGTGAATGGATGGGCATGAATAAGTATAAAGAGAGTATAACAGCAACTTTGATGTATGGCGCAATGGAAGTTTTCCTTACACATGTGCTTCACAGGTTTGATGTAAACTCTTATTTGAATTCTCTTTATTTATCACACATGGGGGCAGAATGGAGAGAAAATACAGAAATATAGAAGAAAAGAATAGTCACGGGAGAAAATTGAGCTATTAAAAATCATGACATAATTCCATCTTAATATTTAGAGGACATGATTTTGAGAAGCAAGTGTTAGAATGTTTTGTTTTGTTTTTACCAAGTTTCCAATGTACTTTAAATTTCGGTTGTGTCAATGACATTTTATAGTGAAGACATACTGAAGGCATTTTCTTTAATTTTCTACATATTTTCCCCCCAAGAAGGAGTTTCACTCTTGTGGTCCAGGCTGGAGTGCAATGGCGCAATCTCGGCTCACCTCTGCCTCCGGGATTCAAGCGATTCTCCTGCCTCAGTCTCCCAAATAGCTGGGATTACAGGTGTGTGCCACCACACCCAGCTACTTTTTGTATTTTAAGTAGAGACAGTGTTTCACAACGTTGGCCAGGCTGCTCTTGAACTCTTGACCTCAAGTGATCCACCCACCTCAGCTTCCAAAAGTGTTGGGATTATAGGCATGGGCCACTGTGCCCAGACTACATATTTTTTTAAAGCTTGAATGTGTGCATTGTAATCTCTAAAATATAACTCTATGTCCAGTGTAAGTAGAGGAAAACATCAGACCAAGTTATTATCATTTTTTTGGCCACAGTTTAAGAACCAACACCCTCTTCCTAGAGAGAATACAAATTCCTCAATTTTGCCTTTTATTTGTATGTTAGACTTTTACCTAATAAATAAGTGGTACCCATTAATTCATTTATTCACAAATTCATTTATTTCACAAAGATTTACTGAGTGCCTAATGGTCCAACCACTGTGTTAGGTTGGGCTAAACTTTCATCAAGTGCAAAGCAGATTTTAGTGGTTAACACGTGCTTGCTCGTAACTTTTTTAATAACTTTTTTTTTGCTATAAATCCAAAATGTACAGCAACTTTTAAACCCCCTATTCTCTCTTAATACATATTTTACAATTTAAATTGACCACAATGTTCCATGTGTATGTACATATATATGTAAGTTTGCGTATTGGGGTGGGACCGGGAAAGATTGGAAGCAATGTTGATAATATGTATAAGGTACACTGCTTAGCGGTGTCACTGATGACCGCACTGTCTGGAGTAGCATAAAGTACAGCTGCTCCCTTCCTCTTGAATAATTTCCTGAGAGAAAGAGCTGACTCAATTTCTTTCAGCTATAATCCTTTGGACACAGATATGCTGAAATTCGAGATTTTGTAAGTTTGGAAAGAGTGGGCAAATTAATTGCTCTTGCCTTCAGTACTTGAGAAAACCCTCAAGTGCATAATGCAGACTTTTGATCCAGAATGAACGATACTTAAATCCATCATTTCAGTGTTACAGCTGTCTCTGGACTACTTGTGCAGCCTCAAGTCTTGATTACTTCAGGTGGTGCTGAGCTGAATTATCCCCTTGCTAGTGAGGTAGTTTCTTGCTTGAACACATGTTGGAAATTGTGAACTTTCCTTCTCCCCAAATTCCCTAAGCGTATCCTCCAGTGTAACTTAATGGTTGGATTTAATAGGATTTAGTTGAAGCAGATTGTTTGACAAGCACCCAAAAGAGATCATGGGCATCTTGTGAAGACTATTGTGGAGTGAAGAAGTTGAGGAAGTGAATTTTCAGCAGGTAATGCTGTGGCTATAGATTGTTCCACCTTCATTCCAACTCACCAGCATAGTCAAATCCTGGACAGGGCAGAGCTCCATGATTGACACTCTTTAGCATGCCTGAGAATCTTCTGTGGAACTTGTTGGAACAGATTAATGACATCACTCCAACCCTCTGCTCAAAGATACAGCTTTCCTAAATCAGGACTGGGAATCAGGACTCTGGCAAGCAGACATCCCAGGAGTTTCTAATGCATGTGCTACACTTTAAGAAGCATATTTAGAAGTCATTTTCTAAGTTCCCTGGGCCACCAGAAATCTGCCTAACTGAACCTCAGCAGCTTAGATTTCTGTAGAAAGGTCTTTGAGTTATGTTTGAATGGTCTGTCCTTGGTCTTATTGAGGGACCTTTCTAAGGAATGGCCACATAATGTATGTCGGTGTATCTTCTGAATCATCTGTTGAAGATGTTTGTTTCATGATTCCTTGGATAAAAATCTAGTGAGATGGTTTCAGACAGGGCACTGTAGAACCTCAGGGTTCCGGGACCTGCTTCAGGGGTTCTACAAATTACAAGATATTTTCAACTTGAGAGTTATTCAAACCACCTAAAGAACTCCACATTTTCTTTTTCTCTTTTATATATTAAATTTCAGAATAAGATTTCCTTTAAACAAACAGTGAATAGTATTTTGCTAAAAGTTTTTAAATTGTTGGTGTACAGTGATTTAATCCAAGCATGGGGGGTGTTTTCCTAAAGGTAGCTTATTTTATAATATGTGTGTGTGTGTTTGTGTGTGTGTGTGTGTGTGTGTGTGTATATATATATATAAAATACATATTTATTAGACAGCAGATAATCTTCATTAAAAATTGGTAACATCTGAGTTTTAATTGAAATGTTTAGTGAACTTACATTTAACAT
>NW_012115821.1:12885385-12905384 GCF_000951035.1 Colobus angolensis palliatus | reverse complement strand
TTATAAAATAAACTATATACAGTGTATATTGTGTATATATAGGTATAACATAGATATACTGTGTATACACATAAAATAAACTACATTTAGGGTATATATCTTATATATATGAATATATATAATATATAATATATGTATACTTGCATATATAAAAATTACTGTATCAATATGCTATATTTATACGTAATACTCATGTATACATACATATGTATGCATATAACATATTTCCCTTTTGGCTTTGGTTGTCAGGAAGCAGATGGCAGTAATGGGCACACTATTCACTCAGTCACTTTCTATTTTGATGTGATCTCATTTGAGGTCATATGAAAGAAAGTATAGGAGAGTGGATAAGAACATGGGCTCTAGAACCAGATCTGAAGATTCAAATATTGGCTCTACCATTACTGGTTTGTGACCTTAGACATCTCACCTACCCTTTGTGTCCCTCAGTTTTCAAATCTGTAAACCTGGGATAGCAGTCATATCCTTCATAGGATTATCGTCAGAATTGAATGAAATAATACCTGTACAGAACTTAGAACATAGGGCCTGGTACATGGCTGTCACCCCTGTGTTTATTTTTCAATTACATATGTATTATTGTTAGCTCCTCACAACAATTCTATAAAGTGCTAATTGGGGTTAAAAAATCTGGAATGCAGGAAGGGTTGGTAACTTGCCTAAATTCTCTCATGAAGTGAAGTTTCTGGGATCCAAACCCTGTGTGTTTCAATCCAAATCCTTTGACCTTTCCACCACATCACAATGTTTCTTGTGTTGTCAGAGATAAAGTCAATGCCTATCTTCCTATATTAGACAATGTAGTTATAATATTTATATTCCCATTCCCTCAGAATGGTTTTTGGTATCCTGTTTTCATTGCTATTTTTATTGCGTTATCTTATATATATCTTATTGTAAGCTGCCTTAGATATCTTTTGAAACTAGGCAGGCAATAATTTTCAAATAAAATAAATATATCAAAGAAAATATTCAGCATGTGTGTCATTGCCTGAGTAAGTGGCCCTGTGAGTACATTTTGATTGAAAGTAAAAGTTTTGTCATTGGATTTGAGTCCCAAGGCAAGTATACCAATATTTTTGGAGAACTAAGAAAAGCAGTTGCTGAGTAAATCCATTGTCATCCATTTCCATCGTACTGGATTTGCCAACAAAATGACACAAATTATATAGAATGACAATGAGATATAAATCCAAAGAATAAGAGGCTATATTTTTCTTGAAGGTCTGCCTCCAAAAAATTGGAGGCAGTAACTGTGGTTCGGCCAACTTGATAATTGGTTAGAACTTGGATATTGATTGAGTCTAGTTCCTGCAGAGATTTTCCCCTCTTGCAGAATAAGAAAAGTAGGTCAAAGCAGATAGCACGGCTGGAATGCATAACAAGTTGCTAAGAAGCTAAAATGATTTTTGGGAAGACCACGGTAAGAAACAGCTTTTGCCAATTCATAAATGTGTGGTATGTCTGTTTTTGTATCATCATCTTTATTATCTTTAATCCTAAGGATAGAGACATACGCCAGAAATAATCTCCCGCTCTTTCAGTCTTTGTTATGAAGCTCGCAGTTTTCCCTTCCTTATGGAGGGATTTTCACCTTTTCTTCTTTTCTGGACAAGAGCCGATTGTTTCCCTGCTGCTTCAAACCTCAGGAAGCACTTTTATGAGGCTTTGGAACCGAAGTGCACTTTCTGGGATTCTCTGAGACTGCAGCCTACACTAGAGGAGCAAGTCTTCCGTCAGAACCCCTGAAAACACGGGTCACTAGAATCACTGCAGGAAGTTAGTATGTGGATATGGTGGAACTGTGACCT
The DNA here is from genome assembly GCF_000951035.1 of Colobus angolensis palliatus. Lineage (NCBI taxonomy): Eukaryota > Metazoa > Chordata > Mammalia > Primates > Cercopithecidae > Colobus > Colobus angolensis. The sequence continues at coordinate 12,903,552 of NW_012115821.1, read as the reverse complement.
TTGGCCCCATTCACTTCAATCTCTGCACCACTGACCAACAGGGATCTGCAAACATTTTGACAGCTCCTGCCAGTCTAGGGTCTGCTTGGAGGATGATACAGACCTCATTCCAGGGAGGAGCTTTCCAACAGTTCGTAGAACTGTCTCTAGTAATTTGAGAAGCAGCCAGTCACTAGCAGGAGCTTCTTAGTTTGGGAACCAATACTTGTGACATGCAGCAGACAAAGACTTGTTTGCTGTGCCACAAGGTGCTTGGATCTTCCCAGAGCATCACTCTCAGGCCTGGAAATTCCCCTTTCTTCCCCAGCCTGATTGCTTTTAAAAAGCTGTTACGTTGGATCAACCAGAGTGTTTTGTTTCATTCATAGGAAGACTCTTTTACTTTCCCTGAAGCAGTTTCATGGAGGTTCCTGAGTGCCCTGGAAAAGCCATTTCCCATTCCAATATGGCAGATGGAGGTGCCTCAATAAGACTCTTGATGGGGTTTCAAGTTAAAAAATTGGAAACCATCTTAGCTTGGGGTGCTATCACAAAATTTAATAGACTGGGTGATTTGTAAAGAACAGAAATTTCTCACAGTTCTGGAGGCTAGAAGTCCAAGATTAGGGTGCAGCATGGTCAGGTTCTGGTGAGCTCTCTCTTCTTGGTTGCAGACTGCTGACTTTTCATCATCTTCTCAGTGGAGGAAAGACAGCAAGCTAGCTCTCTCTGGCTTCTCCTTACAGAGGCACTGACTCCATCATGAGGACTCTTCTCTTATCACCAAATCACCTCCCAAAGGCTTAATCTTTAAAAACCGTCACATCGGGGATTTGATTTCATACATTTGATTCAACATATGAATTTGGCCGAGACACAAACGTTCAGTTCATAACAAACTTAAATAATAAACAATGGGGTAATTTTATGTTATGATTAAGTATCAGTAGTATCATATTATGTCAATGAAACACAATAGAAAACAATAATAGAGCACACTCTTTATGTTTTTCCAAGTCTGGAAGAAAAAAAATAAAAATGAGTTTAGCACTTACTATGTGGCAGGTATGATAAGTGCTTTGCATACATCTCATTTAATGCTTGAAGGGAAACCTGTGAGAAGGGTAGTATTATGATCTTTATACTACAGAGCAGGAAACCAAGGCTTAAAGAGATCAAGCAATTTGCCGATAATCACTGTCAGTTAGCTTCTGTAACAAAACATAGTGGTTTAAAACAACAAACGGTTATTATTTCCCATGTTTTGGTGAGTTGGCTGCAATTCTTCTGGACTGGGATAGCATGGCTAGGGCTGGGGCTGGATGGTCAAGGATGGCCTTTACCAGGATGATAGGACAGCTGGGCCATGCTCCAGGTGGCCACTCCCTCTCCAGGGGGTCAGTCCAGGCTTGTTTACATGGTGGTGGGAGCAGTTTCCAGACACAAGAGAGGGCAAATCCAGATATTCAAGCACTTTTCAAGCTGCTACATCATGTTGGTTAATGTCACATTGGGCCAAAGTCATATTGGTCAAAGTCGTATCGGGCCAAAACCCAATTCAAGGGGTGGAAAAGTGGATTTCATCTCTTGACTGGGTGTTTGTCATAATCATGTTGCAAGAAGGCATGCATTCAGGGGTGGGGGGAGGATTTGTGACCTTTAGAAATATATCCTAATCACAAAATCAGTAAGTGACCCAACTGATATTAAAATCCAGGTGGTCTGTTCCAAAGCCGTATGATATAACCTACACATGTTATAATGGTCTTCCTTGGAAATCTTAATGCTCTGGGGCATTTTCTTTCCATTTTATATAATGAGCATGAATTACTCTGAGAATTAAAAGTATTTGAAAACTACTATGACTGCATTTAGATGTTCCAGGCACTTTGAGTAAAAGATAGTGATATCAAGACCACGTCATTTTAACCTTGTCAGCACTTCTGGTTTGCCAACTTCTGAGATGTCCATGGAGTTGGCAGACTCTCAGCAGTTGCTATGAATTATGGCACAATACCTTACATGAACTCTCCCAGCAATGGCATAGAAGTAGCCCTTTGACTCCCACTCATGTTTCTCATGATGCCAGCCAAACCTGGTCATTTGAGCAGCTCTCCACTGTGTCATTATCCTGTCATCACAGGAATTGCAAAGAAATAGCCAATGAACCTGAAAGGTTGCAACTAATTGCCTTCTGCATTCATTAAGCCTTGGGAGGCTGGGTTTAAAAATCGCCTTAGGCTCATTCTTCAAGTTGTATGTGGTTAAAGCATCCTGGAGACAGAAGCGGTGGCTCACGTGTCTATTCATTCCTTCTTCAAATATTGATTGGGTACCTGGCACTGGACAGGGAGTTGAGAATGCAGTAGTGAACAAAACAAAAATGGCCCTGACCTCATGGAACTTCCATTTTAGTGAAGGAAAGGTCAACAGATTACAGACAAGACAACTACAGAGCAGTGAAAGTGATGGATGGAGGGTCACTATGGGAGCCACTGTGCCTTGGGAAGTCAGGGAAGGCTTCTGTGAAGAAGACATAAGAGCCAAAGCCTGAAGGATGGGAATGAGTTGGTCCCATGTAGAGCTGGGACAGGCCATTCCAGAGAGGGAGAAGAGCAAACACAAGGGCCTGGAAGCAGGTGAGGGCTTGCTTGCTGTGTTGGTGAAACACAATGGTGGCATCGTGCTTTGTTTCTCCTCTTCGCCATTCTCTGCTACTTCTTGGCCTCTGTTGGTGCAATGACGCTTGAAGAAAACCCAGGACCAAATCAAGCAAAGTTTGTAAAAATATGGCAGGTAGAAATATCAGTTTTTTAATAGGAAATATGATTTACCAAATTAAAATAGTGTTTCTTCACATATTTGACAATTTGTGTAGTCAAAATCAGTATTCATGGAAAGAGTGATCAATTCTTGATTAAAAATCTAATACCTAAGTGTAATTGTAATATATTAGTGAATGCCTATGGGATTAAATGCTACTGAATACATCTACTGGTGTGTGATTGTCACTCAGTAATTACCTAAAGTAAAATCGTAAGCTATGAATGCTTAAATTGGAAACTATTAAAAAGTATAAAAGTTATAGCATTTTTAATCTTCTAAAGCATTAGGAGCACCTAAAAGAAATTTTTGTGATATAATTTTTTCCCAAAGTATTCTTTGTTGTCTTTTTGCTTTTTATATAATTGTACTTTGTCAGTGAAACTGTTTTATCATTTCTATTAAACCAGTGCTATCTTTATTTTAGGTTTACAAAATGTCATTCATTTAACAAATATTTACTGAGTCTTGCTCTATGGCCAGCCTTAGACTAGATGTTAGGAATACAAAGACAAGCAGGACATGCCATCTCTCCTCTGGGACATGCCATTATGGGCCTTTTTAGGGCAAGCCTTTCCATTAGAAATTGACAATTTAAAATTTGCTACTTCCTAAAATTCTTCAAAAGGACAGAACTAGCTTCTACAGCAGTTTATCCCTGAAAGCTTGTGTGATTAACAGAGAAATATGATTTCACCATCTACTTTCAGAGATGAAAAGTAAAAACTGAAGTGAAAACAGAAACTACGAAAACAAAAATTCCTACTAAACCCTGTCAACAAAGTGATGGATCTTGACATGGATGCTGGCAGTCAGTAAGACAGAAGTCAAGGATTGTTTCAGATAAATGGCAGGAGTCAAATGCAGGTGGCTCCGCTGACTCTCTACAGATTCTAAGCACTCATGGTTGTGTGTGTGTGTGTATGTGTGTGTGTGTGTTTGCATGTGCGCGCGTGTGTATAATGGAGCACACGACTCTTGCAGGAAAGATGTTGCAGGAGTTGACTGGGGCATAAAGGTGTAAGTTGCAGCCTTCAAGGCATGGCCTGCAATCTAGTTTCTGGAACTCCTACATCTCAGAGATGCAAAAACTAGGGTGCTGAGAGGGTCAAACTGCATGGTGCATGGCCTATACTACTAAGGCCCTTGTGATCTGCTCTGTGCATCATTATCTTCTGGCTAGGTATTTTGAGCATCTATTTGTTGAGTTTGCTGTCAGGAGGCTGAGCTATCTTTGAGGCTGTGTGTGTGTGTGTGTGTGTGTGTGTGTGTGTTTGTCAATAAAATTTAGACCTTTGCTAGGGCGGCTGCCAAGAATAAAAAAGTAGGCTGAGAAAAATCACGTTTCAATGCAAGTAGAATGAATAATATTTCTTTGTCTTAGAGATGTTGCCACTATTGCTGTTCAATCTTGCTTGAGAAAATTTCTTATTGTAGAATGTTCAATGTTAAAATGCTCTGTGAGAAAATCCGTAATTTGCAATTAGGTAATTCGTAAGGTCAGTCAGCAAAGGACAAAATCTACTTGCTTCAAAAGTGTTTTGACAACAAAGTTTAGCCAGACTTTATTCTATTCAAATGTTCAGTGGTTGCTAGATGTGTAATTTTTGTAACTTTAGACCCCAGTGGAAAACATTGTTGGGGAATCATAAAAATCATGGTGAAGAACGACTGCAGATATGGTACAGTGAGAGATAGGATATTTCTTGATAAAAATAATGGTTATGAACCTCTAAATATTATGTTGAGTAAAAGAAGCTGGCACAATGGAGTACATATTACATGGTTTCAATTATATGAAGTTCAAGAATACATTTATCACTACTGCTGGAAATCAACGAATCAACTGGAAAGGGATGGGATGGAACTTTCTAGGATGATGGAAATGTTCTTTATCTTATTTTGGGTGATAGTTACAATTTATATCTGTGCATTTTAATGTATGTAAATTATACTTCAATTAAAAGCGAATAAAACTGAACACTTTAGGTCTGTGTACTTTAATGTATGTAAATTGTACCTCAATTTAAAAATGAATAAAATTACACACACAAAGATATCTGTTAAGTATGGTGATTCTCAAATTTTCTTTTCTGTATTGATCCTCATGCAAATATACTGATTACTTCTGGCTTAAATATGTCTTTCTTCTATCTGTTTGCCAGACAATTTGATTACATAAGTCTTAAAATCTATACAGCTTCACAAGTTTTTTAATTGTAATTATTTCTAACTGGTATTGGTGAACTACATTTTTTATCTAGATCTACCTCCTATGGACTGATCCTTGTTTAGACAAAGTATACTTTAAAACTCTCTTAGTTCTTTCATTTGTAAAATGGAGATTAAATTTGCCTGAGGGTTGTTGTAGGATCAAGTGAGATAATGTATATTATAATCCTGCTAGTTAAAGCATCATCAGTGGCATCACTCAGGGGCTTGTTAGAAATGCAGAATCTTAGTCCTTGCTCTGGACCCACTATATTAGTCTAACACTGCTATGAGGAAGTACCCAAAGGCCGAGGTGGGTAGATCACTTGAGGTCAGGAGTTTGAGACCAGCCTGGCCAAGATGGTGAAACCCTGTCTGTACTAAAAATACAAAAATTAGCCAGGTGTGATGGTACATACCTGTGGTCCCAGCTACTTGGGAGCCTGAAGCAGGAGAATCGCTTGGACCTGGGAGGTGGAGGTTGCAGTGAGCTCATGTCATGCCACTGCACTTCAGCCTGGGTGACAGAGTGAGACTCTGTTTCAAAAACAAAAACAAACCTGAGTCTGGGTAATTCATAAAGAAAAGAAGTTTAATTAGCTCATGGTTCCACAGACTGTACATGCAGCATGGTTGGGGAGGCCTCAGGAAACTTACAATCATGGTGGAAGGCAAAGGGGAAGCAGGGTTTTTTTACATGGCAGGAGCAGGAGGAAGAGAGAGGAGAAGGAGAAGTACTACATACTTTACTACATACTTTTAAACACCAGATTTTATGAGAATTTACTTACTGTCACTAGAACAGCAAGGGGAAAGTCTGCCCCCGTGATCCAGTTACCTCCCACCAGGCCTCTCCTCCAACATTAGGGATTATAATTTGACATGAGATTTGGGTGAGAACACAGATCCAAACCATATCACCCACTGAAGCAGAATCAACATTTTAACAAAATGCCTAGGTAATTTGTATGCATACGAAAGTTTTAGCAGCGTGATCTTAAATGCATTGTAAATTATAAATTGAGATACAAATATTAGAAATTGTCATTAATACAGTTTCTTTTTTTTTTTTTTTTGAGACGGAGTCTCGCTCTGTCACCCAGGCTGGAGTGCAGTGGCCGGATCTCAGCTCACTGCAAGCCCTGCCTCCCAGGTTTACGCCATTCTCCTGCCTCAGCCTCCCGAGTAGCTGGGACTACAGGCGCCCGCCACCTCGCCCAGCTCGTTTCTTGTATTTTTTAGTAGAGATGGGGTTTCACTGTGTTAGTCAGGATGGTCTCGATCTCCTGACCTCGTGATCCGCCCGTCTCGGCCTCCCAAAGTGCTGGGATTACAGGCTTGAGCCACCGCGCCCGGCCATCATTAATACAGTTTCTATGGTGGAAATATGGCCCAGCATTTTGCTATGTGTTTTCCATGTTGTTGTCAGGCTGCTGGCCTGAAACCAATGTGAGTAACATGCTTGTGAAATGTTGTTGGTGGAGGGACTTCATGAGTCAGAATGGAAGGCTTTCCTAGGACCAGCCAACAAACTGCGTTTCCAGGTAGCTTTTCAGTATGCAATTTCATAGGGTGTGAGAGTGGCCTCAGGTCTATGAGGCTATAACATTGAGTAATTTCTGCAATTCCACAGGTAGTGAGAAATTTCTATCCTGGAATTTAATTTTCTTCCCCTGGAATCTGTTCCTAGCCAGTCGCCGAAAAACGTGCTGCCATCACCAGTTCACTTGAGCCAGCAGCCTCCCAACAATCCATGATTCTCTTTGTGATCCCCATCCCTATCCTATCCATCAGCAAGTACCCTCCGTCCTATCTCTGAATTCGACCTTCAGTCTCCCTACCTCCATCCATTTTCATGACCACCACCACCGTCTCTCATTTGGCCTACTGGCCCCTAGTGGTTTCCTACCTCCACTGCATGCTCTTTGATCATTCATTCTCTAAATGTCAGAGAGAACAGATTACATCATACCCCTGTTGAAAACTCTTCCATATGTTGCTTTTTACTTAGAATAAGACCCAGACCCTACACCTGCACCTGTAGTAACCCATTGAGGTCATGACTGAAATGGTCCTGGTGTATCTCTGCAGCTGCATCTTGCCCCTCCCTACCTCACTCAGCCCCAACCACATTGACCTTCAGGTTTCCAAGCGTGTTCCATGTTTCTCTGGTTTGCAAATGCTGCTCTCTTGCCTAACTTTCTCATCTCCTCTCCTTTGAATGCTCAGCTCATTTTTGTCCTGCAAGTCTCAGCTAATTCCCCGCTTTCTCACAGGTGTCTTCTGTGAGTGTTCTAGCTAAAGGAGACCCCACTATCAATCACCATCTCAGTCCTTTGTATTTTTCCTTCACAACACCTCATCGCAAGTTGAAATTATTCTGCATCTCTGACCTTCTGTTTTGGTTTGATCTTCCCCTGTAGAATAATAGGGCATACACTTGTACTGTTCACCATTGTATTCCCAGGGGCCAGCTTAGTGCCTGGCCTAGGATAGATACTGAGCAGATACTGGTGATGACTAACTGACTGATATATGAATGAATGCATGCATGCATGAACGAGTTCATTCCTTTGCATAGCTGGATGGCTGCTTAATTATGTAAGGCTGTTTGGAATTTACTTCCTGAAGAAGTTTAAAAAAAAAAAAAAGCCCACCTCTTAATTCTACACTCATCACCCTCACACCAGATTGCTGAATGCATTAAAAAAAGAAAGAAAAGCAGAATTCATTTTGCAGAGCTTGCTTGCTTTGTATCCCTGGTCCTCCTGTGACCTCATCCTGCTTCTGGAAAGGGTGGTCCCCTTGCAGTGGTTTCATCGATCCTTGGTCCCTGGACCCCCACTGTTGGAAACCACAGGAAAAGCAAGCACAACATCACCTTTAATTAGCAAGAGAGGTGCCTGCCTGATACACACAGCGGCTTGGAAACAAGAAACAGAAAAATGTAAGGCAGATCAGGTTCGTGGAAAAAAACTAGAAAATGAAAAAGAGTAATTATCCTGTTTTAACATAATGTTGTTAATCTGTATTGCCCATTATCATTGAGAGCGTCTTGCCTATTGAAGTATGTGAGCTGTGGAACTGTTCTTTGCTCCAGCAGTGTAGCTAACGGAAGGGACTGGCTCCTCATCCATCATAATAATTAGTTTGTCATAATTTTCTGCCCTTCTTGGCTCTGCAGTAAAAAGATAGAAGAGGCATTTAAAGTTACCCAGGAATTGTCCCCCAAATTTCCTCCCTGTTCTTTATGGGAACAGATAGCTGTATTTCTGCCCTATTTATTTTATGTTTGCCCTGTGATAATGAAGTATATTTCATATGGAAGTATATAGCTTTAATTTTCATGTTCTACTTGGAAACATCTCGCTGTTTCATTTTGTTTCAGCTCTACACTATATAAAGAGAGCTCATGCTTCTTTCTGAACTCACCCATCACCCACCAGAGTTAATTCTAGTTTCAAGACCAGCATTACGACTTCATGAGCCGACTGCATAATAACACGCACAGGATCTCCAGTCCGTTAGCGTCGACAGAGTGTTTTCCTTGTTTTATCCCTTAATTCTCACAATGGCCCTGGGAGGTAGACGGGGCAGGGGCTATCCACATGCCCATTTGACAGAATGAGGAGTAGAAAGATCAACTGACTTGCCCAGGGCCATGCTGCTTGAGCAAAAAGGTGCTAGGACTTGATTCCTGCTTTGCTAATTGTACATTATGGCCCTTTCTGTTACTCCAGCAACATCTGCAGCAGTCGCTGCTTCTACTGGAGTTTGCTTCTGCTGAAATGCAAATGGGCAATTTTCGGTTATTCTTTTATAACCTCATCTTTGTGAACAGGATGGGCATTCTGTGGTGGAAAAAGGGAAAGGTGGCTGGTATAAAAACATGTAGTTTATGGCCCAGGGCAGAAGCTCTCAAAGTGTGACCCCCAGACCAGCAGCATCTGCATCACCAGAGAGTGTTAGAGATGTAAAATTTCAGGCTCCACTCCAGTCCTACTTACTCATCAGAACTCTGGGATAGGCTTGAAGATCTGTGCTTTAACAAGTCCACCAGGTGATTCTGATGCAGACTAAAGCTTGAGAAGCACCCACCTAAGAAGAAGATGGGGAAACACAGAGGAGAAGAGAGAAATGACATTGTGTGCCCAGGGCACAGATTCTGGGGCCAGACTTCTGGGTTCTTATCATAGTCCTACCACCTCATCCATCCACAGAGTATTTACTGAGCATTTACTGTGTGCCAGGCACAATGCAGATGCTTGGAATATAGCAGTAAAAAAACCAAAGATCTCACAGACCTGCTGTTTTACTTTACATTCATCGGTTGAGTGATAGAAGGAGCAAAGTAGTCTGTCCTTTTGTTTCCTGGCCCATAAAGGGAGAATACTAACTGTGCCTAACTGTAGAGTTTTTGTAAGGTTGACACTGAAAATAGCGAGTGTCTGCACACAGTGAGAGCCCCGCAAGTGCCTGCCCTCTTCCTCATCACACACTTTCAGTTGCTGAGTACTATCGACAAGTTGATGGTGCCATTCCTTGCTGCTGCTCCAAATTGTGATCACAAGCCCCAAAGAAATTCCTAGAGGCATGAGACTGACACAGACCTCACTGAGATGCTTAAAGGAGATGTTCGAATTATCTTACTTGGAAGGATGCAGAGGCCTCATGGACCCAGGTGATATGTAGTTGATTGTGAAATATCCAAATTTTGTCATAATTTCAACGATCACTATGACAATATTGGCCCAAGTTCTCTAGGAATAAATATTTTCTTGGCACTGCTTCTGAGTCCTCCAACCTGACATATACGCAGGGCTCAAGGATGAAGAACTTATTGGGTGACTTCAAGCAGTACAGAGCGTATTTAAAGATGTCTCTGATTTTAACGTCTGGCTGCTTCAGGAGGGCAGAGACATGGTGACGATATGGGCCTTTCCCATGTTCACATTGGGTGCTCATTTCTCCAGATACAAAATTGTTTATGCTGTATTCAAAGCCCAGCTCAAATCTTAACTCATCTGTAACATGGTTTCCCTTTGCATCAGCTCAGGTGAAATTCTTCAGTCAGGGGTTTGGTGCTCCCCTATATCCCCAGGGGAGCAAACACCATTTGCCAGCCACCTGGGAAGCAAGTACTGCATCTATTGTAGCATTCTGTGTTAGTTCCTTGAAATCCTTCCCACCACAGTCTAAAACTGTGGTGGAAGCTGTATTGAGAAGACATGTAGGCAGAAGTCAAATGTGGAACTCCTAAACCACCCCAAATTTAATGTTGTATGGTGTGTTTGTTGGGTGTGTTGGTGAGAGAGCGAGGAGAGACAGTGAATGGGTGTGTGGGGATCAGAGCCAGAAGAAATAAGAAGGGAGACAGAAGAGGGGAAGAAGAAGAAAGGAAGACGGAAGAAAAGGAGGTAGGAGGAATGGAGGGAGGGAAGAAGAAAGGGAAAGAGGAGAAAGGAGAAGGAAAAAGACAAGAAAAGTAGGCTAGATGGAAAAGAAGGGGAGGAGGAAAAAGGAAGAAAGGGGAAGGAGAGAAGACTTGGGCCTGCAAGGCTGACTCCTAGTTCACACAGCCAACTTGCTGCCTGCAGGAGAGAAGACAAGCCTGACTTGCCTGCTATCTGTCGGTGGGACCCAGGTCTAGCTGAGCCCTTTGTGGCACTGGTGGCTTGACATGACGTGCTTCTGTGTGGAGTAAGATGCTGCAGAGGGTGCATCTTGATTGAGAACCTCTTCAACTCAGTGTCCCTGACCACTTCTGTAATGTGGCCTGATGATTGAAGATCCTCTCTTGGTCCAGTTGTCTTCATTGAGCCTGTGCCTCTACCATGGAGATTCACTCTACCTAGCGATTCACAAACACTTCTGGATCTTCCTCTAGACTTTGGACCTTGGAGGGTGGGGCCATGTCTTAGCCTGTCTTAGAGAAGTCAGATTCAGTTGCTTTACATTTAGTAGGATCATGATGTTTCTAAAATGTAGTAGAATTATTTACTGAGAATTGTGTTTTATTTCTTGTGAAAAAATAGACCTACTGGGGTGTAATTTTTCTAGTATATACTGCTGATTATAACGGACACATGATTCTTCCTTTTACTCTCTTCTTAATGACAAAACATTACTGAGCTAAAATTTGTTGGAGATTTTGTATTGTTTTTTCTCCCCCACTCCCCTCCCCTGCCCCATCTAACAAGAATGTAATGATCTGGAGGAATACCTCATATTTCAGATCTAAATTTAAAGAAGTCAGACTCAATTGCTCAGTTAATTAAATTTGCAGTAGTCTCTTTGGAGATATTTATGGACTTGTTTTTCCACTTTTGCATTTTCCTTTTCCTCTAGTTGAGTAGTAGCAAATACAATGTGACAGCCACATTACTGTACATGTCAGTTATTTACAGACTAAAATGATGGATTTCCTGATAATCATTTAATAAAATAATTTTCATGGAATGTAGGCTCCCAGACCCCCTTGTTCATATGTTGCATTAAATGTTGTATTAATCTCACATGATACCCCAGAGAGAACCACAGCCCATCTGAGTCTGACATATGCACTGTTTGAAATTTGGGGGCTTCCTTTATGCTAAAAGCCAAATATTTGGACACGTGGTCTACTACCTAAACATCTTAAAAGTAGAAGCCACAGACTAAGATGAAGTCATCGACATTTCCATTGCTTGAAAACCAAAGGATATATAGATTCCTAGTTCCAGGACAAGGTTTTGTTCAGTTATGCAATACCCATGCCAATTTCTGCAATAATGATACTGAACACTATGTAGCATTTATCAAATAAAAAATTAAAGCCTATGTTTTTACATCCATAGCTTCCAATATCTCTGTGACATGTGTCAGAAACTTTGTGAAACTATTTAGATGTTTTCTCTTATAGTACCTGCGCAATACCTTATGAGATGGGTTGTTATTATCTCCATTTTGTAAATGAAGAAACTGAGGCTCAGAAAGAGAAAATGATAGCCCCAGGTCATTTAGGTGGCAAATGCCAGAGCCTGGTCTCAAGTCTAGTTCTTTTGATTACTAAACTCATAGAATTTTTACTACCCCATTTTTATTACATATACACACACACATGCACACACACACAAATAAAATCTGAAATGAAAAAGCCCCAAATAGTGGTGGAAATAGTAGATAATTAAAAGCAGCGCATAATTCATAGATTAGAGTTTTATATTGCTAAATACATAAAATAATATAATTTCATACTTGGCTTCTCTGTAAAGATATTTAGTATTATACATGTCACAGAACACCCAAGAAAAAACTGAAAAACAAAGAGAGAACATGCCCTATTAGATATCAAAACACATTTTAGAGTAATAGCAGTCAGAAAAGTGTGGCGTTGACAGATAGACCAAGACAGAGAGCCTGAAATAAACTAAAAAGTAAATGAAAATTTTGTGTATGAGAAAGCTGGCACTTAAAGTGAATGGGGAAGAGATGGACTGATTATTCAGCAAATGGCGCTGGGATGCTGACTATCTATTTGGGGGAAAAAGATCTCTATTTCACATTATTTATGAAAATACTGGATTAAAAGTCTAAATATTTTTAAAAATATACATTGGAATTCATAAGGTCTGGGTGACATATGAGCAGTCCTATGAGAAAGACTCAGGTTTCAGCTGTAAAGTAGAAAATGCATTTTCCCATACTTGAGAAATAACCGTTACTCTTCAGACATGACCATATTAATACCTATACTTCATATCAGAAAGGGCGTTGCTGACTGCACGTGAAATGTGGTATATTAGCATATATTCCACTTGTTTAACTGGTCCTCATGGTAATCAGAGGCTTCCACTTTGGGCAGGGCTAGCTGGGACTTGGGGAGCAAGACCTTGCTATGGACTCCCCACCCACCCTACCCAAGAGGAAGCTAGGTCGTCCTGCTGTGTGTTCCCATGGCTGCTGGAATTTCCTGACTCATGTTATTTTGGTTGGCTCTTCTCTCTGTTCTACTAGATTGTGAATTTCAAAAGCATGGGCTGGCTGCAGTGGCTCACTTGAAACCAGGAGTTCGATACCAGCCTGGCCAATATACCAGGTGTCATTACTAAAAATACAAAAATTAACTGGGCATGGTGGTAGACACCTGTAATCCCAGCTACTCGGGAGGCTGAGGGAGAAGAATTGCTTGAACCCAGGAGGTGGAGCTGGCAGTGAGCCGACATTGCGCCACTGCACTCTGGCCTGGGTGACAGAGCGAGACTCCATCTCAAAAAAAAAAGAATGGAGGCCCTGTCTGCTTTGCTCACAAGTGCATGGTCTGTCCCTTGCTCAACAGTGCTTCATGGAATGTACAGATAAGCATGTTTTGGACCTCTTGGACAGGGCTAACAAAGGGGCTTATAGGGAAAAAGGTGAAAATGTTTAACAGGGAGATTGGCAGGCCCTTAAGAGGCTCCTGGACTGGATGGGAAATGTGTGTGCTTGTGGCTTCTGAGGCGGTGCAGATAAATCAGGAGAAAGTATGATTTGGCATTTAAAATGAATAGGGAAGAGATAGGCCTGGAATATGCTCTTTCAGGTGATGAGGGTGACCCAGACGTGAGTGCGCAGGGAGCCGAAGGCCCGTGGAACATGACCAACTTAGCATTCTGCTTGAGGCTATATGATCAAACAGCAAACTGTTTATCATGAATGCAGGATATGGGCAAACCCACACTATGCCTGCCACCAAAAGATTTGCTGAGGGATGTTGCTCCCTGGTTCCGGGCTCTTTGAAGTTATCTACTGAGAAATCTAGCACCTATTGTTCAAAGGACGCAGTCTCCCAAGCCTGCTGTGAACCAAATGGCTGACTGACAATTTTACCTGATGATCACCCCCGTTTTTCTCACTATCTCTTTTGCCTAATAAATACGGAGGGCTGTGTAAAGCTCAGGGCCCTTGTCCACTAGAGGCAAGGTGTCCCCTGACCCCTTCCAAATATACTCTTTTGTCTCTTGTCTTTCATTATCGCATTCATCCCCCTTTGTTCAGTCCACCGGGGTCTGTGGCTGGCTACAGAGTGGACCTTGACATCACACAATAGCTACCCTTTCTGAATCCTTACAGCATGCCAGGTGGTGTACCCAGCACTTAATGTACATTCTTCTATCTACTCTCTACCATGATCTTAAGGGATGGATGCTATTATCATGATTTTCAAACGAGGAAACTAAGGCTCAGAGAGATGTAAGGCCCTTTCCCAAGGTCGCTCAGCTAGTAAGTGACAGACTTGGAAGTTAAAACCAAAGCCATTCAAACTGACTCCTCCCTGCCATGCAGCAGACTGGATTGAGTTCAGCAAAAAGGGTGCCGTGTGATGATAAGAAACTCTTGCATTCCCAGCTCAGTATGGTGCCTCTCAGTCCTTTCCGACCCACTTCATTAGGACAGCCGCTGGGCATGGTGGTGGGTGCCTATAATCCCAGCTACTCGGGAGGCCAAGGCAGGAAAATTGCTTGAACACGGGAAGCAGAGGTTGCAGTGAGCTGAGATTGTACCATTGCACTCCAGCCTGGACAACAAGAGCGAAACTCCATCTCAAAAAAATAAAAAAAAGGAAAGAAAGAAAGGAAAGAAAGAAAGAAAAACGTGACAAGCTCCTAACACCCGCCAAGAGCTAACCTTGTCCTCATGGAATGCTTAAGCAGCCCTGCAGCCACCAGCTCGGCCTTTTGCACAAGGCTGAACTTTAGACTTCTGGCTACAAATTAGTAGTGGCTGTTAACCAACTGGATGACTGCAATTGGTAATCTACAATTTTAATTTGCAGTGACTGATTGTCTCATTCTATAAGAAGTTAGTGCTATTAACCTGTGCAATAATGACTTAGCTTCTGCTAAGTAGTTCTGTGTTTCCTAAATGAATTACAGGCACTGGCCCAAATATTCCATAGTCTTCTTTCCTGTGTTAGGAAAGAGTGGAAAATTTATGAAAAAATACCCAAGCTGATGAAAGTGGAACGATTTATCTTACTTAAACTTGTTCATTTTCACCATTACTTATGATGAAAGAGCAAAAGGTAAAAAGCAAACAAAACAAAAACAGAAACTTTTCCTTAAACGTTACTATTTGATCAATGATTTAAAGATAAAAGGTTCAAGTTCCTAATTGGAGAAAGTTGTAGAAAATCACTCAGGCACCTGAAGAATGAAAATAAACTACTTAAATCAGCTCTGTGTGGCCTGTGGATATCTTAAACCTTGAAAATCAAAATTAACTAGGCTAATTTTAAGAAAGAATAGCAGTGATGCAGGTATTTCAGGCTCACCTAAATGATTTTATATAGGAATATAATTTACATGTAGTCACTAAATTCCAAGACATGACCACTCTTGAAGGAAAATAAAATTGATACAATAGGTACATTTGGCTATGTTACCTACCCTCAAATGAAAGATCATTGACCTACTAAATAAATAAAAATAATAATGATGTAAAGTTCACCACAAAGTATTTTGGCACAGTTCCATCTATCACATAAACAGGTATTTCAGTTCTCTCAAGATAAAGCTGGTTGCCACTCCACGGCCTCTTTTCAAAGGAAGGTCCTTTCAGCAAGGGAATTTGAGGACAGAAGGTATAGAGTCCCTCCCTTGCCCAAGAACCCATCTCACTTAGGGAGGGAGGAAGAAGCTTTTCCTTGAGAAGGTTTGGAGATCCTGGTATAGATTGTGAAAGGAGGGGCTAGGAAAGGAGAATCCCATCCTCGGGAGCCTTCTTGGGTCAGTCTTGATAGTGCCTTGAGGATCTAGAAATGGATTCCTTTAAGCTCTTCCTGTTCTCCATGTCTTGGGAAACTCCTGTGTACCCCACCTGGGGGTGTTCTGTTCTGGTTTGCAGTTACTCTTGTTGAGGCATAAGGTTGTGTGAGGACTGTCTGTTATAAGATCTCACAGGGAGTAATTCATGGATAGGGGAAGGCTAAGTATCTCTGTCAATGTGGCTTAGCCCAGTTAATATATTTTGTCTGTTGATGGAGTCAGATAACTCTTCAGCCAAATCCTGGCTCTTGGTGGTATGTGAGTATGAGAAAAATTATTCTCTCTGAATCTTAGTCCCCTTATCTGTTAAAGGAGGACGATATCAGGACCTTCCCCATGGCACTAGCATGAGGATCAAATGAGATAATGTGAATGCATGTTTGCATTTAAGTTTCAAGCAGTCAGCTGGTGGCTTATGAAATGGCATGGTGATGCAGGACTCCATTCAAGTTAATGGCAAATGGTCAACACATGTGACCCCAAAATCTTTCACTAAAAGTTTCAGCTTTCCCTGTAAGGTATGTGACTACAGGGAAGCAGCCTCCTTAGGAAGACACTCAGAGATTCAGCTCACTCATCTTTGGAGTGTGGGGCACACTGTGGAATGTAAATACTTCAAGCCTTTTAGGTTTCCTAATGGAAATGCATCTGAGCATAAACTAGTCAAAGGGCATGAAGGGATTTCTGTGAACTACACCCCTCACCACAATCTATTATCAATTATACCCTAAGTGATGAGAATGACTAGACACCATGTAAATGAATAGTGATATTCAAAATTAAATAATTTCATGGTACTAAAAAGTTGATCATAAATAGTCATGTGGCTCATACAGTCTCCTCTCAAATATCATACAGCATCAGCCTTTCATCTCTATTGATAAGCAGAAGATATCCATAAAATCATAGGCTCTGGAGCCTTCCAGAGAAATTCTCATAGATAGAATCATTCATTGTAGTTGACATTAGTAAATCAATTCAACTTAGTTAGATAGCTCACAACTGTCCAGGCTGTTGTATTTACTGAGCCATGGACTACCCTGTTTTCAAGCATGCTTGAGAAGATTACTTGTAGACTATTTCTCTTCTGGGCACACTCAAGTGTTTTAAAATGAACTCCATAACTGCAGATTCAACATTGGATCAGGCTCGGTGTAACAATAATATCAAAAATTATTGCTTTAATAATGCCTTGAAGTTGCCTGGAATCTCATGACTTGCCTTCTCTTAGTAATTCAGCCAGATAAGGTATCAGTGAGTGCTTGTGAGTGCAAAGAGCAAGGCACTTTAAGGAACAACAAGAACCTCAAGATTAAGGTGAAAGGATCTTCTCAACATCCTCTAAAGGAGTCAACTTCTTTGGAGGGTGGCCACTGCCCTTCATGAGAACCTCATGCCTTTATTTATTTTTCTGAAATGGAGTTTCACCCTTGTCTCCCAAGCTGAAGTGCAGTGGCACAATCTTGGCTAACTGCAACCTCTGCCTCCTGGGTTCAAGCGATTCTCCTGCCTCAGCCTCTTGAGTAGCTGGAATTACAGGCATACACCACGACACCTGGCTAATTTTTGTATTTTTAGTAGAGACAGAGTTTCACCATGTTGGCCAGGCTGGTCTCAAACTCCTTATCTCAGGTGACCCACCTGCTTCAGTCTCCCAAAGTGCTGGGATTACAGGCATGAGACACCACTCCCGGACCTCATGCCTTCTTGACAGTGAGAAAACGGGGCTCCAGGGCCAAGAAAGTTTCCTTGGCAGGTGGTTTGGTTCCTCTTCTGGGATCTTGCAGTTATTCCTCTCCATTGCTGAGTTTATGCAAACTTTTAAGGAGATTCTCTCCTTCATGCTCCTCTCCTTTCTACATGTGTTGAAATATTATGAAAACTATAAAGTGCAGTGTAAATATAAGGGCTTCCCATACCGTGTGTGTGCCTGACATGGTGCAGGGTACTGCTGGGAGCCTAAAAGAATCATGAGATGTGGAAAGGATGCTAGATACCCTTTATCAAATGTGTGTTTCCAAAAGCGGGAATGCCCACCACCAGTGATGTCTGAGATGATGCTGGGTGATGCACAAAGAATCATTTTTATTACAACAGTTACAACTTATGTTTCAATAGGGACGTGGGCATTTATTATCATGTGTGATAGGAAGAGATATCATTAGTAAACCAATACTATAATGTTAAAGATACTATTATGTGGGGCAGAGTAAGTAAAATAAATTGATTGATTTGAAACTGAGAAGGGGGCGGAGCAAGATGGCCAAATAGGAACAGCTCCAGTCTCCAACTCCCAGCACGAAGGACACAGAAGACCGGTGATTTCTGCATTTTCAACTGAGGTACTGGGGTCATCTCACTAGTGAGTGC
>NW_012115821.1:12689162-12879983 GCF_000951035.1 Colobus angolensis palliatus | reverse complement strand
CATGTACCCTAGAACTTAAAGTATAATAAATAAATAAATAAATAAAAAAAAAAAAAGAAACAGAAAAAAACTAATAGTACAGGGGCTACATGGATAGGGTAAAGTCTGGAAAATATTGAGGCCCAGCAAAGAGGATGGTTCTATCTTGCCCAAGGTCAGATAGTGAGCGAGAGGCAGCAATGGGGACTGCTATGTCTTCCAGTTCCCAGGAGCTTCCAGGCAATTCGACTATAGTGGTGACTACTTCCTTTTCTTACTGGTCATGTCCTCAGTCCAGATTTGAGTTCACCATGAAGAAGGTATAATGCTTTTCTGTGTGTATCAGCTGAAAAGTTTAACCTGAACAATGAAGTGTTAAAATCTGCAACAGTGTGTTTCAAACACAGGTATTGAACATATTACTGTCAACAGCTTAAAAAAGGTGAGCTCAAACCAAGAGTGGGAACCTTTCCCTGGCCCTTTGTAAAACCTCAGCAGTTGGACATAACTAGCTCAAGGAGGCCGCCACGAAGTCATTTCAGCATGTGGTACGCCTCCCAACCTGCAGCCTGCTTCCCCAACATCAGGCCAGAATCACCAGCATTCCCAATTCCCATTCACTTAAAAATCAATGAGGAAGACTGAAACCAGGAAAGTTTTGATAAGAAACTGAAAAAGACCCAATCTCTGTCCATACCTCATTTGCAATAAGAATGACTATTCATTTGGCACTGTGTCCATGTAATATCTGAACCCCACATCACCGCAGGCCAGCATGCTTATCCCCATGTTGCACATGAAGTAACAGAAGTCCAAGGCAAATTAACTTGCCCAAATGGAAAAGTTGGGTGTCAATTCCAGGCTTGTCTGACTATAAAGTCCCAAGACTTGTACTTAATATTGTGTCATACATGGATAATGGAAAGACATATGAAGTGACATTGAATAATATCACACATGAAATTCAATGCTAGCCTACATAGTGGAGATTTTTAGCACTGGCATAGTTGAGAGTAAGAGAAATCATTGTTCTATTCATTTATCTAGCCAAACTCATTTTGTATTCCTGACCATGTTCTAGGCACTTGTTACTGATATGAAGCAGAGGTTAGCAAACTATAACCCACAGGCAAAATTCAGCCTACTACCTGTTTTTCTAAATAAAGCTTTATTAGAACACAGCCACATCTATTTGTGTGTGTATTGTCTGTGGCTTCTTTTGTGCTACAACAGCAGAGTTGAATAGTTGTGGCAGAGACCTTTAACCCTGGAAAAAACTAAAATATTTACTCTTTGGCGCTTTATAGAAAAAGTTTGCTGACCCTTGATCAAAGCATTCCAGACTTTGTATAAGAGGTGAGACTTGATTAAGAAAGGAAGATTAACATTCTGAGAAGGGGTCGCAAACTCTGAATTCTAATTTGGTCCCATTGCTCAGTCTTCACATGACCTAGAGAACATAGCAGCATCTTTGAGCTTCATTGTTCTAATTTATAAAATGGGGATAGCACGGCCTGTTAAACTGCCTCCTGTGTTTCAGTGGGTTAAATGACACAGCGTGTGCTAAATAATAATTGTTACCTTTTATTGCCTATATATTGATGAGGTATTTTTTAAGCCATTTTCATACAATTTGTTATTCAAAACTCAATGTAATTCAGTGAAAGGGTTGCTTGGAATAAAGGAGTTACTTATTAGAAATTATTAACATGCTTTATTCTTTTGGCTTTCTGGGGATGTGATCTTTGTTCTTGTTGGCCCGAGGTTTGCATCTGTCTGGAGTGGAGGGCAGGAATGGGAGGAAGATTTGGATTTGTTAAGGAAGGAAGTCAGAGACAAAGAAGGAGATACTCCTTAGTTTCTGAGATGCAAAGGCCTATTAGATATCAGGACAACTTGCAAATTGGAGAATGTTCTTGAAATAAGATTTGAAATTTTTATTGCCTCTTTCAGAGTATCAGTAGCAGGGGCAAGTGTGTGGACCCAGTTTATAGTTGCCCCATGTGGTGGAGCATAGATCACTTCTGCTCACACAGCTAGGCTGGCTTTAGGTATCAGGGTGTAGGGGAAATAAAAGACTAACAGTTCACCCTTTTCTAGCCTAGTAAATGGAGGAAGAGAAAGGAGTGAGTGAGGAGGGAGAACAAGAGGAAAAGATGTGGTCTGGCTTTCTCCAATGTTTGGCTTTGGGGAGGGGTGGAGACAGTTACACATGAGGGTTTAATGGAGGGAAGGGTACTTATTGCTTCATCCAT
The DNA here is from genome assembly GCF_000951035.1 of Colobus angolensis palliatus. Classification (NCBI taxonomy): domain Eukaryota; kingdom Metazoa; phylum Chordata; class Mammalia; order Primates; family Cercopithecidae; genus Colobus; species Colobus angolensis. The sequence goes on along the minus strand of NW_012115821.1, from coordinate 12,877,749 downwards.
TTAAGAACTTGGACAAGCATCTCATCTTGGGCTGCTTCGGTATTCATCTGGGATAAGTTGTACAGGTGGTTCAGAGAAGAACCTTACAGGCTGTAGCTTTCCCAGTCCCAGTGTGGACCCTGAGTGCAAACTGGACCTGCCATGGGGCTCTCTGTTACATGGTGTGGAAGGAAGACACTGCAGAGGTTTAGATCTGTAGCCAGCAGGAGCGAGGAGAGGTAGAGACAGCTGGGGAGCAGCCATGGGCTTGGTACAAGCCCAGACAGAGCCAGGCTCCAGCTGTGAGTGCCAGCATGGCCACAGTGATCAGGGGACCAGGAACTTGTCTCTGGAGATCAGAGAACTCCCAGACCCCAAACCCTGAGCTCCCCATCAGCCTGATGTTGTAAAAGACTCACCCATTTTCTCACCAAGACACCTGACTTCCTGTTAGAGGAGGAATACAGGGAGGGGAGCCTCTGAGAGTCTATGCATTTTTATGAAGAGAGATTGAACTAAACAGGGTGTTTAATTTTTAGATTAGATTCAGTTTTAAGCAGGATTACATATTTAATTTTCTCTCCTCATTTCTCCTGCCCCTGCCACACTTCTATTAATGGTAAATGGGGGTGAGGAAGTCAGATTAATTTTAGTCGAAACTGGGTACAAATACAGCTGACAACCAACCCTTCGTATCCCTGAGTTCTGCATGTGTAGAGTCAACTAGTCACAGATTAAAAATATTCAGAAAAAAAATGGAACATTGCATCTGTACTGAACAAGCACAGACTTTTTATCCTCGTTGTTATTCCCCAAAAATACAGTATCACAACTATTTACATAGCACTTACATTGTGTTAGGGATTATAAGTAATCTAGAGATGATTTAAAGTATGCAGGAGGATGTGTGTAGGTTACATGCAAATACTATGATATTATATATCAGGGACTTGAGCATTCAGGGATTTTGGTCCCCATGATATCAGGGGTCTTGCAACCAATCCCTCATGGATACTGAAGGACAACTCTGTGTGTGTGTGTGTGTGTGTGTGTGTGTATACACTGAAAGTTAGTTATTGAAAGCAGACTGACTACTTCCTTATTTCCATATAGATGATCCACTGTCCACCCAGGGGTCCCAAGGCAAGAAGGGGACTGTCCTTCAGAGATGTGCATTATTGTCCTGTTTGTGTTTTGAGTGTCACATTAAAGAAAAGGTTGAAAGCAGTGTTGGGACTGGAAGGGCCCTAGATCTGCAGGAGAGTTTGCAGGGAGGTTTCTCTCCTCGTCTGCAGTTGCTCTGAACTGGTACTGAGGCAAGCAAGTGGTAATTAGATAGCAGGTTGGGGAGGGCTACAGTGACAACTCGGAGTCACTTGGAGAGATAGGAGGAGGGGTGGTCCTTTCCCTCCCTACCAGAAGATCAGAGCTACCCTTTGAAACCCTGACTGTGGTCTAGCTAGCTGGCAAATACTCCCTCCCGCATGCCAGAAAGAAAACAAACTCTGAGCCTTTGGAACACCATCTGCCGAGCATCTCCTAGTACATGCCTGCTGCCTGATTTTGAGGGATTCAGAAGTTATTTATGTTTCAAGCTTGAACAGCAATCTCTAAACACGGTCTTCCCTACCAGGAAGCCATTTCCTCAGTTCCGTGAGAGGTCTATGAGCTCTCTGATCACTTTAGTGGGAAGAAGCTGTCAAGACAGTTTATCTGGAGCTTCTACTTTGGGGAGGAAAAAACTATTTTTTTTTTAAAAAGTGGTCAGAGTTGTGAAGTGTATCTAATAAGGCCTGGATTTGGCACCTGGACACATAGCATTCATTCCAAATCTCTTCTAGCAGGTAGGCAGGTTTCTGAGTTACAGTGTAGAGTACTGAAACGTGACTAAGTCTGGAGTGAAAGCCAAGCACACCCAGAGTCTCCACCTCCCGGAGGAGTCACGAAGGAGCACCAAGCACCAGTGAGATTTCGTCTGAGGACAGCATTTGTTCTGTGGATGTTCATTTGTTTGTATCAGTCCTACTGTGACTTTTTATTTAGTTTTTATTTTTGTTGAATAATCAATTTTTTTTAAAAAGAACTTATTTATTTTTAATTGACAAGTAAAAATTGCATATATCATGGTGTTCAACATGATGATTTGATGGTTAAATCAAGTTGTTTAACATGTACATTACCTTACATAATTATCTTCTTTGGTTGTTGTGGCATGGACACTTAAAATCTACTTTCTTAGCAATGTTCAAATATACAATTATATGGTTATTCACTGTAGTCACCATCTACACAAGAGACCACACTAGATCTCTTGAACTTATTCTTCCTCATTAAAATGTTGTGTTTTTTCACAGACATCTCCCTAATCCCCTCACCCCTGGCCTCTTATGACCACCATTTTGCTCTCTGTTTCTATGAGAGCATATTTTTCTTTTACATATCACATGTAAATGAGATCATGCGGTATTTGATTTTCTGTGCAAAGGAATGAGTTTGTGGTAACATTTCCCTATGTTGTTTTTTGTTTCCATGTATCGTCCATATCTTCATATTTTCTTTTTCTTTTCTTTTTTTTTTGAGACAGAGTCTCGCTCTGTCGCCCGGGCTGGAGTGCAGTGGCCGGATCTCAGCTCACTGCAAGCTCCGCCTCCCGGGTTTACGCCATTCTCCTGCCTCAGCCTCCCAAGTAGCTGGGACTACAGGCGCCCGCCACCTCGCCCGGCTAGTTTTTTTGTATTTTTTAGTAGAGATGGGGTTTCACCGTGTTAGCCAGGATGGTCTCGATCTCCTGACCTCGTGATCCGCCCGTCTCGGCCTCCCAAAGTGCTGGGATTACAGGCTTGAGCCATCGCGCCCGGCCCATATCTTCATATTTTCTATAATGAATATATATTTCTTTACTTCTCAGAAAAAAAGTCTTTAACAAATAAGAATAAAAACTTCACCTGTATCAGCTACTGACCTCCTATGCCCTCAGATTATACTGAGGGTTGGGGAGATGTGAGAGAATCATCATGAAGATGATGAGGACCCAGGCCTTCTTTTAAGGTTTCCTCCCTGCCTCACTGCCCCCCCGCCCCCCATCCTTCACCACCAATTAATGAAGAAATCTACAAACTACTCTGCTTCAGAAACTATGGTGAGTTTAGATACTGCTTGGGAATTATTGTGTAATTTTCCTGGGGGTAATAATATGTTGAGGATATACAGGAGAAGGTCTGTATTTGTAGAAAACACAGGTGACGATGTTGAAGGATGAAGTGTCATAATGTCTGCTGCTTAATTTAAACTGGTCAGATAAAAAGGCAAATATGAAGCAAATAAGGCAAGATGTTAACAGCTGTTGAGTTTAGTGATTGCTATATGTGTATTCCTTGTACTCTTCTTTTAACTTTTCTATTCATTTCAAAATGTACGTGATACAAAATTGGAAACAAAAGCAGTCTCCCCTTTCTTTCAGTATTTTCTACTTTTTTATTTTTGTCTTGCTCCTTTCTTACCTTGTTCTCACCTGCCTGAACCAGTATCCAGACATGGTTGGTGGGGAAGCCTGTTCATGGTGAGGCTGAGGAAAGAACATCCTTCTGGAAACTCATCAATGCTGTCCTTCCCGCCATTTGACACCCAGCACTCCTCTCCTCTGATACCTGTGTGTTTGTGCAAAACTATTCGTTGCACTGTTGTTAATAATATGTTTAAATTGGAAGTAGCCTTCATTTCCATCATAAGGAGAGTGGTTAAATAGTTCAAAGTACATTTATACAATGAAGTACCATGTAAGCTAAGGCAAGTTTATATGTATTTTTGTTATTTTATTATTTAAGTAGTTCAGAAAACAGCAAAAGGGAAAGCAAAAACAAATCGCTCAATTTTCCACCCTTAGAAACAACTGACCAGACACAGACAGGCATCCTACTACGAATGTGGGCACTTTAATGATATCCCAAAAGAGAATATTCATCCACATGGCTACTGAACATATAAAACAGTACTCAGTCTAACTGGTAATCCAGGAAATGAAAATGGAAGCTGTAGTGTGGTACATCTGTACACCAACCAGACTGGCTAAGATAAAAGAGTCTCATGCTAGAAGGTGTTAGGGAGGGTGGGGAACAACTGGAATGCATAAGCACTGCAATTGGAAGTGTTAGTACAGCCACCTTGGAAAAACAATTGGGCATTATATAATAAAGTTAGAGATACACATACTCTATGAATATTTCCTGAAACTATTCTCTATTGAAATTCATGCATATATACAGCAAGATACATATATGAGAATATTTATAAGTGCATATTTGTAATAAAACTGGCAGTAGTTCAAATACCTATCAATGGTGGGAATTTATAAATAAGTTATTAGGTATTTTTACAATAGAATATTATATTGAAAGAAAATGAACAAATTATAGCTATAAGAGACAATTTGTATTAATCTTAAACATAATGTTAAGCAAAATGAACAAGAAAAAGAAGAATTCATACAATCTGATTCAATTTATACAAGGTCCAAAAAGCAGGTAAAATTAGATGGTATTTTTTAGGTTTGCTTGCATGGAAGGTTAAGTCATAAACAAAATCAAGGAAATAATGACCTTGAAAATCTGCATGGTAGTTAGCTCAGTAGGGAGAGAGAAGATTGTGATTGCTGCAGCTACACAGGGCCTCTGGGATGCTGGCAATATGCTAGATCTTCTCCTGGGCAGTGGTAATATATGAGTTCATTTTGTTGCTAAATATATACGTATTACATTCTCTCTCTCTCTCTTTCTCTGTCTCTTTATACACACACACACACACACACACACACACACACACACACGTATAACTCCTCTATACTTCTCTGTGATTATTACAATAAAAAAGTTAGAATTGACACGTAGAATGTAATTCTATTTTATCTTATCATTTCTAGATGATTTTTTCCTATCTTTATGTAATTATAGAGATGTTAATATCTTTTCATGTGCTTATTGGTCATCCATATACCTGTTTCTTGAGGTGTCCTCGTTAAAGTGTTAAAATATTTTATTCCTTTTTCACTTGTTTCTTACCATTGAGTTGTAAAGGAAGGTATTTTATATGTTCAGAATACCAGTTCCTTGTCAAATGTGTATGTATTGCAAGTATTTTCTCCCAGTCTATGACTTACTTTCTCAACTTTTAAATCTTGACTTTAGAAGAGCAGAAGTTTTTAATTTGATAAAGTATAATTTACTAGTTTTATTGTTTTATGCTCTTTTATATCCTTAAAAAAAGTCTTTACATACTGCATATTTGTGAAGATTTCCTTCTACGCTTCCTTCTGGAAGTTTTATTGCTTTAGTCTTTAGGGCTAGGCCTATGATCCAATTTGGGTAATCTTTGCATATAGTGTGAATTACTGATGAAGTTTTATTTTTCCCATACTAATACCTGGTTGTTCTAGCACTATTTGTTGAAAAGTCTATCATTTTATCATTAAATTACCTCTTTACATTTGTCAAAAATAAATTGACCAAATATGTGTGGATCTATTTCTGGATTCTCTATTCTTTTTCATTTATTTCCATGTCTATCCTTATGCCAATACTTCCTTTGGTTACCGGCATCATAATAAGACTAAATCAGATAGTATAATTCCTCCAATGGTGTTACTTTTTAGGAAAATATTTGATTACCCTAGATATTTTGCATTTTTATATAAATTTTGGAATGAGACTGTCAATCTCTACAAAAATATACTGTGATTTTGATTATATTAACCTACAGCTTAATTTGGGGAGAGCTGACATCTCAACACTATCAGTTCTTCTAATCCACAATCATGGTATATCCCTCCATTTAAGTCTTTACTTTTTCTAGGCAATATTTTGTAGTTTTCTGTTTATAAGTCTTGCGCATATTTTGTTAAATTTATTCCTAAACACTTTATGATTTTAACCTTCTATTGTAAATAATACTGTTTTTAAATTTTAAATTTCCAGTAGTTCATTTCTACTATTTAGAAATGAATTGATTTTCTGTGTATTGAGTTTGTATTCAGTAACCTTGCTGGACTAACCAGTCAGGAAGCAGAAACCACATCAGTCATCTGAACAGAACATTTTTTAAAAGTTTTAAAAATATATTTAATAAAGTATTATTAAGTAGCAAAAGGGGTTAGCTACTATAAGGAGTGAGAGAGAACTCTAAGCAATTCAGGAAGGGCAAATACATGGATTTGTAACTACCACAAGGACAAAGGCAGAGTATCCAAAAATAGAACTAAGAACTCAGAAGAGTCTTAATCCTTTTGTGCTGCTGTAACAAAATACCACAGACTGAATAATTATAAACGACAGAAATTTATTTCCCCACAGTTCTGGAGGCTGGGAGGTCCAAGATCAGGTCATTGGCAGGTTCAGTTGTCTGACGACGGCTGCTCTCTGCTTCCAAGAGGGCGCCTTGTTGTGGCAACCTTGGTGGTAGAAGAGTTGAAGGAATGCTGTGTCTTTACATGGCACAAGGCAAAAGGGCAAGAAAGCCCAACAAACACAAATCACATTCATTCAGAAGGAATCGTTATGACCTAGTCACTTTGTAAAGGCCCCAGCTCTTAATACTATCACATTGGCCATTAAGTTTCAACACCTAAATTTTGGAGGGTGTCTTTCAAACCATAGCAGGGCTGTACCCCAGCCTGGTTGAAACTTGTCTGGAGGGGGTGCTTCTGCAAGTCCAGTGGGTGATGGACATGTATGCTGAGCTGTTGATGGACTGGAACTGGGCCATAGAAAGTCACCTGCTGGGGTGCAAGAGAAACTTCCTGGAGAGTGTCTGCCACTGGGTCTCCTGCATGCTGCTAGAGACATACTTTATGGGGGAAAAACAGCTAGGAAGAGAAGCCCTTTCCCCTGCTATGGCTTGCAGGGTCTCTCCAGCTCTGTCTATTGACAAAGATTGACATTGTAGAAGCTGACAAAGAACAAGTGTTTACAGGATTCAGCTCCATTATCCCCATGTAGCGTAGAGAGGTGGATTTGGAGCTTGGAGGTAATGCATTGATAACTATCATATTACTAATCATACTTACACTTCTAGCAGCTTGGTCCTTTCCTTGGTAGTTTTTTATGTCATCTCTTAGTAAAATAATTTTACTCCCATCTTTCTGATATGGGTGCCCTTCATTGGTTTTTCTTTCCTTAATGCATTGGATATGACCTCTAAGAGATTATTTTTTTAAGTAGGGAGAACAAACATCCTAGCCTTGCCCCTGATCTTAGGGGTAAAGCATTCAAACTTTTACCATTAAGTATCAGGTTAGCTATAGGGTTTTGGAGTTTTTTGGTAACATGCTCTTTATCAGGTTGGGATGTTTCTTTTGTTCATAGTGTGGTAAAAAAATCATGAATGAGTACTGAATTTTGTCAAATGTTTTTCATGCATCTACTGACATCATTATATGGTTTACTTCTTTTGTCTGTTCATATGATGAACTACATCAATAGCTTTTCCAATATTGAGACAACTTTTCATTTCTGGGATTAAATTCTGCTTGATCCGAAGTTTTATTATTTATATATTATTGCCTTTTATTGTCAAATATTCTTTTAAAGATTTTTATGTCTATATTCACGAAAAATATTGGCATGTAGTTTTCTTTTAATTGTTTTTATTTTTCCATAGGTTGTTGGGGTACAGCTTGTGTTTGGTTACATGAGTAAGTTTGTTAGTGGTGATTTGTGAGATTGTGGTGCACCCATCACCCAAGCAGTATACACTGAACCCTATTTGTAGTCTTTTATCCTTTGCCCCCATTCCATCCTTCCCCCAAGTCCCCAAAGTCCATTGTATCATTCTGAGGCCTTTGGATCCTCATAACTTAGTTCCCACATATCAGTGAGAACATACAGTGTTTGGTTTTCCATTCCTGAGTTACTTCACTTAGAATAATAATCTCTATTCTCATACAGGTTGCTGTGAATGCCATTAATTCATTCCTTTTTACGACTGAGTAGTCCATTGTATATATATACCACAGTTTCTTTATCCACTCATTGATTGATGGGCACTTGGGTTGGTTCCACGATTTTGCAGTTGTGAATTGTGCTGCTATGAATGTGCGTGGTCAAGTATCTTTTTCATATAATGACTCTTTTGCTCTGAGTAGATACCCAGTAGTGGGATTGCTGGATCAAATAGTAGTCCTACTTTTAGTTATTTAAGAAATCTTCACACTGTTTTCCATAGTGGTTGTACTAGTTTACATTCCCACCAGTAGTGTAGAAGTGTTCCCTGATCATTGCATCCATGCCAACATCTACCATTTTCATTTTTTTTTTTTCAGACCAAGTCTCACTCTGTTGCCTAAGCTGGAGTGCAGTGGCACAATCTTGGCTCACTGCAACCTCTGCTTCCTGGGTTCAAGCAGTTCTCCTGTTTCAGCCTCCCTAGTAGCTGGGATTATAGGCACCCACCACCATGCCTGGCTAATTTTTTATTTTCATTTTTAATGGAGATGGGGTTTTGCCATGTCATCCAGGCTGGTTTTGAACTCCTGACCTCAAGTAATTCACCCCCTTGGCCTCCCAAAGTGTTGGGATTACAGGCATGAGCCACTATGCCCAGCCCATCTATTTTTTTTTTATTATTTGATTATGGGCATTCTTGCAGGAGTAAGGTGGTATCGCATTGTGGTTTTGATTTGCAATTCCCTGATGTTGAGCATTTTTTTCATATGTTTCTTGGCCATTTGTATATCTTCTTTTGTCTATTCATGGCCTTAGTCCACTTTTTGATGGGATTTTTTTTTTCTTGCTGATTTGTTTGAATTCATTGTAGATTCTGGATATTAGTCCTTTGTCAGATGCACAGATTGTGAATATTTTCTCCCACTCTGGGTTGTCTGTTTACTCTGCTGATGTTCCTTTTGCTGTGAAGAAGCTCTTTAGTTTAATTAAGTCCCAACTATTTATCTTTGTTTTTATTGCATTAGCTTTTGGGTTCTGGGTCAAGAAATCCTTGCCTAAGACAATGTCTAGAAGGGTTTTTCCAATGTTATCTTCTGGAATTTTTATAGTTTTAGGTCTCAGATTTAAGTCCTTAATCAATCTTGAGTTTATTTTTGTATAAGATGAGAGATGAGGATTGTTTCATTCTCCTACATGTGGCTAGCCAATTATCCCAGCACCATTTGTTGAAAAAGGTATCCTTTCCCCACTTTATGGTTTTGTTTGTTTTGTTGAAGATCAGTTGGCTGTAAGTATTTGGGTTTATTTCTGGTTTCTCTATTTTGTTCCATCAGTCTATGTGCCTATTTTTATACCAGTACCATGCTGTTTTGGTGACTATGGCATTATAGTATAGTTTGACATCAGGTAATGTGAGACTTCCAGATTTGTTCTTTTTGCTTAGTCTTGCTTTGGCTATGTGGGCTCTTTTTTGGTTCATATACATTTTAGAATTTATTTTTCTAATTCTGTGAAGAATGATGGTGGTGTTTTGATGGGAATTGCATTGAATTTGTAGATTGCTTTTGTCAGTATGGTCATTTTCACAATATTGATTCTACCCATCCATGAGCATGGGATGTGTTTTCCTTTGTTTGTGTCATATATGATTTCTCTCAGCAGTGTTTTGTAGTTTTCCTTGTAGAAGTCTTTCACCTCCTTGATTAGGTATATTCTTAAGTATTTTATTTGTTTTTTCAGTTGATTTTCTGCTTGGTTGCTGTTGGTGTATAGAATAGCTACTGATTTGTGTATACTAACTTTTGTATCCAGAAACTTTGCTGAATTCTTTTATCAGTTCTAGGACCTTTCTGAAAGAGTCTTTGGGGTTTTCAAGGTAAATGATCATATCGTCAGCAAACAGTGACAGTTTGACTTCCTCTTTACTGATTTGGATGCCCTTTATTTCTTTCTCTTGTCTGATTACTCTGGCTAAGACTTCCAGTACTATGTTGAAGAGGAGTGGTGAGAGTGGGCATCCTTGTCTTGTTCCAGTTCTCAAGGGGAATGCTTTCAACTTTTCCCCTTTCAGTATTATGTTGGTCATGGGTTTTATTCCTTTGAGGTGTGTCCCTTGCATGCCGATTTTGCTGAGAGTTTTAATCATAAAGTGATGCTGGATTTTGTCAAATGCTTTTTCTGCATCTATTGAGATGATCATGTGATTTTTGTTTTTAATTCTGTTTATGTGGTATATCACATTTATTGACTTGCATATGTTAAGCCTTCATTGCATCCCTGGAATGAAACCCACTTGATCATGGTGGATTATCTTTTTGATATATTGTTGGATTTGGTTAGCTAGTATTTTGTTAAGGATTTTAGCATCTATGTTCATCAGGAATATTAGTCTGTAGTTTTCTTTTTTGGTTATGTTTTTTCCTGGGTTTGGTCTTAGGGTGATGCTGGCTTCATATAATAAATTAGGGAGGGTTCCCTCTTTATCTTATGGAACAGTGTCAGTAGGATTGGTACCAGTTCTCTTTGAATGTCTGGTAGAATTCTGCTGTGAATCCATCTGGCCCTGGGCTTTTTTTGTTGGTAATTTTTAAATTACCATTCCAATCTCACTTCTTGTTAGGGTCTGTTCAGGGTATCAAATTCTTCCTGACTTAAGCTAGAGGGGTTGTATCTTTCCAAGAATTTATCCAACTCTTCTAGGTTTTCTAGTTTATGTGCATAAAGGTTTTCATACAAAGGTTTTGTATTTCTGTGGTGTCAGTTATAATATCTCCTGTTTTATTTCTTATTGAGGTTATTTGGATTTTCTCTCTTCTTTTCTTCATTAATCTTGCTACTGGTCTATCAATTTTATTTATCTTTTCAAAGAACCAGCTTTTTGTTTTATTTATCTTTTGTATTTTTTTTTTCAATATCATTTAGTTCTGCTCTGATCTTGGTTATTTTCTTTCTTCTGCTGGGTTTGGGTATGATTTGTTCTTATATCTCTAGTTCCTTGAGGTGTGACCTTAGATTATCAGTTTGTGCTCTTTCAATCTTCTTGATGTACGTATTTAGGGCTATGAACTTTCCTCTTAGCCCTGTCCTTGCTGTATCCCAGAGATTTTGATAGGTTGTGTCACTATTGTCGTTCAGTTCAAAGAATTTTTAAATTTCCATCTGGATTTTGTCTTTGACCCAATGATCATTCAGGAGCAGGTTATTTAATTTCCAGGTATTTGCATGGTTTTGAAGGTTCCTTTTGGAGTTGATTTCCAATTCTATTCCACTGTGGTCTGAGAAAGTGCTTGATATAATTTCAATTTTCTTAAATGTATTGAGGCTCGTTTTGTGGCCTATCATATGGTCTATCTTGGAGAAAGTTCCATATGCTATTGAATAGACTGTGTATTCTGAGGTTGTTGGATGGGATGCTTTGTATATATCTGTTAAGTCTATTTGTTCCAAGATATAGTTCAAATACATTGTTTCCTTGTTAATTTTCTGTCTTGATGACCTGTCTGGTGCTGTCAGTGGAGTATTGAAGTCCCCCACTATTATTGTGCTGCTGTCTATCTCATTTCTTAGGTCTATTAGTAATTGTTTTATAAGTTTGGGAGCTGTAGTGTTAGGTGCATGTATGTTTAGGATTGTGATATTTTCCTGTTGGAAAAGGCCTTTCACCATTTTGTAATTTCCCTCTGTGTCTTTTTTCACTGCTGTTGCTTTAAAGTTTGTTTTGTCTGATATAAGAATTGCTACTCCAGCTGGCTTTTGGTGTCCATTTGCATGAAATGCCTTTTCCCACCCCTTTAAGTTTATGTGAGTCCATATGTGTTAGGTCTTGAAGGCAGCTGATAGTTGCTTGGTGAATTCTTATCCATTCTGCAGTTCGGTATCTTTTAAATGGAGCATTTAGGCCTTTATGTCCAATGTTAGTATTAAGATGTGAGGTACCATTCCATTCATCATGCTATTTGTTGCCTGTGTACTTTGGTTTTTGTTTTTTTGTCTTTGTTTTTGAAATAGTGTTTTTGTTTTGTAGGTCCTGTGAGATTTATGCTTTAAAGAGGTTCTGTTTTGATGTGTTTCCAGCATTTGTTTCAAGATTTAGAACTCCTTTTAGCAGTTCTTGTAGTGGTGCCTTGGTAGTGGCAAATTCTCTCAGCATTTGTTTGTCTGAAAAAGACTATCTGTCCTTTATATATGACGCTTAATTTCACTGGCTACAAAATTATTGGCTGATAATTGTTTTGTCTGATGAGGCTTAAGATTGGGTCCCAATCCCTTCTAGCTTGTAGGGTTCCTGCCGAGAAATATGCTGTTAATCTGATAGGTTTTCCTTTTAGGTTACGTGGTGCTTTTGCCTCCCAGCTCTTAAGATTCTTTCTTTCATCTTAACATTAGATAACCTGATGACAATGTGCCTAGGTGATGATTATTTTGCAGTGAATTTCCCAGGTGTTTTTTGTGCTTCTTGTATTGGACATCTAGGTCTCTAGCAAGGCTGGGGAAGTGTTCCTCAATTAGTTTCCAAATATGTTTTCCAAACTTTTAGATTTCTCTTCTTCCTCAGGAACACTGATTATTCTTAGGTTTGGATTTAATGTAGTCCAAGACTTCTTGGAGGCTTTGTTCATGGTTTTTTATTCTTTTTTCTTTGTCTTTGGTGCATTGGTTTAATTCAAAGACCTTATCTTTGAGCTCTGAATTTCTTTCTTCTACTTGTTCAATTCTATTGCTGAGACTTTCCAGAGCATTTTGCATTTCTATAAGTGTGTCCAATGTTTCCTGAAGTTTTAATTGCTTTTATTTGTGCTATCTATTTCATTGAATATTTCTGCCTTTACTTCTTGCATTGTTTTTGGATTTCCTTGCATTGGGTGTCACCTTTCTCTAGTGCCTCCCTGATTAGCTTAATAACTAACCTCCTGAATTCTTTTTCAGGTAAATCAGGGATTTCCTCTTGGTTTGGATCCATTGCTGGTAAGCCAGTGTGAATTTCTTAGGGCTGTTAAAGAGCCTTGTTTTGTCATATTACCAGAGTTGGTTTTCTGGTTCCTTCGCATTTGGGTAGGCTCTGTTAGAGGGAAACTCTAGAGCTGAAGGCTGTTTTTTCAGATTCTTTTGTCTCATAGGATGTTCCTTGATGTAGCACTTTTCTCCCTTTTCCTATGGATGTGTCTTCCTGAGAGCTGAGCTATAGTGATTGTTTTCTCTCTTCTGGGTTTAGCCACCCAGCAAGTCTACCAGGCTCTGGACTGGTACTGGGGGTTATCTACATAGAGTCCTGTGATGTAAACCATCTATGGGTCTCTCAGCTGTGGATACCAGCACAGTATTTGGCGTGTCTCCTAGGTCCTGCAGGAGCAATCCGCTTCCTTCAGAGGATCTGTGGGTCCTTTCAAGTTTCCGCAATTATTTCTCCAGTCTTTCTGGAGCTAAAATTCATGATGTCGGCCTCCACTCGCTGCTCTGTCCATCCAAGTCAGAGCTGCAATATAGTCCTGCCTCCTGTCTGCCATGATGGGGGATCTTGCACCGTTTTGTATGTAGTTTTCTTATAATGCCTTTGTCTATTTTCGGTATTAGACTAATGCTGATCTCAGAAAATGAATTGGGAATTATTCTTCTGGAAATGATTGTATAAGACTGGCTATCTCTTACATATGTAATAGACTTTTATCACTGAAACCATGTGAGCCTGAACTTTCCACTGTATGATGATTTTAAATTATGCATTCAATTTCCTTTATAAATATCAGTTTATTCAGATTTTTATTTTTTCTTGTTTTAGTGTTAGTAATTTGGGTATTTTGAAGATTTTGTCCGTTTCACCTAAACTGTTGAATTGATTGGCATACAATTGTTTGTAAAACTCTTTTATTGTTCTTTTAATGTTTCTATAATCTGTAGTGGTGTACCTACTTTTGTTTTTGTATTGGTAATTCATTTCTTTTCAATGTTTTTCTTCCTATTGTTTTTTTTGCTCTTTTATTATTTTCCTCCCTTTACTTATTTTGAGTTGACTTTTCTCTTTTTTTTCTTCTAATGTATTTATGTAGACACTTAGATCATTGGCATTATCTCATGCTTTTTCTAATGTGACCATTTAAAACTCTAAGTTTCTGTTTAAGCACTTGTTTAGTTTCACTGACACATTTCAATATGTTGTTTCCATTTTAATTTAGTTTAAAAGATTTTTAAATTTCCCTTGAGATTTCTTTTTTAACCCATGGGTTACTAGTAAAAGTCAAAAGATTTATTTGTTGTGAAAAGAAACCAGAGTATGCTTGACTCATGAGCTAATAGAAATATGTTGTTTACTTTAGAAATGTTTTGGAAATTTTAGATATCTTTCTGTTATTGATTTATGATTTAATTCTGTTGTTGTCAGAGAACATATATTTGCATTACTTGAATTATGTTAAGACTTGTTTTATGTACCAGAAGCTGGTTTTCCTTAGTCAACTGTCTAGTTGCATTCAAAAATAATGTATATTCTGCTGTCATTGGGTGGAGTGTTCTCTAAATGTCAATTATGTTGATTTTCTATTACTTGTTCTATTAATTACTGAGAGGATGGTTGAAATATCCAACTATAATTGTGAATTTGTCTATTTCTACTTGCAGTTACATCTGTTTTTGTTTCTTGTACTTTGAAGCGTTGTTAGTATATGTAGACATGTATGTTGTATGTCTCCTCAATAAATTGACCTTTTTATTATTATGAACTATTCTTTTTTCCAGGTATGAAAGTCTACTTTGTCTGTTATTAATTCAGCTCCTTCTTCTTTTTTATGCTTAGTACTTGAATTATATATATTTTCCAACCTTTTAATTTTAATCTATCTTGGAATATACATTTAAAGTGGTTTCCTTGCAGACAGTATAATGTGGTGTCTTGTTTTTATATTCAATCAAAAATGTCTGTCTTTCAACTGGACAGTTTAGGTCACCTACATTTCATGTAATCATCATGTTTGGGTTTAAATCTACTGCTGTCTTGATATTTGCTTATCTGTTCTATTTTCTGTCTTTTAAAATCCGCATTCCTTAAACTTGAGTATTTATATTTAATATTAAATAAATTTAATACTCCATTTTATCTCCCTATTAGCTTATTAGTTATACTTATTTTTTAATTGATTGTTTTAGACTTTACCATATATATTTTAACTTATCATGGTTTATTTTAAAATAACATTGTGTGTGTATATATATATTTCACATAATGTAAGACCATTTTAACAATATTATTCTATGCCCCCCATCTTTCATGCTAATCTTGTTATAGATTTTAATCTCATGTTTTAAATTCTACAGTATGCTGTCATTAGTGTTCTTTAAATAGTTGGTATCTCTCAAAGAATTTTAAAATTGAAGAAAACACCTCCTAGATTTATCCATATATTGATTATTTCTGATGCCTTTTTCTTTTGCAGATTCATGTTTCCATGTGATGTTCTTCTTCCATCTGAAAAACTACTGTAAGTCTACTGGTGATGACCTTTTCTTGGATTTTGTTGGAAAAGTTTTTATTTTGCTTTCCCTTCTGAAGAATATTATCACTGGATAGAAAATTCTATTCTGGTAGGTTCTTCCCTCAACATTTTCAGGATGTCTTTTCATTATTTTCTGGATCTATAAGTTTACACTTTTCATTAAATTTGGGAAATTTTTGGCCTTTAATATTTAAAATATTTTCATAGCTCCTCCTTCTAGGACCCCTACAATGTGTATTTAAAATCATTTTCTGTTATTCCACAAATAATGAAGGATCTTTTTAGTCTTTTTACTAACTGTGCTTCATTTACCTTATGTTCTATTGTTATGTCTTCAAGATTACCTATGTTTTCTTTTGCAGGGTCAAATCTGTTGCCAAATCTGTCTAATGGAATTTTTACTTCAGATACTGTATTTTTTTTATTTCTAAATTTTCCTTTTGACTCTTTTTAGATGTTCCATTTCTCTCCTCACCATGGCCATGCTTTTTATAAAATATGAATATATTGTTATAATAGTTCTAACTTTTAACTATGAGGTCCATCATCTCTATCATTTTTATGTCTCTTTTTATTGACTGAGTTTTCTCCTGGTTATGAATCACAACGTCCTTATTCTTTTTCTGACAAGTATTTCTTTATTGGATGCTGCAACATTGTGAATATTACATAGTTGAGTGTCTGAATTTTGTTGTCTCACTTTAAGGAGTTTTGCACTTCATATTGGGGGACATGTATTTTTCTATCAGTTTAAGCTTATTTAATTATCTTTTTAAACTTTGTTAAGGTTGGCAGTAGTGGCTCATGCCTGTAATCCCAGCACTTTGGGAGGCCAAGGTGGGTGGATCACTTGAGGTCAGGAGTGGCCAACATGGTGAAATCCCGTTTCTACTAAAAATTCAACAATTAGCCAGGCATGTGGGCACACACCTGTAATCCTATCTACTTCGGAGGCTGAGGCAGCAGAATTGCTTGAATCTGAGAGGTGGAGGGTGCAGTGAGTGGAGATCGCGCCACTGCACTACAGCCTGGGCGACAGAGTGAGACTGTCTCAAACAAAACAAAACAAAACAAAACAAAAACAAAACCAACCAAAGAGACAAACTTTATGAGGAGTAGTCTAGAGTAAATCACGACCCCTCTGGGGTGTCCACAGAGCATCTCACATGGCCACTGTGGAAATTCTACTCTGACTCATCAAAGTTTGAACACCTTCCAACCCTATTGAGCTCTGGAAATTGTTCTGCTTTTGCAAATCAGGCACTCTTTGCCCTGGATTGTGGACTTTTACTCATGCACAACCTTGTACGTAGGGGCTACTTAAGGTAACCTTCATGCAGATTTGTAGAGATCTACTGATGGGTAGCTTCATTCTTTCTGGAACTTTGCCCCACAAGTCCCAGCCATTTCAACCTTTTAATCTCTGATTTTTGTTTTATCACTTCAGGCAGAAAACCAGACCAATTGTAGAGATTATCTCACTTGTTTTCCTTCTCTCAGGAATCACAATCTGTGTTACCTATTTTTAACTGTCTGAAAATAGTTATTGTACATATTTTGCTCAGTTTTCTAGATGATGATTATAGGAAGTTAAGTATGGTCCTTTGACTCCCATACACACACACACACACACACACACACACACTCTTCGTGTATATATATATATAATTTTAAATGAAATGTGTTAAATGTAAGTCATTTGAATTTAACAGCCCAAAAATTATCTTAAAATGTTGTATTACTTCAGGTAAGAAGAGCTACAGTTTTTAAATGATACTTTGCCTTTTAAAATATGGGAGAAACCTTAAGAGTTTGAAGAAATTGTTTTTTAACTTTGTATATCAAACAACATTTACAGACTCTCTAGTCTGAAAGATTAGAAAGTTGATCACACTTTTACTTCTTGCCAACTTTTTCTTCCCCCACTAACTGTCTTATACTTTTATTTATCCATTGTTAAGATGTATCACACTGATTTTTGCACTGTAGCCACAATTCATGATACTGTCCTGTCTTAATTCTATGTTGAATTGAATTTAGTTCTCACTGGTATTTTAACACAACTTATTCATTTTTGAGTTCTTCATTTTAAATTGTATTTTGTTTGGTTGAATTTATCATCAATTACCCCCTCCTCATAAAGACTCCTAGGGGGAATGTTCTCTGAATCCTTAAGGCTTATGAGTTTCTGTGTTTAGCCTTGTACGTGTAGTAAACTTGGATAGATATGAAATTTCCTCAGAACTTTTCATATATTGCTGTACTGCCTTTTATCATGTAATGTTACTATGGAGGGATCCAAAGACATTCTAATATTTCCCCTTTGTATATGAACTACTTATTGGCCTATATGTCCATAGAATTCTTTGGGTATATCTTTGAAGTTTAGCAGCTTTTCAGGAGATTTCTTACTATATTTCTTTTTGTATTGCTTTTTCCTGAGTTATGGTATGCCCTTTTGACTATAGATTTAGATCTTTATTTCAAAAAAAATATTCTTGTACCTTGGGGCTTGACCTCTTGGAACTTTTTCTAAAGGGCTTTTGCTTGGAATCTGGCATTGGGCAGAGGCCAGAAAGGTCCTGGGGTGACTGTCAGTGGAGGCTTGAAGGAAAGGGAAGAGAACACTATTGAAAGCTTCCTAAAAGAAAGGTTATGTTACACATTAGCAGGACAATTGATGAGACTAGCTCCTGTAGTAACTTGGAAAAATATAAATATCTAATTAACTTATATATCTAAGTTATTTCCAGACAGGATATTTAAAGTGCCACCTGGTTCTTTGAGTTACTTATAAGTACAGTTAGGGAGACAGAAACTGAAGAAGGAACTATTTTATTTTTAAGCAGAATTTAGAAGAAATATTTCCATCCCAAAACTTGCTGGTTTAGCAAATAAAACTATTTCTCATTCCAATATTATTAGTCAGGAGAAATTTCTCAACCTAAGTAATGGTCTCAGGGCAAATATAAGATAACAGAACACTGCTTGTAAAATGTGGCTTTGCATTCAATAACCTATAAAATCATTTGTTAAGATATAAGTTGATGTTTCACAGACCCTTTCTCATCAAAAATAAAGGACTTGTAATAATCTTAAGTGCATGGCTTGTAGAACCCCTCAGCTAGATGATGGGATTTTTTAAAATCTCAAGAGTGTTATCTTATAGCACTTTGACTCACAGTCGAAAAGTAGAGATAGATTTTGTGGGTGTTGCTTTTGTCTAATGGAGTAAATTATAACTTGATACCTAGGAATTCCACAGAATTTTTAAAGGGATTTTATCAGCTTATGTGAAAAGATAGCAGAAATAGTTCAGAATAAAACGAGGCCTCCAGACCTCTAAGTTACTTTGAGTAAAAAGCAGGTTGATAAAGTGATTAATCTGTACACATGGAACTTTTTACATGTGTTAAAAGAAAGAATGACTCTAAGGAAACAGCTAAAGCCCAGTGCTTAAAGCCAAGAGAAATGGAAAATGATCAAAGATTGTGGCAGAAATCCCTGATCAAGGAATCTGTGATATGTGGCCAGTTGAATTTCAGAATTACTATGAACCTTTGATGATTATATGCCTTCTATTGTCCCCACTGTTAAATGAGAGAGACTATTGTAGTGTTTCTGACCCATTCTCATCTCACGTTGTATATTGAGAGTATGTTGGGGTAGTTAGAAACTTGCCTCTTTAGGTTACATGTCTTCAGATAAACAGCTATGACCGATGTACCCGAGGGGCATCGGTCATATCTGAAAATGATTTAAATGACAGTACTCTGGACTCCAAAACAGAATCTGAGGCTATAATGGATGAGATGAGATCACGGTGGTTCTTGGGAGTTAGAGGGATATATTTTGCATGTGGGGAGGAGCCCAAAGGTACATGACAATAAACTCTTATTTTAGTGACTCCTAATGAGCCATGCCTTCCAGTATTTATGCTCTAGTTTAGTCCCCTCTCTTTGAATTTGGGTTGGCTCTGTCGCCCACTTTAAGCAGTAAAATGTGCCGGGAAGCAATACTATGTCAAATCTGGGCAGCTTCCACTTCCAAATTCTTAGAAGTGGGCTCTCACACAAGTCCAACTATCTTAAGACCACCGTGCTGTGAGGAAGCCCAAACTATCCAGGTGGAAAAGCCACATGGATGGGAACCAGGGAACCCATGCAACACGCCTAGCTGAGCTCTCAGCTTACCTTCAGGACTGAGTTGCCAGCCATCTGAGTGATTCTCGTCAGTGAATTAGTTGAGCCATCTATGCAAATGTTATATGGGGTGTAAATGGTCCTCCCCAAACTCTGTCCAAATTGCAGATTTGTAAGAAAGTAAAATTTTAAGCTACTTTGGGATATTTTGTTATACAGCAATAGATAACTGAAACATCTTGAATTTCTACCTTGAGTTATTTTTATTGCAGACATCACGTTGTTGGAAATTTCTTTGAGACCATGGGAGCAATTTCTCTTAATATATATTTCTTCATCTCTTTTTTGTTGATGGTGTTTTCTTCATTCTCTCCAGCCCTCCCCTACCAATTACCTATATATTTGTTCCTGTTGTGTCCTTTCTAATTATTACTAATCATCAAGTAATTTAAATAAGTAATTGAATAACTTAGTAATTCAACTAAAATGAAGTATTGGCTTATGAATAAGAATGTAAAGTGATGTATGGAGAGGGTAAATTATAATGGCTTCAATTCAGGTTTCACTCCTGTGTTCTCTGCCCAGAGTGATATCACCATGTGGATTTCAGTATTTTGGGTGTTTCTCTGGCTCAGAAAGTAACCCTTTAAAGTTACAAAATCCTCTTTTTTGATTTTTTTTTTCTTGTAAATTTGTTTGAGTTCTTTGTAGATTCTGGATATTAGCCCTTTGTCAGATGAGTAGATTGCAAAAATTTTCTCCCAATCTGTAGGTTGCCTGTTCACTCTGATGGTAGTTTCTTTTGCTGTACAGGAGCTCTTTAGTTTAATTAGATCCCATTTGTCAATTTTGGCTTTTGTTGCTATTGCTTTTGGAGTTTTAGACATGAAGTCCTTGCCCATGCCTATGTCCTGAATGGTATTGCCTAGGTTTTCTTCTAGGGTTTTTATGGTTTTAGGTCTAACATTTAAGTCTTTAATCCATCTTGAATTAATTTTTGTATAAGGTGTAAGGAAGGGATCCAGTTTCAGCTTTCTACATATGGCTAGCCCATTTTCCCAGTACCATTTATTAAACAGGGAATCCTTTCCCCGTTTCTTGTTTTTGTCAGGTTTGTCAAAGATCAGATGGTTGTAGATGTGTGGTATTATTTCTGAGGGCTCTGTTCTGCTCCAGTGGTCTATATCTCTGTTTTGGTACCAGTACCATGCTGTTTTGGTTATTGTAGCCTTGTAGTATGAACAGACACTTCTCAAAAGAAGACATTTATACAGCCAAGAGACACATGAAAAAATGCTCATCATCACTGGCCATCACAGAAATGCAAATCAAAACCACAATGAGATATCATCTCATACCAGTTAGAATGGCAATCATTAAGAAGTCAGAAAACAACAGGTGCTGGAGAGGATGTGGACAAATAGGAACAATTTTACACTGTTGGTGGGACTGTAAACTAGTTTAACCATTGTGGAAGATGGTGTGACAATTCTTCAAGGATCTGGAACTAGAAATACCATTTGACCCAGTCATCCCATTACTGGGTATATACCCAAAGGATTATAAATCATGCTGCTATAAAGACACATGCACACATATGTTTATTGCGGCACTATTCACAATAGCAAACACTTGGAACCAACCCAAATGTCCATCAATGATAGACTGGATTAGGAAAATGTAGTACATATACACCATGGAATACTTTGTAGCCATAAAAAAGGATGAGTTCATGTCCTTTGCAGGGACATGGATGAAACTGGAAACCATCATTCTGAGCAAACTACCGCAAGGACAGAAAACCAAACACCGCATGTTCTCACTCATAGGTGGAAATTGAACAATGAGAGCACTTGAACACAGGAAGGGGAACATCACACACCGGGGCCTGTAGTGGGGTGGAGGTAGGGGGAGGATAGCATTAGGAGATATACCTAATGTAAATGATGAGTTAATGGGTGCAGCACACCAACATGGCACATGTATACATATGTAACAAACCTGTACGTTGTGCACATGTACCCTAGAACTTAAAGTATAAAAAAAAAAGTTACAAAATCCTCTGCTTGTAATCCAGTGACTAACGCTATCCTTCCTCTGTTTTTCCCACCTCATCTTCAGCAATCTCTTTTAGTAGTAAATAGAGAGACCATGAAATTTATTGTTCAAATGATCACAATGCCCTTATTTGAAAGGGGCTTCTATTTATAATTGCACTATGATGGTAGGCGTAAAATGGGCAAATCAGGTCAGCAAGCCACATGGTTTGTAAGCTTGGGTTTTGAATAATATAAATGGCGTGCACCTTCTTGAGCTCTACCTGCTTAGCTTTCCTGCTGTGGAAAAGAATAGGACTGTGCAGGGACAGTCCCATGCTCTGGTTTGAGTGTTCTTTTTCTCCTCCAAAATTCATGTTGCAACTTAACCCTCAATGCAACAGTAGTAAAATGTGTGGCCTTTGGGAGGTGACTAAGTCAAGAGGTGTCCTCTCTTGTGGATTGGTGCTCTTATAAAAGGGCTGGAGGGAAGTAGCAAGGCCTCTTTTTGCCTCTCCACCTTTTGCCATCTGAGGACACAGCAAGAAGGTACCAAGTTGGAAGCAGAGAGCAGCCCTTACCACACTATGAACCTGCTGATGCCTTGATCTTGGGCTTCCCAGCCTTCAGACCCGTGAGAAGTCAATTTCTGTTCTTTATAAATTACCTAGTCTGTGATAGTTTGTTATAGCAGTGGGAACAGACTGAGGCACCTCACTTCTCCTTTGGCCTGCCTGTGTCTCTACATCTCATTGTTTCCATCAATGAATTATCGCATTGACCATTTTAGACTAGGTCATTTGCATATTGAAAGAATTCTATATCCTGCGTAAATATCTATGAAGGCTATGTGTAACTGTCAGTAACTTTTCTCATTTGGGGTAAGGTTACAAAGCACATGACAGAGTTTGTCGTTTGTGGTTCATAGCCTGTGATTTGGAATTTTCTTTATCTACCTCTATCATTACTATGGAGATATACTTTCCTTCTATTTTTACTTTTTCAAATTGCTTTTCTGGGTTTAGAGGAGAAATGTGGAATTACATGTCTTTACTCTGTTATTGTTAACTGGAATACTACTGTTTTGATATAGAGATATGACCATGATATAAAGCCAAACAGAAGAAAGCAGATTATAGTGCATTAGTTATGGTATGTATCCCTCTGTGTTAAAAAATACATTTCACCTTCCTAACCTACTACTAAGAATATTTATTTCACTTCTAACCAAGGTTATTTTATGGAATGGAGAGGATGTATATAATATATATAATTCTGAAATTTTTGCAATGGGCATGAATTACTTTTATAACTCAGAAATCAATGAAGATAATTCAATTTTGGAGAATTCTGTGGCCCTTATTACATCATGGTGTTTAAGATCCATGTCACAAACAAGGTATCTTGTGGTTAAGCATGCAATGCCTTTTTATTTTGAGCCCAGTAGCCTTTCATCAAAATTTTCCCATTGCAGACCTTACAGAGAATTATCTTCCTGAGCTCAAGAGAATCTAAAAGTTGCAAGGCAAGGAGCACTTTGATGCCACAGGTTCAAGGCTACTAGAATAGGATTGAATTAACCACCACAATAACAACAAAAAGAAAATCCTTTGTCTGTGTGGGATGGTTGATGCCTGTTTTCTGGGCTTCTGAGTCCACAGTTGGCCTGTTCCCTGACTCTATTTATTTCTCTAGCTCACATTACTGTTTCCCTGCCCACTGTCCTCTGAGTTCTTCTGTCCTGGGACTCAGCATTAATATTGTAGCAATGGTGATCTATCCTTTGGCATATACAAAACGGAGAAGACAAGCAGTAAATCACAGCAATAAGCCTGTGCTGCCAGAGTTTCCTTGCAGGGCTTTACTGAGCACACCAAGAAATGGATTCGTGAAACTTAGTGTGCTAGAGTGGAAAGTAAAACACAGAAATGAAATAGAGTGGTGCATACAGCTGTCACACTCACGTCAGAAATCTAGACGAGAAAGGGAGGCATCATTGGCTCGAAAAGATCTTCCAGGGAAGAGCAGAGCTGCTATCGCGTGTCAAGCAGCTGACACAGGAGCCAAGCTTGACGAGTCACTTTGATGCTTAGCTGGAAAATTCCTTGGAAATAAACACATTGTTCAAAAGAGGCCCAAAAATCCAAACCAATATAGAGAAGAGAGCCAAGGGAATGAATAAAATCCAGTAACTGAAGGATAATGATGGTCCCTGTGCCCCCTCCTGATCATAACCTGGACCTCAACAAGGGCAGGTGCTTGAGGTTAAGAGGTTGACTTGTGCAGTGGAAAAAATATGACCAAAGAGCCAGGTGGACCTGCACTGAGACCTACCTTGCTCACTAGCCACTTGGATTTAGAATATTGGGAAAGCTACTTTGCTCTAGAAAAATTCTCAGCTGGTTCTGTTTGGTTTCACTGACTCTGAGTTTGGATTTCTTTACCTTTAATGTCAAGACAATAGTATTCTGTCCATGATGTCATTTTGAAGATTAAATGGGATAACACTGATAAACACTGTAGTCTATAGAAATTGTTCAGTAAGTGCAAGTTGCCAATTCTCTGGAGCGTGTTATCTGCCCCCAAGCTCTCTGGGGTGAAACACTCCTGTGCCTTGCCCTGACCTTTCTCCTCTTCCTCTTTCTCCCTCCCCTGCTCCATAAAGATAGTGAAGCCCTGAGCTGGCAGATAAATTGGACTCCTGCTCAGGTGAAGCAGAGAGAATTCTTGATGTTTTTTTTCTTCTGTAGCTGAGGAAGCAAGTTGCATTTGTGCTCCTGGTTTCCATTACTGGGCTGGTCATATTTTATCCTCCCTTAACTGGCAGCCAGATCCTTCCAGGTCAGGTCAACACAGACTCTGAATACAGGAGAGAGAAGCAGGCACTAAAGCTGGTCAGAAGTATTTATTTCTCTTAAAGCTGTACTATCTAAAAGAGGCACTAAAATCTTCCAACATGAGGCTGGGAGTTGCAGTTCTCCTCTGCAATGCCCTTTGAGTCTCAGGGCTATTTCCACTCAGCTGATTCTCCATGATGCTCTTGGCCTTGTTCCTTTGCCCAGCTTTCATCACAGTGTCCACCTTCTCAAAACCATCATTAACTCCCCTTTCCCATAAAATATATCTCCAAATCCTTACCCGGGTATACAGTGCCTGCTACTCTGACTCAAACTTACCCTTCGTTTTATTTTCTGCCATCCCTAAGCACTTGCCAGTCCAATACCAAACTATTCACTGTTTCCCACCTACTCCTTATGTTTTCCTGCCTCTGTGCCTTTTTGATGTGTCTGGAATACTCCTTTCTCCTCCTCCTCCTCCTTCTCCTCACTGCCATGGTCAAGTCATATTTGGTCTGCAAAGCCAAGTATGGCTCTGGTGTAAGCCATAAAGTTTTATTTGTGCACCCTTCAGCTGAGGGGTAATCCTGCCATTCTCTGAACTTCTTTGGTTTTCTGTGAACAGAGCACCTATGACTGGTACTAAGAATTCTCTACTCTGCAGTACAGGCTTTTCCAAGCTCAGTGTTCTTCCCTAATAGAATGTAGGTGCCTTGAAGATAAGACTTGTGTTTGACCTCTACTGCTTTTCCCCAGAGTCTAATATACTTTGTCAACTGGATGACTGAATTTGAGGGTATTAGTTGAGCTGTTTACATATATATAATTACTGATGACCTAGGAGTTGATACACCAAAGATGGCAAATTCCTGCCATGCATACCCTCACAGCTCCTCTGGTACTGGTGGAAAAATTCTCATCAATTCACACCAATCAGGAAGTGGCTGCTTGGAGAAGTGGGTAGAGAAGGATTCTCAGGTTGTGTCTTGTGCCAATGGGATGGAGTGCTGTGATTGATTGATGATGTCTCCTATTACCAATGGATCAGAGTTGACAGAAAGGTGGAAACTTTATGTTTCCGTATTGATAGAAAGAAAGTTCTGATAAATGGAGTGGGCATACTAACAATGAAAACTGACTCTCCTAAAATTGTTAGGAGACAACATAGAATTGGAGTCACCAGACATAACTTTAATTTGGACCTCTTCTACTTGGGAGCTAGTAGAAAATTACTTAATCTTCATTTTTCCACGTGTCAAATGAGTTACTATCACCTAATTTGCCCACCTCAGTTAAAGAAATATTTTTGGGGAGTTATGATGGCAAAAGGAGATATATATGAATATATCAGTTTATTTTATGTTAATTCTGATGACTTTCCTTTTGGTTTAGAAACTTCTGGACTGTCCATGTCCAGTGATGTCCATGCTGACCTCCAGTTGAGGCATCTTAGGCCTAGCAATGAGGCCATTTGAGATCAAAGCCTTCCAACTGGGGAATGTGGCACTTAACTCTCTCTTCCCAAGTGAGGCCAGAGATGTGAGGATGGACACAGCTCTCCTGTTGTGTTTTGTATACACTGAATTTAATATCCAACTAATTTTCCCTTTATATCCAATCAAAGAGTAAGTGGCTCATGAGAACAGAGTACGGTCCTTCAATTCTGCATTTCTTCCTTGTATTTATTCCTTGACCTATTTATTAACAAACAAAAAAACCTTTCTTCTTTACACAATATTTCAATCCAATTGAAATTATTTTTTAAAAAATGACACTAGGATATGTACAGTTTTCTCTCCAATGTAGTTTCCAACCCTAATAAGTAAGTTCTATGCTCTGAAGAAGCTACATAGAAATAAAACTAAGTGTATCCAAACAAGTTCGTCATTTTTATGCTACTCTCTCCTTTAAGGCCTAAGAAATTACCTATTGACCCTTTTAAATATTAAACCCCTTTTATTATCCCTTTTATTGGCCATCTGCTTAATGTTAAGTGAAAGAGCCCTAAAAATAGGTCAAACATTTAAAATCTATGATAATTGCCCTTGAATGGGCAAGAAAGTAGACCTGTCTCTATCGAGTGCTCATGAAGTCAAATCTTGTGGGGCTTTTCTGATCTGGATTGGGAAACCACCTCAGCCTTTGGGCCTCCTGCTGAAATGGACTCTTTCAAGTAGGAAACATAAATTAAGTCAAAAGATTGGAGTTCTAGAAAATCTGTCATCCCCTACCCTTCTCCAAAGCCATACAAGAAAATAAAACAGCAAGAAGAAAGAGATTTGTGAAATGGCTAATGAAAACTAGTCACATAAGGACATTAAGCCAAGAAAATCTGAACGGGGAAACTGAATGTCAGATATGAGAATGTTAAGGAGATGATCACTCTCCCTGGTTGTGTAAAGCTGGGCGGTTTTCACAGCCATGTGGTGTACCTGCTGACTAGTCACCTCATGCTGCTACACAGAGAAACTTGGAAGGCACTAAAGGCTTCTGAAGGGCACTTGTCACCATCATATAATAGGATATTTTGTGGTCTGGAAAAAGTATTTGATTGAATGCTTTAGCGATTTCAATATTGATTTGTTCCTTCTGTCACATTTGTTACATCTGTGTTAGCATCCCAGGGAAAACAATATAGTTGTGATTTGTTACCTGTATTGTTTTCAGGATAAAAACTGGATGACCTCCTGTGTGTGTGTTTATTTTTCAATCACCAGGTGAAGCTATTACTTAATAATTAACATTTGATTTAGACATTGAGTTTAAGAAATAAACAAAGAACTTGATTTTTTTTTTTTTTTTTTTTGGCACCTCCATTATGGGGAAGAACTTTACAGGAAGGCAGGGAGAAAAGACTTTTCAAGAAATTGCTATACAACACAGTGAAGAAATCTCTCTGTGATTATAAAAACATAAAAGAACAGTTGGATGATGAGACCACCTGATTCTCCTGGGAACTCTGTTGACATTTCTGATAATGGAGAAGGGTCTCTGTGTGAACCTCAGAAACATTCTGTAATTTTTTCCCTCTTCTCTCTTCAGCTCAATGGGTTCCTGGCCAAACCCCAGGACCAGGCACTGAGAGAGAGGCTGGGTCTCAGCTCACTCTCAAGATGAAGTGAAATGCCAGATGTGCTCCAAATACTGTCTGAAATCTCCAGGGAAGTTAGAAAAAAAACTTCAGAGCTGTCTACTTTGTGAACAAAAAAATCCCCAAATTAAACAATCCAGGGTAGCTTCTGACCAACTCCTTGGTGCTTGTCTCTTACGGCACGGTTAAGAAATCCTGCTCCAGTCAATGTGGGTCTTTATGGGAAGGTGCTAAGGGTGTTTGGGGGAAGGTCACGTTTGAAGTGGAAAGTTGAAAATCTGCACAGCATGGAAAAAGGAGAACCACTGTCCACAGGAGACAGGTCTTCATTAGTCTTAACTAAAATATTGACATTTCACTTGGGCTTTTGGTAGTAATTGCTCTGTTGCACAAATACAAAATGTCCAGCCAGGCCAGCACTTAGAACACCTGTCCTAGATGCTTAAGAGTAGCTAACAAAAACTAGATGGCTTTCAAAAGGATTAGAAAACAAGACACAAACTGGGAGAATATGTTTGCAAATGACAGCTGTAAAGGACTGTTATCCAAAGTTCTCACACAGAATAACTTAGAACACAACAATAAGAAAACAAGCAACCCAATTAAAAAATAGGCAAAATACCTGAACCTCAAAGAAGATACACAGATGGCAAAGAAGCATATGAAAGGATGCTTGATATAGTAAGTCATTAGGCAACTGAAATTTCAAGTTAAAATAACAATTAGATACCACTATGTATTTATTAGAATGGCCTAAGTCCATAACACTGATAACACCAAATGTTGGTGAGGATGTGGGGCAACAGGAACTCTTATTCATTGCTGGTGGAATTGCAAAATGGTACTGTCACTTTGAAAGATGGTTTGATAGTTTCCTACAAAACTAAACATATTCTTGTCATACAATCCAGCAATTTCACTCCTTGATATTTTCCCAAAGGAGTTGAAAACATATGTCTACACAAAAACCTGCATGCAAATATTTGTAGCATCTTTATTCTCAAATCCCAGAATTTGGAAGTAACCAAGATGTCCTTGAATAGGTGAATAGATAAATAAAATATGGTACATCCACACAATGCAATATTATTCAGTACAAAAAGAAATGAGCTATTAAACCCTGAAAAGACATAGAGAAACTTTAAATGCATATTACTAAGTGAAAGAAGCCATTCTGAGAAGGTTACATACTGTACAGTTCTAACTATGTTACACTTTGGAAAAGGTGAAACTGTGGAGACAGTAAAAAGGTCAGTAGTTTCCAGGGGTTGGAGGGAGTAAGAACAGAGGGCACTTAGGGTAGTGAAACTGCTCTGATGGTACTGAAACAGTGAATATTTGTCATTACACATTTGTCCAAACCCATAGAACGTACAAACTCAAGGGCAAACCTAATGGTAATGGTTTTCGGGTGATAATAATGTGTTAATGGAGGTTCATGGGTTGGAACAAATGTACCACTCTGGTGGGGGATGTTGATAATGGGGGAGGTTGTGTAGATGCGAGTACAGGGGGTATATGGGAACTCTGTAATTTCCACTCAATTTTGCTGTGAACTAAAACTTCTCTAAAAATATAAAACCTAGTGAAGAAAATGGATGGCTTGAAATTTGGAGGAAAGTAAAAAATGCCAGATATAAGAGGCAATGACAGTAGAGAAGGTCTCTTTCCTTTTAGCACCATTGGCCCTTCTTTGGCTTCTTAAAACCCATTTATGCCTAGTGTTCCCATTATAGGAACACTAAGCATGTAGGAGTTATTTATATCCTACTGCTCCAGGTCATTGCCAAGGTCTGATTGCAAAAATTCAAAAAATTGCAACCTCAGGCATAAATGGGTTAATAATCTTGAAATGGCTACTATTCATGGAGTCCATCTGGGCATGGAAGGGCTTGCCATGGTTATGCCACTCAATCCTGATAGCTGCCCTATTTATAGGTGTCAGATTAGATAAGGAACCTGAAGTTCGGGGGGGGCTCTATGGTTTCCCTAAGGGAGTCCAATTCATAGGGAGGTCAAAATACAAATGGTAATGCATAGGTTATAAGTATCTTTCCTGGGATTCTTAATCCTGATTTTATACACATCAGAATCTCTTATGGAACTTCCAAACATGCACATTCTCAGGTCTTACTCAACACCTCCAGGTAGGGTGGTGGGAAACCTTGGCTTTTGCTTATTTATATATTCAACTCTCCAGCACATTCTGAGGCATAGCCCTTCAGAGCCACACCACAGGCCTGGAATGAGAAGGCTGTGCCTGGCAGTACTGGAGAAGGCCAGAGATGTGGCAGAAGAGCCTCAGGCTGGTGCTTGGAAGACAGCGGGGTAATGCATAGGCACAAGGTTGGCTCTGTTGCCCAGCATCACCAAGGACACTGCAAGACCCTTCTTCACTGTGCATGGGCGTTTTAAAAATCATTTTCCTTGCTTCCAGCCCCCAGCCCAATTCCTCACACAGAATAGGTGCTCCAGCATGCTTGACAAATGACTACACAAATGCTTCTTTCTCTCCATAGCTCATAACACAGGAAATTTAGGGTGTAGACTGAAAGGGTGTGACTGACATCTGGAGAGCAATATTCTGTAGTCAGTGAAAGAATGGGAAGGAACAGAATGTTCCGAATGGCTGAACACCAGACCTTCCCACGTGTCATTTCATTCCTTCTCAAGACTGCACTCCAAAGTAACTTCCCTTACACACACGGAACAGATGAGCAGCTGGGGTTCAGAGAATTTGCATATCCTGCTCACAGTCACAGGGCTAGTGTGGGAAAGGCCAGAATTGCCACCTGTCTATCTGACACAAAGTCCATGCCCTTTCTACTTTATACCCTGTGTCTCTGGGTTATAGAATAGTCTTTGTCAGAGCAGCACTATTCAATGGAAATATAAGACCAGCCACAATTGTGAACCACACATGTCATTTTAAATTTTCTAATAGCCATATTAAAAGACAAAAAGAACAGATGAAACTAATTTTAATGATATTTAAATTTAACCTAATATAACCAAATTATTATCATTTAAACATGCAGTCAATTAAAAATCTCAAGAAGCTATTTTACATTGTTTTCTTCATGCTAGGTTTTCAAAATCTGGTATGTATGCCACACTGACAGCACATCTCAGTTAGGACCAGTCACATTTCAAGTGGGACATCTAGCTCATGGGGACTGGATGGACAGTGCAGATCTAGACAATTAGTTGTGCTATGAGGGCACTTACTTGGGTTGATGTGGGAGAAGTTGGTGTTGGTAACTCAGGAAGAGGTGATACTCTGAAGGGCAGTTAGGCAGTTTGGTGCCAAGAAAATATATTCATTCATTTCATAAACTACTGAGTACCTACTTCATGCCAGACACTGTTCTAGGTCCTGGGGTAGAGAGGTGAACAAATCCAAGTGCTTTCACTAATGGAGTCTACCTTCTAGGAGAGAAGACACACAATAAGCAAATAAACACATAATGTAAGTTATTTGAGAAAAATGATGTCAGAAAGCAGATAGAATGTGGCAAGGACTATTTTTGATGCATTAACAAGGAGAGGTCTTTCTAAAGAAGTGATATTTGAGTAGTGACTGAATGAAGCCAACATAGGAATATCTAAGGAAAGGGTGTTTTTGGCAGAAGGAACCTGAAGATGGCAACGGGCTTTATATATTCTGGGAGTAGCAAGGCGAGGCCAGTGTTGGAGGAAAGGGCTGATGGTGAGGAAAAAAGACTCAAGGAAGAGAATAGAGTTGGCTCATGTGAGGGTTTATATGCTGGGGTAAGGACTGTTCAAGTATGGTGGGAAGGCTTCATAGAGTTTTGGGTCAGGGAGTGGGGTGCTGTGATCTACATATTCTATAAAGGGTAATTCTGGCCGCAGTATAAATAGTAAACTGGGGTTAGAGGAGCACTGGGTGGGCAATGACAGGTTGTTACTGCAGGAAATGTGTAGAGCTCTGAGGAATTTGTCCAGCTATATTGGAACAAGGATGAGCAAACAATGGACAAGATTCAATTCTCATGGTACAGCTATATTAAGTGCTGGTTTATATGCTGTATAGACACAAGGTGATAATCAAAGAGCATTTCTCACATTACACAGTTGAATGATATGAAATGAATTAACAAGACAGGAACTCAGACAGAGAATTATATGCGGGCCAATTGCCAAAGCTAGGGTAGGATGGCTTCCAGAAGACAAGAATTTGATCAGGAACCCAGAAATGCCAGACCTTGCCTTAGCCCAGCCACTTCTCTTCTCTCAGAGGGGCCCAAGGAAGGCTGAATTACAAAAAAGTGACATGTGGGAAGTAAGAGTAGTACTTCATTGTTATTGACCTTGTATAAAAACTTCAGTGTAGAGATACAGGGTTAAAAATGGTGCAAGAGTCATAAAAGGGGGTTCCCCTCTCTTAGACACAAATCTTGGAATCTTATGAAACAGATGAGAGCAGTCCTTTAATAGAATGTAAGCTTTTAAGGGCTGGGATCCTATCTTGTTTATAACCATATCCCCAGAGATAGAACATCTAATTCATATTCAATATTTGTTGCATCCATCCACCCATTCATTTGACAACTCCTACATCTAATGAACATCTTGACCAGGCACTAGGCTACAGCAGGGAGGAGACATGGCTTTGCATTCTGAATTCATAGCCTGCCATCAGAAACAGCCTTTCACTACAGGGTGGTGAGTTCTTGGAGAGGAGGAACAGCTTGCTCTGAGAGCATGCAAGAGGATTCTCAAATCCAGGGCAAGGAGTAGTGGGGAGCCTCCCCTGAGGCAATGGTGCCTACTCAGATCTGTGTTGGGTTTAGAGTGGGAGATTTCTGGCATTTGTAGACAGTAAAGATACACTTTGTTGGTAAACTGGCTGGTATTATGTAGGTAGCTTGAATGCAGAACTGAATATTTAGAATGATAGAATATGTATAACCTATGCTTTTCCTAAATTTGGTAAAATAAAAAGCAGGAGTATATGCTCATTTTTAAAACTCTACATTCATACCATTCATTTGTGTAATATGGCATCTAATACCTGATTATCATAATTTTACCTAAATAATGAATAAATTAGACAGGGGAAAAATTAAAACCTTTCATATTAGACACAATTGTAATTCTTTTACTGTAACATTCACAGTTAAATTCTTAATTAAGCTTGCATGCTTCTTTTACAGAAGTACATTTTGTAGATATAGTTAATTTTTTAGTATTTGCATCCACGAGAGGAAAGAGCAGCATAGATAATTTCCCAAAACCAAAGTTTAAAATCCTTCTCCACTGGGCTGTGTCTATCCTGTACAATGACTGATATTTGCTTTCCTAAATGATGCTCTTTATGGGATAATATTAACATATGTTTGCATATCCAGAAAAGAAAATAGCTGATATAAATCAGCAGAGAGAATATGGTAGGGGCTGAGTGATGGAGAAGTCTTGTGGGATTTAGGTTTTTTCAGTGATAATGTGTAATTGCCTAGCCTACACATCGTAAGTTGAAATAGAAGATGATAGTTTTCTCTCCACTTCTTTTCTTCTTTCATTCCTTCTTTCCTCCCTTCCTTCCTGTCTTCCTTCCTTCCTTCCTTCCTTCCTTCCTTCCTTCCTTCCTTCCTTCCTTCCTTCCTTCCTTCCTCCCTTCCTCGCTCCCTCCCTCCCTCCCTCTCTCCCTCTCTTCCCCTCTTTCTGCTTCCCTCCCTTCCTTCCTTCTTTCCTTCTGTAACCTCAATTTATTTATTATGTTTCCCAAAATGTTATGTCAACAAAAACACATGAATCCATCCAAGTTCAGGTAAAACCTTAACAAGAAACTTGGGGAAGCAGTTTATCAATATGATCATCTCTGTGGGAACTAAATACTCCAGCCCATTTCTAGTCTAAAATCCTCTAGACACGTGATCATAAACTTGATGAGGATATGCACTCCTTCTGTGCATATGTTGATACCTAATACAATATTTTTTTTGAGAATTATAGAGAATTCGGCAAGCATCTTCAGTCATGGGAGGGCGTTTTGAAGTATTTGTTGCTGTCATCATCATAAAGATTACAAATGATCTCCCTGCCACTCAGTGTGCATTTTCTAGGATCCGACATCAAACCAAAGATGGCAGAAATGCATTGAGAGCACCACTTTATGAATTTACTTTGCTTATTGCATTTCTTTTCTTGGAAATGTAATTGCTTTGGAATTACTGGGATCATGGGAAAAGCATGCCATCAAGAAAGTAAGCGATTGAGTGGGGGAAAAGTGATAAAGTCAATTTAAGTTTGACAGAAATGTTGGGGCTTTCTGATCCACAAATTCTGGGTAATTGCTTCAGTCTCTGCAAAGCCAGAGGGAATATTTTCATTCATTTGTTGTTGCTTTTGTTGTTCAAAACACACAACAGGTAGGCCTAGTGCGTTACCAGAAGACTAGAAATCATTAGAATAATATGACATCTGTAAACACAACTATATAATCCAATCATCACAGAGATATAATTGAGTTTGGTTGTGAAAAAATAAATGAAGAAGGAAAATAATGGATCAAGGTATCAAATACTAAACAGACATTAAATTAAGCCAAACTTCTCTTTCATTTCAACAACAGCAATCTCAAATCCCTATTTAGCTCATAAACATTTAGCAAAATGTTTTTTTCAGTAGTTGTACAAGATATCATAAAAGCTGCAAAGAATTTTCTCTTGGGCATGAGGTATACAGTTCTGAGAATAAAAGCATGTAGATGTATACACATACACATTCACACACTGGAAATCTCATCCTTCTTATTCTTTTGGCACCGTGTAAATACAAAAATGTAGACTTAGTTGGGTCCCAAGCTAGGTTTCTTTGATTGCAAGTAAAAAAATGGATTTTGGCTAATGTAACCAAGCAGAAATGTGTTGGAAGGAATGGGATTGCTTACAGAATCAGTGGGAGGCTGAAGAAGCAGGCTTGGAAAAGGGCAAGAATCAAGGTATTTCTAGTTTATAGGAATTATTTTGCAGCAGCATCACAGTGCCAAGGCTTCCTGAGTGAGCCCTGGTCATTTTCATTCTACTCAATCCTTGGTTTAAATTAAGATTCCTGGAAGGGAGCATTCAATGACCTATTTATTCAAAAGCTCATTCTTGGAAGGAGAGAGTAGGATACTTCCATCAACTGTCCCACCAGACTGTATCCAATGGAGGAGGGTCTCTACAAGGATGGACACTGGGTAGCCAAAACAGCAAATCCATACAGCCAATGGTGTGAGGGTGAGTAAGTTTTATTCACCTTAACCCTGAGTGATGATCCTAACCCTGAGTGGAGAAATGACCATCTCCTCTTAGACTATTTCCAGGGTACAAACAGAGCTTGGCATGATGTCATGAGTTCCTGCTGGAATCTGACGATTGAGTCTCATACTACTCAGTTTTGTGACTTTTTGCAACACTCTTATTCTCATTGCATCTTAGTTTCCCCATCTTACATATCTCACAAAGTTATCATAGATACCAAGAGCAATCTATATCAAAGTATATGCAAGCACTTTGTAAAACCTTATAGTGGTTTCCAAATGTTCCTGTGAGTTTGAAAATCCTCTAGTAGTGACTGCAAGAGCCTAAAGAGAGACACAAAAGCAGGTCTGAGGTCCTGAGCATGCCCTGGGTAATGAGATCAGTGTCCACCCCATGAATGTGTGTCCTTGACAGATGAGATACATGAAATGCTATGTATCCACCAGACTTAGGCTGTACCTTATAAAGCAAAGTCTTCACTTTCCTGTTTCTAAAACAATGTCCCGTGTTGCTGGCTCCCAGCAGTCTGCAAGCTTCAGGAATCTGCCTGGATTTTTGGTTCTTAAATGATAAATGAGAAACACACACAGAGAGGTCATACTTTATTGGAGAAATATGTTCTTAGAGTTCTTGTATAACTCAAAATTCACCTATTCAAAGAATAATGTCAGCCAAAAGTGGGAGGGTGTTTGTTTGCCAGCTAAATGAATGTTCCCATGTAGCCCTACCGTAAACTCTGTTTACAGTTCACTTGCCTTCTTTATGCTGAGATTAAATTAAGTGATTGCCAACAAAATTTAATGGGGTAGCAGGAGGTTGCATTATTTCAAATTTTGTACATTAAGAGAGGCTCAAAATATTATATGTCACATAATCTTGAATTCATGTAATTTATGCAATGTGGTGTCACTATAATTTAGGACCATGTTATAATACTCATACTTTCTACAATGCCCCAACACACTACCACTGTCAAACGTATGCTATTTAGTAAATGTATAAGGAGGAGCCTAGTGAGGCTTGGGTACTAGAAGGTACATTTCACCTTAGCCCACCTATAGAAAATTTTGGTTTTAGTAAAACTGGGCACAGGTGTCTGACGGCTGTGTCCTGTTTTCACACAGGCCAACTCTTGTGAATTGAATGAAGTTTTCATTTCCACGCTGGGCTGATTTTTCAGTCGTGAAATGAGTTTCTCTGCTTTTGCTGAGGGGTTGAGCAATACAAGTCAAGGGAGAAAACCTCACCCAGATTTCCTTGGTTAGTTTCAAGGAAGTCTTCACACTAAGAAAGGCATTGCCATAGGGCTGACGGAGAAAACACTGAAAGTGTGTATAAGTATGCAGTACCCACCCTGCTAGTGTAGCCCCGGGAATTGGCCCACAGGGTCATTGCAACAAGCCTTTTAAGTCCTCATGTTCATTCTTGTTAATACAGCAACTGAGGCCCCTAAAAATCAACCCACTGCCCAAAGTCACACTGCTGGTACACAGTGAGGCTGGGCCTAGCGCAAAACTGTATCATCCTCCACAAGCAACCCAGGTTCTCCTTTGAAGGCAAGACCTTTAAGCCATTTTATAGAGGAGCCCCTTGGACCTTTTCTCTTGTTTTCTCTAATATGCTCTCCCTCCCGTATCTTTTCATGCTATTTTCTAAAAACAATTCTCAGTGCTCTACCCACCAAATTCATTTTTTTCAAGGAATGATTAGGTATTTTGTCAAATAAATAAACAAACCCCTAGGATTCTGTATGACGTAAAGGAAAAGCATTACATTCCAAAAAGAGGTGGCTATACAAATTACCTGAAAAATGTTTAATAGGACAATAGGACAACTCCTGGATGAATATACATCTTTCAAGTGAAATGCTCTTTGGTGTAGTTACATGAACGTGGCATAGATGAATTATGAAATAATTTTCTAGATTCCCCTGCCTATATCCTTGGCTGGAATCTTTCCTCCAACTTCGTTCCTCTCTCTTCTTTTTTTGCATGTGTTTCAGTATGACCTTGCCTAATGCTGCACTGGGAACTTAATAAATGAAGCTATTCTTCTCAGTTATTCACGATATTGTCCACCCAGGTTCTATCATTTCCTGAAATAAAAATAGTCTCTTACAGTGGTCTGGAGTTTTATTGTCTACAAAGCACTTTCTGCCTATATGATCTCACTGTAGCATCTCATTGCCCTCTGGCTTACAGACAGAGTGAATATCACCCCTTTCTTATGGATTAGAAGCTTGAATTGCAAGATATTTTGTGACTTGCCAGGGGCAGTAGAGCTGGGATCCATGACTATGTCACTTGATTTGATGCCCTCTGTTCTTTTCCTTTTGCCACACTGCTTTTCCCCCAGGGACACTCCTTGGATGCTGCCCACTTCTCCCCAGGTCTGTATTACGGGGCTTGGAATATCCACAAACAAATGTGACCTGAAGTAGCATCCTAGCGACTGCCATCCCAGGCGGTGACTGCCTTTCCCCTTAATGGCGTAATTATTTGTATCGAAGTGCTGCTCTGCAACCAAAGCCTAGTGTCCAAATGGCAATTCATTGAATCTAAAACTCAGGAGTGGTCAGTTGCCATCATGCTCCAACCCTCTTTACATCTTAACTCACTGCTCTGGAGAAGAAGTTTTGTGTAACCTCCTAACCAGAACCGACCGACAACACATGCAGGCCCTGCTGTAATTAAGTATTGATTTCATGTGATGTGTGTATACAGGGGAGGCTCATCTCATTTGTGGGCTGCTGTTATCTGTCGGTAGAACAAAATGTGTGATTATCAGTGGATGTCCTGTGGCTATCTATGGCGTACTGTAACCTCTCATCCATCTAATCGTAGAGACATTATGGTACGCCACTCAAGAGTGGGCCATTTATCTTAACATGGCCCCTGCTGCTGTTGGCCTGCTTTTGTTCCCAGAAATAACTGCACAGATTCTCCACTGAAACTCCCTCTTAGTTCCAATTTGGTGCTGCCAGAATGGAGAACCAGCAAGGTCCATCCACGATAATGTAATATGGCTGTGACTTCAAATAAATGGAACACCAAGCTTTATTTCTCTTCTGCTTTCTTTGAGGCAGTCACACCTCCTGCCATTATTCTGGTTAACTTGCTGAACCCAGGAGAAGAGGACAAGTAATTGTGGATGGAACAAAGTTCACCTCATAAACATTGTCAGGAAATGCTGGAGGTTCTTGAGTCCCTCATCATCATTATGCAGCATTCATGGGCTCCCAGGCTGAACTGAGAATGCTCTGCTTTTTAGATTTGAGGGGGAAGGTATATTGGGTGGAGGAAGGGGCTTCATGCCTACTATGGGAATGAGAGCCCGAGGAACTGAAATCTGAGTCTTTCTTAATTGTGTGATTTCTCTTTCCACTTGACAGTTACATCTCTACTGAGCCACTGGCTCTCTTTACTAGGAGCTTTCTCCTAACAGCGGAATGAGAGTTTCTAAATAAAGATATGAACTTTTTGTGTAGGTGTCTTTGCTTATTTGGCGTTTTCCATCTTGGGGTGGGAGGTTGGATGGAATAGCTTTCGTAGGAAGTGCTTTTGCTGTCCCTGCTTGCTCAAAATATTGGCCTAGGGTATCAAGAACTGAACCAATTTAAAAATCTTGTTTCCTGTGCGGGTGCTCTTTCCTTTAACACAGTGGTTTTCTCTCTTACCTACTGCTACCTAAAGTTATTTCCATTAGGTGTTTCTTTCCTGCTGCCATGTAAAAGGATTAAAAATAGCATTGTAGACAGACTGAATTAAAGGGGAAGTTTTCCAGTCCCGTGCAGCATTGTGGGTTGTCTTTGAAGCTCACACTGAACTCCTCCAGCTCCATTTTAAGTGTCATTTTATCACATCCCATTCACTTGAGTCCAGAGTCCTGAGCTAGGGAATGGCAGATAATTGCCAATCACACGATGAAAATGTTATCTGCATATTAAACACGTCACTCAGGAATCCAGTGAATGAGTCAGAGACAAAAGTTTAAAATAAGATCATCATTCTTGCAGGTCCTCCTTCCATACATTGCAGCAGGAGTCTGTTAGGGACCATATCGAAAAATAAAATTGCAGAAATCAAGGATGTTTCTTTCAGTACTTCTAGGTGGGAAATGGAGGGTCAGTAGGCTTCGGGTTGAGAGGGATCTGGGTTCGATTTCCCAGCTCTGTGATATTAAACAAATCAATCACTCATCCCTAAGGAGTCTCAGCCTTCTCATCTATAGAACATGGGCAAAATAGTGATCTTGCTGGTCAGGAAGATTAAACAGGCATCACCCATAAAGCCACCTAGCTCATGTCATGCACGGAGACATCCTGTGGCACACTGCCCTCAACAATGGGTGAATGCCATTTTGAGTTAATTACAGCTCTGACTGCATAGACCATTTCTAAAGTTTAATTGTGTTTCTTTCATACGGTCATTTGAACTATCTACAGCACATCTCTTGCAGGTTACACGTGGCTACTGGAAGATGTCCTGCGTGATTATTCAAAGGGGCCCATTGAGAGGTGAGTTATAAGGCTGGTGAGAATTCCATGGTATGCTTAAAGAGTCATCTGGGCATTTGCTAAATCTAGTCAGATTCTAGGACTCCACCCCAGAGAATCTGATACAGCAGGTTTGAACAGGGAACCCTGAAATTTGCACAATGAAGGTTCTCCTCAGATAATTGTAATGTAGAGGCCTTTCGAACTAGACTTCAAAAAACACTGCCGGAAACATGCCCACAGAACCACTAAGGACCTAGTGATATGGAAGTGGGGCAGGGAAGTGCTCGGAAGAAAAGGGCATGCTCCCTGGTGAGGGTTGCACCCCCGGCCTGTGCCCACGGACCTAGGTGAGAACAGGCACTCCTGCATTTGTGGCCAAATACTGCATTTCCCAAGACCACGCTGGCTTGCCACGCCCTCATCCTGTGCCTATAAAAACCCCGAAACCCTCGCAGGCAGACACAAAGGTGGCTGGACATCAAGAGGAGCACATCAGCAGAGGAACACATGGGTGGCTGGATGTCGAGAGGAATGCACCAGTGTAGCACGACACCAGCACACTGCCAGGCCATTGACTGGCAGAACAATGCGGAGTTTGG
Source organism: Colobus angolensis palliatus (assembly GCF_000951035.1). Taxonomy (NCBI): domain Eukaryota; kingdom Metazoa; phylum Chordata; class Mammalia; order Primates; family Cercopithecidae; genus Colobus; species Colobus angolensis. The sequence goes on along the minus strand of NW_012115821.1, from coordinate 12,837,884 downwards.
CTGAGGTGGCTGAAAAAGAGTTGGGCGGCCAAGCGGCCTTACTCCACGGGAAAACCATCTCCCTTCTGGCTCCTCCATCTGCTGAGAGCTACTTCCATGCAATAACACCTTGCATTCATTCTCCAAGCCCACGTGTGATCTGATTCTTCCAGTACACCAAGGCAAGAATCCCAGGATACAGAAAGCCCTCTGTCCTTGTGATAAGGCAGGGGTCTAATTGAGCTGACTAACACAAACCACCTATGGACAGCTAAACTAAGACAGCTCCCTCTTACACACACCTACTGGGGCTTCAGCTGTAAACATTCACCCCTGGACACTGCCGTTGGGTTGGAGCCCCACAGCCTGCCTGTCTGTATGCTTCCCTAGAGGTTTGAGCAGCGGGAACTGAAAAAGCAAGCCACACCCCTATCGCACGACCTGCAAGGGGAACAAGGGAACTTTTCCTGTTTCACTAGGATTGACCACTGGGAAAATGCCGTTCATGGGAGATGAGACAGCAGCCTTCCAGTCACCAGAGGGCTGCGATATGGACAAGCATGGGATTTGTCCTGGAGCCCCAGGGGTCAAAACAGAGCCTGATGGGTAGAGATTCCAGGGAGCAAATTTCCATTTAATATAGATGAGTACTTTTCTAAGAATTAAAGGTGTCCAAGTATGGCCTATGTAGCTTCAGGGGAAATGAACTCTCCAACTTAGGAGGAATTTAAATTTGTCAGTCTGAGTGGCCTCTGGGAATTTTACACAGAGGAGATTAACTCATGCTCTTAGCCCCTAATGGCACCGAATTACTTTTATTGTCATTGTTTACCTTTAGGTCCAGTGTGTTCACTCTCACAGATATTTGTTACCCATTTACTCAGTGCCTGACTCTATGAGGATGAAGCAGGAAAGTGCTGTGCAAATCCAGGACAGAGTGTGATTTTCGCAGATGCTGTTATTAGGAAAGAAAACATCGGGTTTCACTTTCAATATGGAAAGAGGTAGTGGGTATTTCTGGCAATGAGAAGAGAGGGAGGGATTACTCATTGGAGGAAAGAGGTAATGAGAAAGCTGGTTCTGCTTTGAGAAGAAAAATGCTTTCACATCAGCCTTTAACAGATTGATTAAGCAAAGTTTTCGTTTTCTTTCAAATAATTATTTGTTTTTCTACCTTTCTCTTCATAGCTGTGAAATTCTAGATGTCTCTTAGAAATAAAATATGTTGCTATACACTAATTTTTCTCAGCTCTATATACATTTCTCCTTCTTTGAAATTTGTGGCCACCATTAATGCATATAAGATGTTCTCATTTTGATTTTCAGTTGAGACACTGCAGGCTTTTATGAGGAATGCTTTGGATCAAGCAAGAGACACTGAGTAGTTTCCTTCCTTCCAAGATTTCAAAGCAACAGCACCATATTGAGTCTAAACTCCAAACCTTTGTTCAGAAGCCAGCAGCTGGCTACTCACACCAAGATGGCACTGGATGTTTTTGGAGTGGGATATCCAGGTGACATTTTAATAAAAGCTTTCATGGGCCAATTATTTAATCTAGAGAGTTTTATAATTAGCTGACTTTGAAACCTTATTAAACCCCATGTGCAAGTTCATGTGAAATTGTACCTCAAGTTTGATTTTTCTTTGTTGTACACCTCTTCTCTCCTGCTTCCTTGATAGTTGCTATTTGTTTGATATTTTCAAAAACTTCTTATTGACACACAGACCCATCCACAAAACAAAGTCATAAAGGCATCTTGATCTGTAAAGTGTTCTGAATTTCTTAAAACTCTAGTACAGAATGAGAGCCTCTAGAAGGCCTAGTTTTGGAAGTTGCCACCAGCATCAGATTTTTGCTGAATAGTGCTATATGTGTTCAATAATAAAGTTTTCTGTTTCTGTCAACTGTTTCTTATGGAACTATTCTCTGTGATGCTGAGGTTACAGAAAAATATCATTTTTCTGTCACTGTTGGTGTTCTTCAGGACCTCACTTTTAAATGGAAGTCCTTTTGAAACCCAGCTAGTTATGTGCAACAGAAAACCACCTTATCCTGTGCCTCATTGGGTGACTTGGACAAAGTAACACAATTTTGATGGGGGAAATGGTACATATTATGTTTCGTAGGAGCCAGGTTCCAATAATAACCATCTGACCCTTGTGACCCTATGTTTTCAATTTTCCTGTTAAAGAATGCAACAAGCAGTGTTGCTCAAGCCTATTTTTCTATTAGCTGTTCTTTGATTCATGAGTTGCTGGGTAGATTTTCCATTCTCAGCATTAGAAGACACGAACATCAAATACTTTTCTCTTAGAGTAACTTCTCATGCAACTATCTCATGGCATATGCTAAATGAAAAGAAGGTTCCTTACGTATGAGTACAGAGAAATGGAGCATGATTTTACCTTGGTTTCAGGTTTTGTTATTTTGTCTTTTTGACTTGAATATGAACTCAGTGTTTGCTAATTAAAAGAATAAACACAGCAGCCATTGCTCACACCAAAAATACATTTATCAAGTGCCAATCTTGTGCACAGTCCTTTGCTAGGCTCTGTTTATATAACATATCCTATTTAAAAAGCTACTTGATAAATAAGAAGTTTGGGAATCCCTGGTGGGAGGTAGATGGTGATATTCAGTGTAACTTCCCCAGCTGCCACCTGGAATATCAGTCTGAGAATGTCTATGCAGGAAGATGATTAATTTCAAAAATAATTTCTAGGAAATTCCCTGGATCTTTATATAATTCCCTGGCCTCCAGAGAAAGAAGTTAAGATAACTTGAATTACTTGCCTTGGTAAAAATGTTGAACTGAATCCTGATCTCATTTCTTGCCTCCCCTTCCTTTTCTTTTCTTTCTAAATAGAAGAACAGTTTGACACTAATATGGTTGTTGTATTATTTGTCTATTGCTGCGTAACAAGTTGCCCCAAACTTAGCAGCTTAAAACAGCTAACATCTATTATCACATTGTTTCTGGGAGTCAAGAATTCAGGAGAGGCTCAGCTGAGTGGTTCTGGCTCAGGACTTCTCAGGAGGCTCTGGCTTAGAAGGTGGTGGTTAGGAGGTCAGAAGGGCTGCAAATCTGAAGTCTCACTCTGTGGCAGTCTGACAGAAGGCCTCAGTTTCTGTCTACATGAGCCTCACCACATGGCTGCCTGAGTGTTCTCAGGATATGGCAGTTGGTTTTCCCCAGAGCGAGTGATGAAACAGAGAGAGTGAAAGAGAGAGAGGAGAGAGATCAGAGAGATCAGACAGAAAACAACAGTGACTTTTATGAATTAGCCTCCAAAGGCACATACCTGTCACTTCCTCTTTATTCTACTTGTTAGAAGTGAGTCACTAAGTCCAGCCCACATTCAAGGGAAGGAGAATTAGATTCCACCTCTTGAAAGAAGGAGTATCAACTAACTGAGAGCACATATTGAAACCACCACAGCTGCACCTGTGATTTAAAGTTTTCAAACATGGTTTCTTCAAAAGAGTCCTAAACATCTTTCTCTTGCCTGACTCTGGTACAAGCATCTCTTACTCTAGAAGAATTATTGTATATGATCAGCCTTTTGCACAAGTCCCTACTTCCAACTGCTATCCTATTGCATCTGGGGCAGAATTCGTCTTAGCCAGTAGAGAAATGATAATGTACTGGGACATTTTGCTGTACTCGGAGCACTTCCCTGTGGTTTGAAGACTTATCATCATCATGTTTTCATTGTCACGAGGATGGTGTCACTGATGAGCAAGTGCAGGTGGACTGACATTTATCTTGTGAGTGTGGGAGAGAGAGGGCTGCCTGTCTCTAAATGTGTGGTTTTCCTTGGTAAGACAAATGTAAACAAATCATATATTCATAAAGTTTAGAAAAGAGCATCAGAATATACTGGAAATTTAGATAATAATAAGGCTGTTTATACTTATCTCCTGAGAAACTCTAAGCATTTCTTTTTTTTTTTTTTTAGACAGAGTCTCGCTCTGTCACCAGGCAGCAGTGCAGTGGTGCGATCTCAGCTCACTGCAACCTCCACCTTCTGAGTTCAGGTGATTCTCCTGCCTCAGTCTCCTGAGTAGCTGGGACTACAGGCACGTGCCACCATGCCTAGCTAATTTTTTGTATTTTTAGTAGAGACAGCGTTTCAGTATGTTGGCCAGGATGGTCTCAATCTCTTGACCTTGTGATCCTCCTGCCTCAGCCTCCCAAAGTGCTGAGATTACAGGCATGAGCCACCGCACCTGGCCAAGAAACTCTAGTCATTTCTAAGATATTAAAGGACTGCTAGTGAGAAAGTTTCTGTTTTAAAATTATTTTAGATTAACATACAGTAAAATTGAGCATAGTTGGTACACAGATCTATGATAACACATGTATAGCTCTTTCTAACCAGCACCGTGATCAAGGTACTAAACAGTTCCATTCCTCCAAATGGCTCCCTTTTGCTATCCCATCCTAGTCACACTTTCCCCCACTGCTACCTCATTTCAGCCTCTGATTATCTCTCCATCACCATAGTTTTGTCTTTTTGAGAGTGTCACATAAATGGGTTTACATAGTAGGCAATCTTTTGAGATTAGCTTCTTTCATTCAGTGAAATGCTTTTGAGATTCATCCAAGGTGCTGTGAGTATCAATAATGCATTCCTTTTTATTACTAAGTAGCATTTTGTTGTATGGATGTACCACAGTTTGTTCATACATTCACCTGCTGAGGACATTTGAGTTATTTCCAGTTTTTGGCAATTATGAACAGAACCACTGTATACATTCATGTATAAATGTTTGAATGAACACCAGTTTTCATTTCTCTAGGGTAAATACATAGTAGAGAGATTTGTATGTCATATGGTAATTAATGTAGAATTTGGAAGAAATCATCTAAGTATTTTCTAGGGTGCCTGTACCATTTTGTGTCTCACTAGCAGCAGAGAGGAGTTCCAGTGGCTTCATGTGATTATCAGTACCTGGCGTTCTCAAAATGATTATTTTAGTCATTCTATTACATATGTAGTGATATCTCATTGTCATTTCAATCTGCATTTTCCTAATGGCTAATGATTTTAAACACATATTCATGTGTTTGTTTGTCTTCCGTATATCCTCTTTAATTGTCTGTTGAAACCTTTTGTTTATTTTTAAATGGGTTGTTTTCTTACAGTTGAGTTTTGTGAGTTCTTTATATGTCGTGCTTTTATTGTCATGTCTAGTAACGGCCTAAACCCATGTCATGAATATTTTCTTCTGTGCTTTATTCTAAACATTTTATAATTTTATACTTTACATTTAGATCTATAATCCATTTTATTTATTTCTATTTTTTAAAATTTTTGTGGGTACATAGTAGGTGTATATGTTTGTGGGGTAACTGAGATGTTTTGATACAGGCATGCAATGTGAAATAAGCACATCATAGAGAATGGGGTATCCCCTCAGGCATTTATTCTTTGAGTTACAAACCAATCCAATGACATTCTTTATTTCAAAATGTACAATTAGGTTATTATTGACTATAGGAACCCTATTGTACAATCAAATAGTAGTTCTTATTCATTCTTTCTAATTGTTTTTTGTACCTATTAACCATCTCCACCTCCCTCTCAGCCTCCCACTACCCTTCGCAGCCTCTCATCCTTCTACTCTCTATGTCCATAAATTCAATTGTTTTGATTTTTAGATCCCACAGGTAAGTGAGAAAATGTGATGTTTGTCTTTCTGTGTCTGGCTTATTTCACTTAATATAATGCTCTCCAGGCCAGCCGCGGTGGCTCATGCTTGTAATCTCCACACTTTGGGAGGCTGAGGCGGGTAGATGGCTTGTGGCCAGTGTTTTGAGACAAGTCTGGGTAACATAGTGAGACCTTGTGTCTGCTAAAAATTAAAAAAAAAAAAAAAAAACAATTAGCCAGGCATGGTGGCACATACTTGTCATCCCAGCGACTTGGAAAGTTAAGGTGGGGAATCACTTGAGCCTCAGAGGCAGAAGTTACAGTGAACTGAGACCATGTAACTGCACTCCAGCCGAGGTGACAGAGCAAGAGCCTGTGCCAAAACAAACAAACAAACAAAACCAAACAAAAAACATAATGATCTCTAGTTCCATCTATGTTGTTGCAAATGACTGGATCTCATTCTTTTTTATGGCCAAATCATGTATAAGCACCATTTTGTATAAGTACTATATTTTCTTTATCCATATAGATGATCCATTTTAGTTAAATTTTGCATAATATGTAGGTTTAGATTGGAATTTATTTCCTTATTTAGCATATACTGTCCAATTATTCCAATACCATTTTTTAAAACTACCCCCATTCATTAAATTGCCTGTAAACCTTTGTCAAAATTCAACTGGTTGTATTTGTGTTTTGTCTATTTTGGGGCTCCATTCTGCAGAGTCGAGATTTTTCTGGTTCTTTATAAGCTGAGTAAAATTGTATTAGATCCTGGACATTTTGAATATTGTGTTATGAGACTCTGCTTCTTATTTAAGTCCTATGAAGAATGTTGGTAGTTTTGTTTCAGCAGGCATTTAAACTGGTTAGGTTCAGGTCACAAGTTCTGATCAGCCTTCTGGGAATTGTGGTTTTAATGTCCAGTTCATTTTCAATGACTCTATAGTGTTATTCAGGTCATTCAGGGCTATTCAGCAGCCAGTCTGGGATCTGGGTGGTTGATTATGGTGTATAGTTTAGGGTCAGATCTATGCATGAGCTACTTGGGGTAAGTCCAGAAATCCATAAGTAATTTTATGGGTTCATTTCCCCAAGCTCCTTCTTCTCCATGATCTCCCCTGTACTTTCTGGCTCCCATGGCTTTTCCTTTCCATCCTCCATTCAGAAAACTGCAGCTTTACTTATCCCACTCTGCTGCACATTTCCTGTGACTGCACCCTTGACCAAGGCCAGGCAGCAGAAAGACAGAACAACAGCAACAAACAAACAGAAACTAGGGTTTGCCCCACACACTCTTAGAGACAACAGCTCCTTTGATCCAAGAAGAAAATTCTGCTTCCTCAAAGTTTGAGGTGCCTATGCATCACCACAGCCTGTGTACAAGAGAATATAAAAAAGAGAGAGGGGAAAAAGAGAAAAAAGACTAGGTTATTTCCCCACTCGCTCCAACCATTAGGAATTCTCTTGATAGGACAAAAGAGCTTCTCCTGGAGCTCTCAGTATCCTGTACCCATTTCTAAAGTTTAGGCTTCCTTGAGTTTGAGCAGGGGACACTGGAGAAAAAAAATGGTAAACTCATTTCCATTCTCTGAGGCAGCTGAAAAGGTCCTCCAATTTCAAGGAGTGGGGAAATAGGCTTTGTCTGATGTCATGGCCCTGGAACCTAAATACTGTTGTGTCCTTTTTGGACAAAATAATCTGCCATGACCAATTAATAGATCAAGGTTTTCAAAATCATTATTTTTAAATGTTACTTTATAATATGTATTTGCTGGAATATTTCTATAAAGTAAAACCTCCTCCCACCTGTGGTTAATCGGTGGTATAGATATGTGGAAAAAGCAAGATTAACATTTGAATCTTTCCCTTATTTTTTAGTTATCAATAACGAATTGTTCATGACCATCATCAAATAATGGCCAATTAGAGTCTTTTTTAAAAAACGGAATCACTGTTAACTTATGGATTTAAACATATTTCATCTATTTAGATCATTGCAATTATTAACCTTATTGATGCTCAAATGGAGTATGTAACTTTTTATTATCATCCACATGGGATAAACTATGTCTTAGGCCAAGTCACTTACCCAGATCACTCTTTTCCTTAAGAGTGTATTGCCATTATCAGCCAGCAAGTGCTCAGGAACTACGTAGAATGACATCTATCCATTCAACCTAGAGCTGCTTATGAACACCACTGTATGCCAGGCACTGTACTAGGTACAGGGATTTCAATAGCAAGTAGAAATAGACATAGTTTCCCTGTCCTTTTGGAGATTATATTAAAGTCATGGAGAGAAAGACTACTTAAATAATTGGACAAATAGTGTAAAATTGTAATGTGATGGGAACAAAAAAAAATAAAAACTTCGAGGAGAAGTTATGGGAGTGATCAGAAGAGTTGATCTCTTCTGGAAGGCCAGGGAAGGCCTCTCTTAAAGAAGGTAATTTATCTAAGATCTAAAGGAAGGAAAGAGGCTGACCAGGCAAAAGAGGGAGGAGAGATGTGGGTGCATGAATGGGTAAATGGAATCTGGAATATTTTTATATTATCTTCTCACCCTGGTATCCCTGTTTATATTTTATGGTCTGACCCCAGACCAGCCACAATTCTCCTGGGTCTAGATGAAAAAAAATTATTTTGAAGACTTCTATTATTATTTAACATTTTTCTTCTCTCCCTTTTTCAATTTCCTTCCCCGACAAATGGCACTAATCTCTTTAGTTGTTAGATCAAGTAAGCAAAGTAGGCTGTTTGCAAAAATAAACAAACACAGATTCTATATTCACTGCCCCCCACCCCCATTAAAACCCCATCCAGAGGGTGGTCTTATAAATATTCCTTACACTTTCCCCTGATTTTTCTTTGGGGCACTGTTGGGTTTCCTTGGAGAAGAGTCTAGGAGCACTTAATTATCTGTAGAACAAGTTGAAATATGCCTCCAGGATCAATTTTGATTCTAGCTGACCTACTAAGCCTTAGGCCCCTTGGACTTGCTTAGTTTGTTTGCATTTGCATTGGTTACTCCTGGTAGCCAGGCCTTAAGGAAAAGGAATAGAAAGCCTGGATTGTGGCTAAAGAAACTGGTTGTTTACCCTGGGAACAATCCCCTTAGAGCTGGACCTGGCCTTTTCAGAGAGGAGAGAGGCTTGACAGAGAGAGAGAGAAAGGGACAGAGAGAAAATGAGTAATGAGCACAGTGGCTTTTCATCTTTAAATTAGAAAGTGTCCAAGTCACTGACGATATCCCAGACATTTGGTCCCAGGCACTCCTCTGTTGCCTAGAACAATGAGGAATAAGATTGACAGCACTGCAGTCTTTCCGTTTTGTTCCTTCTTTCCCAGGTTCATCTTTTTGTAGCTGCATGCAGGTACAGGGGGTCCAGTCCCACCTTGGGGCCCAGTGAGAATTCACCCTTAATCTGAGAGGCTTAGTCTGAGAATGGCAAGAAACCATTCTGCGGATGCTCTACTGCAGAAGAGCTTAATGCTACCGGAGCAGAGCCATCCCTCTGGCTCAAGGATTCCTCTCACCTGATCAGGCCCATTTATCACACTTTAACAACCACCAGAAAGCCAACAGTGGTTTGCTGTCACACGCTGGCCTTGGACCTCCAAACATCCAATGAGTCATAACCAGAAAGATCTGGCTAGTGTTACAATTTCAAGGAAAAATAAATTTCATTGGTGGCTCTTTTTCCAAACTCAAACCAGATAAAGTCAAACAGGATTTTGTTGCTCTTACAACAGAATAATCCCTAGATAGACAAGCCTTCAGGCAGAACATGATTCAAGTGATGTCAGGAGCCCTTGATGTCTTTCCAAAGCTACAAAAGAAGATTGGGTTACTGTTACCAAAAGAAGAAAGAGATGGATAAATGTCCGTTTCAGTTAGTTTCACATACATGGTGTATCTGGGTAGAATTATTTTTTCTTCTCTCTTTTTCTTCTTGGTGGATCCTGGTACTTCTCATAGATAAAGTAATGGAAAGAAATGTTTGCAAAGCAACTCCAAAAAAGGATGGAGATAATGTGGTATATGAGTCAGTATAACAGAAAGTTAACCTTTAAGGGTAACATGTCAAGCTGGTTCTTTAAAATAATCTACCCAGAGCCTCTATCTGCTTTTTCATTCTCATGATTTGAAATTTCCCTCTCCTTAGGAACAGAACTGGGTAGAAGAAAGAATCACTGCCAACCCACAAAGCGAAAGTGGTATTAGGGTGGAGGAAAAAAGGAGCTGCAAGGAAAGAGGGATGTTTGGAGATGGGAAGAGAATGTGAATGAGAGGTTCTATAGCTGAAATGTTGGTCCTGCAGGGATGCCCTAAAAATCCTTAGAGGCTGGGCGCTATACCCAAAGCCTTACTATTCTTTGGACTCAGTAAAGGTTGAAGTAAATAATTTGTAGAACCTTCTTTGGGGTTCTGGGGTGTGTGTGTGGATGTTTGTGTGCACATGCACACCTGGTTGAAGATGGAATCACCAGCAGGTGTCTGGACTCCCCATTCTGGAAACTGGGGCATGAACGGAGCCCTCAGGATAAACAAACCCATGGATCAGTTCCCCTTTTCTTTGTAAATGATTCCCCTACTCTCTCTCTTCCAAGATCAGTTTCATCTACAATCATTCAATAGCTATCTGGTGAAGAGTTAATGTTTCTATAGAAAGGCAACATACCCGAGTGCTTTTTGTATATGACCTTGGGGTCAGATGGACCTGGGCTCCAGTCCGTTTTTGCCTCCTGCTATTCAGGAAACCTTGAACTTCCCACGGGACCTTGGACTTCCCATGGGATCTTGAGCTGTGCACAGAACCTTGAGCATGTTAGTTTTCCTTACAGATAGTAAGATCTCAATAATTGGGAGACACAATAGTGATGCAGGTTCCTATGTCTTTAATGGGTTTTTAAGGATTTGGGGATGTGAGTCTGAGGGTCCAATTGGAAAAAACCCAACTTACTGAATAGTGACTTAAACATTTGGGGTGTGAATCCCTGCTTTGACAGTGCCTGATGTGAGACCACAGTGCTACTTACCTGAGCTGTACTTTGGTTTCTGTATCTTGGACAGTGTGTTTGTATGGCGTGAGTGGTGACCAAAATGACTGCTGCTCCCATCTTACAAGACTGTGTTAGAACCTGGTTTGGATCTTGCTTTGTAAATTGCAAGGGGTAGAGGTCAGGCAACAGGGTATGGAGTGGGAGAGTGGGAATATAGGCGAGGGGATGCCTCCAACTACCAGCTGTTGAGAGCAATACTCTCTCCCTCTCCTTATGCTGTTTGGGGAAAGAGGTGAGGCAGCCTGTGGTGTGTAGAATATCTTGGTCTCAGTGCGCAGGACATTCCCACCTTTGTGTTTTCCTTGGAAACAGAGGCCTGCCAGAACAGTGAACTTCTCTCCTAAGCCCAACCCAGAGGTCTATTCAAGAAAGAGTCTTTAAACTCATCTGCTCTGACTCAGAGTTGTGGAGAGATCATTTTATGTGCTCCGAGCTGAAAGGGAAGAAAAACTTCATATATTGTTTCCTTAGGATATATGGAGGCATGAGTTGAGTTCTATAATTCTAGAAATTATGACAATGCATCCATAAAGATGAGGCAGAATCCCTATGCCGCAGTTCCAGTAGCTTAAAGGAATATTATTTAATACCCATTCATGGGAGTGTGGCAGAATTTAAAGACTTCATGTAACCCCTTCATCACTGTTGGAAAATGAGCAAGCTCAGGCCAGGTACCTGGAGGCTTGGAACCTTTTATGGAAGGTTTGGGTATCTGGAGTTGTTTGGGCTCTGTTCACAGTTATTTTGTGTACTTCTAAAGAGTGATTGAGCCTGTTTAATCTACATTTAAATCTTTCTCTGCTGAAAGCCAGGTTCTTACAAAAAAAAGTTCTGATTCAATTTAATTCCATTCAATACAAATTAATTCAATTAAGGGAATTAGTTGAGCGGCTAGTTGGTGCCACGTGAGGCCTGTGGGGAATCTAAAGATGAACTGGACCAGGCCTCTGACCCCCCAGAGGGAAGGGACTGTTCAGCAATTGCTAGTTAAATCTCCACGAACAAGAGAATTAAGGAATGACTGGAACTTGTACACAGTTCTCCGACCAGAATTAGCCTATTCTTTTCTATTTTGTATATTTCATCTTCATCTCCTTGTCTTACCTAATAACTAACACATCCATTTATTCAGCAAATATTAATTAAGAACCTGTTTATGCCTGGCAGAGAGGCAGTGTGGGAGAACAGCTAATCACTGTCATTTGTTTGCAGCATAGCTTGATAGGACCAAGAACCCAAGCTGGAGAGCCAGATGGTAGGGTTGTGAACGAGGACAAGTCCACAGCCTCTCTAAGCTCCAGTTCCTCATGCGCACATGGAAATAATAATAATATATCCCTCACATGGTGGGGAGGACTAAAGGAGCTCATGTGTGTAAAAGGTTCAGGACCTTTACTAGCAAGCATATAGTAGGTGCATAATAGCTGCTATCTATCTATCATCATCATTGTTGCCTACTTTAGAACAGAAATTCTCAAAGCTAGAAAGTGGTTGCATTTTTTGGACGGCAAATAGCCTCCAACACTTGATAACAAATGATACATGTCAATAATGAACACATATGAATAAATAAAGTACTAACAGACATACTTAAGTGTTCTAAACCTCTCCCTCATGCCTCTGCCTATAAGGAAGACTAGATCTGATGAGCTGCAATATCATTCTTTATAGCACTGAATCTGGGCCAGGTAAATAGCGGAAAGTGAAGGAGGCAAGAGGCCAAGTGGAGCTATGGGATAACACATAGAGATGGAATTGTACGGAGAAGGACTAGTAGGTTTCTGCAGAACTGGCTTGGGAAAGAATGTGGGGGACACTTGGAAGAGGGAGAGGACAGAAACTTGAGGATAGCTCCCTGTGTCTGAGAGGGGGAGAGAGAGAGAGAGAGAGAGAGAGAGAGAGAGAGAGAGAGAGAAAGAGAGAGAGAGAGAGAGGATGCAGGTGATGAGATAGAAGCCCAGGGCACCACTGGTTTCCTGGGCATGCACCCTGTGCAATCACACAGGGCCTGACCTCCGAAGGACTCTGCACCTTGTTTAATGCTCTTCTGTGGCTCTCTGGAAATTCTTATAATTTTTAAAGAAGGGGCTCTGCATTTTCACTTTGCACTGGGCCCACAAATTATGTAGCTGGTCCTCCTTAGGGAGAGATTTGTGTAAGCTTTGCTGTGTGAAATGAATGCAATCCCCTTTTAGTGTTTTCTTGAGCTTTAAACAGCTTTCAATTATTTGGGGGATTATCCAACTGCAGATCCTTTGACTAAGACTCAAGACTGGGCTCAGCCACAGTTGTTCAGCTTTACCCAGACGGGGAGTGAAAGAGCAGCTCTTTACTCCATTCCGACTGGAGGAGCCTCCGTGCGCCCCTCCCAGCCCAATTCATTTGTAGAAGGGATGGGAAACCCTCAGCAACCTCCAGCATGTGCTCACTCCATCAGCCTCAGAAGAAACCCAACACAACGCTCTACCCTCCATTCCATTATTCTGGCAGGATGCTCCCCGCTGAGAGAAAAGGCTCGAGGTGCTCCTCGGGGGCTGAGATAAAGGAAGCAGTGTTCCTCGAAATGTTGTGTAGGACATGGAGAATTTTCCACTAAAGAAGTTCCAGCTTGGGAGGAGACACACTTCTGCTTCTGGGTGGATTTTGTGCAGAGCCCCTTTCTTTTCCTGCCGCTTACATTGCAACAGAAAGGCACCATGTAGAGAGAGCAACAAAGTGCTCTGAGTTCAGCCCATTATCAAACAGTTTCAAGGGTCATTTTGATCTTGTCAGGATCAGCAGGCTCTCTTTCAGCAGTCCTAAAAAGGCTGACAGAAACAATAAATGGACAATTTTGAAACTCTTTGTCAGAGTTACACTTTGGGGGCAAACTTGGCCATAAATACCAATTTCTAGTCCCCCTCGCCATTTACCAATCCACCGTCTTCAGATCTGATTGCCCCCCTTCTCTGGCCACTGCCCTGCCATCAGCTTATCTCGCCAACATTGTGTCAGCGAGTGATTCGCAGACGCTTCTTTGTCTGCTCCGTGATGCTCACACTACAAAGGGCATGGTGTGATGTATACCTTGGAGCCCGCATTTGTCTCTAATTTAGTGCCTGCATATCTGTAATAGCTGTATTGAACTGAAGCTGAGAAAAATCACCCTTGCCACCCTCTGTTTTTAGGGAGTCTGTGATAGGTTTGAGGATTACCCTATCGATCACTAGTCAGCAATGATTACTTCTCACCCTTCTTCTACCTCGTCAATAAATGGCACCAAATATCAATCCCAGGAGACACATTCAAAACTGGGGTGTCATGAGCTGTGAATAGAATTATAAATACGGTACAGTTTAAAGGAAAGTATCCAAGCCCAAGAGACACATCAGAAGAGATGCCGCATTCTGTAAAGGATTTAGACTTGAAGAGTATTAACATTTCTTTTATAACAGATTGTTCCACTCACGGAAATTACAATTACTGTCATTTTTTTTTGATACTGACAATGCAAATTACATATATTTTCTCCAGACATGGTATTTAAACTAAGTAGTGAAAGATGGCAGCAAGTACTAAATGAATTTCAAAAAGTGGGTTGCCTTAACTTTGTACATCTGAATGTCTTTATGAAAAAGTTTCTTGGTGACTTGTTGAAATGCCCCAGCTCTAGATTGAAACCAGCTGATGTCAAACCCCTAATGAATAGGTTATTTTGGTGTGAAGAACTGGGAGTAAAGAGCACTTTATAAAACAGTTAAAAAATCTATACTCCAAGTATTATAATGAGACTGACAGATGTCTAATTAAAGTGGGGGCCTGGGAAATCCATGTGCCTCTCATTTGAACCAGACAGTGATGGGGGCCAGCATTTTCCATATTCAGTAGAATGCTAATTTCACAAGGTCTTCATAGATATTATGTCAGGGCATGGTGGCTCATGCCTGTAATCCCAGCTACTCGGGAGGCTGAGGCAGGAGAATCGCTTGAACCCTGGAGGCGGAGGTTGTGGTGAGCCAAGAACATGCCATTGCACTCCAGCCTGGGCAACAAGAGCAAAACTCCGTCTAAAAAATAAATAAATAAATAGAGTTCTATGATAAGATACACTTAAGATTCTCTGAGCTGAACAAAGTCAAAAGAACTATCTTATTGTAGGAATTTTCAATGCTTTGAATTTGCTAAACTGCTTGTGAATGTCAAAGAATGGAGGGAGAACACAGTACAGAACACTTCTCAAACTTGTTGGACCTTGGGAAATTTTTCTGGGGAACATTTCAGGGGATTAGAGTTCTGAAACCCACCTTGAGAAAGTCCTGTCTTGGTTCAGGGGGGCATGGATGAGATGGCGAATGAGAGAATGTGGGTTGCATAGTGCTGTAATTCTTGTAGAAGCACTCAGTGGTCTAGGGCCCTATGACCATCTGGGCTGGTGTTTGGAGGCATCACAATTTTCTCCTTCTCTTGCGGGACTTCTTTATGAAGTTCAGAGAACAGTGATTGGGCAGGAGGAAGCATAGGCTACAGCTGCAAAACACCAGGTTAATTGACTTGTGTATAGGTGGTCTTTGAAGTTTCATTTTCTCTTGAGAGTTGAGGATGAGAGAACAAATGCCAAGTATGTTTATACCCTGTGAAAGGAAAGTACAATTGAGAGCCATGTGGTACTCCCAGATGCCTCAGCCAGAGTGCTGGAGTTCTAGTGTCAGCAGACTTTGCCTCTGCTGGGGTTTCAGTGGGATAAGTTCTGTGGAACAGGGGGAGTGCCTGAATCCTGCCTAGCTTATAAGAATCATTATAATCTATTGAATCACCCTCTCTCTTCCCTCCTGTATGAAGTTTTGGAGAGTGTTATATATCTAAGGAAGAAGAACATGCTTGAAATGATCACTTTGTTTACAGCTAGATTATATATACCAGCTGCCAGCCTGGAGAATGCTGGAAAAAGTGGAAAAGCAAGAGGTGGACAGGTAAGCATCAGGTCTGTAAAGAAAAGGCCCTGACAACAACCTCATCCCATCTGATGTTGTAACTAAGGGCAGAGGTAACTAAGGGAGAAAGAAGAGTCAACAGACGAGGCCCTGGTCTCAGCCTGCTTGACTGGATGTTGTATTGACACTTGACTCCACCCGCGGCTTCCCCTTTTCATGAAAGCATCTGAAACCCTAGGAAGGGCCAAACCACATCTCTACACTAACATCACACTAACCACCAGGTCCTATCTGTCTGGAGAGAGGACCTCTGATCCATAAACACATCCTGCCCTGGGACCAAGACTGGATGATGAAAGGAGACAGGGTTTGGGCTACTTCACCCACTGAACAAACCCACATACACACGCCTCTTTTCCTCTAAAGGAGTTAAGTGTATAATTTGATTGACCAGTAAATGGGTCAGAAATGATAAGATTAAGCCATATCCCTCATGCCTTTCTTTCTCTGAGTGACTTGAGTCCCATCTGGAAGGGCTGGTTTTTCATTTCAAGCCTGGTTTGTTCTAATCCTGACCCTGGGATCCTAGACTCTGTACTGAAGAGGATTCTGAAGGACCAGCTGGTCTGCTTCTCCACACTCAGGCACATTGGGACTGCCTCAGAGATACAGAGCTCCTCTATGTTTTAAAACTTCTTTTCCTAATAAGAAATGTTTCCTTCTATGTAACCTCATGCTCTTGTACTGCCCTTTGTCAAGAGAGAAAACAGCTGGAGATACTGTCTGTGGGCGTCTTCTGTATGCTTCAAGATTCTCGGTTTTACTTTCTGCAAGCTGAAAAATCTAGTCTCCTTAACCTCTTTTTACAAGTATTCTTTTTCTTCCTTTATACCATATTTGTGAGTGTTCCAAGATAAAGTTTCCTTAAGTTTGTTCATCATTATTAACATCTGGAACCTTTCTAAACATACCAAATTGCACATCACTCTCCAGACTTTCTGTGCAAGAATTATGGGAGCAGAGGTGGTTTGGAGCCTGGGCAGGAATTATCATTCTTAAACAGGACAAATAAATCATTGTGATCTTTTTGAAGCCCAACTTAAAGTTCTCCCTTTCTCAGGGAATGGAACCTATTTTTCAGAGGGATCCCTGGCAGATTGGTTGGCACTAGCATCATAAAAGGATGCCTGGTCTGAAGATGGCCAGGCAGAATCTTTTCCCCAGAATTTAGAAATGAACCTCATTACCAGGAGATCAATCTCTGAGGGTGAGTAGAAGTATGACATGAAATAAAAGGAGACAAAATTATGTTGTGAAGACAGAGAAGCAGAGAGAGATGGTCTGCAGAGAAGGGGTAGAATGAAGCAGAATAACAAAGCAGATGCTCGCAAGAGATTCAAGAGGAAAATGGCAAAGCATTTCAGTGACTGTCCAGGCTCTGGGTCCAGTCTCTGCATTCCTGCTCTGGCGTTCTTGTCTATGTCATTTTTGCCCACCCTAGTGTTACAGAGTGAATTGTGTCTCCCCAAAACTCTGATGTTGAAACTCTACTGCACAATGTGACTTTTGAAGATCAGGCCTTCACCGAGGTAATTGAGGTCAAACGAGGTTATAAGTGCAGGGTCCTAATCTGAAAACAAACAAACAAACAAACAAAAATACTGGCATTCTTATAAGAAGAGGAAGGGACACCAGAGCTCTCTCTCTACCAGGTGAGGACATAGTGAGGAGCTGGCTGTCTGCAACCCAGGAAGAGAGACCTCACCAGGAACCAACCCTGACAATACTTCGATCTTGTACTTCCATCCTCCAGAACAGTGAGAAAATAAATTTCTGTTGTTTAAGCCACCCAGTCTGTGATATTTTGGTAAGGTAGCCCAAGCAGACTAATATACCTGGTTAAAGTGGATTCTCATTACCAACCACCAAAGTGGCTGAACCAAATATAGAACTAACAGCTCTATCAGGAGAGGTAATAAGGTCACAGCCAATGTCTTCTGTCTCCATTGACTCACCGTGGCACTTTCTATTTTGCTTTTCTGAGATGACACATACCTCCTTGACTTGAATATTTTGTTGACAACATGTAACTAGACAATGTTAATATGCTCTAAACTCAGAATGAGTGCTGGTCTGCCATGAAAAAAAATTCTACCAATTCATTCTCCTAGTAGGAAAGAACAACAATTAATATTTACTAACTGATATATTCACCCAACAGCCTGTGACATCAGTTCTATTATTTACCTATTTTACATATGAGGAAACTAAGGCATCTGAAAGGGTAAATAACTTTCCTTAGGTCACAGAACTCATAACTGATGAGACCAAAACTCGAACCCAGGTATGACTACAGAGCCCAAGATTTCAACCCAGTTGCCTCATTTGGGTTGAAACCAAAGCTCAATTGTTAAAAGCAAAACTGTCTTGATGCTACATGAAAAGTAATGTGCAATAACCCATTTCTGTACTAACAGAGCAGTCCAGTTAGGACTCTACAGGAAAAAGCAAACAAGGTAGGCTAGGGGGCTCCAGTAGGCTTGTATATGACCCAGGACTTGAATTGAGCCCAGATAACTGTGGGGTTGAAAGATGTTGCCATTGTAACATCCATCTCCCCCGTTAAAGAGATATCTGATTTTACTGAGATATTCACTCCTTCCCTAAGCAGCTCACATGCGAGGCAAATCTGACTTCACCCCTGCCCGGCTTTGGAAAATTTCTTAGTTTTCTAAGGGTAAACCCATCCTCCTTGCCAGGGATTGGGCACGTGATCTGGTTTAGGTCAATACGATGCAAGAGATTCTCTCTTCTGATCTGGATATTACTATTACTGGATGTTACCAGATGTTAGTTACTGCCACTAAAACATAGCATAGCAAAACCCCACAAGAGCATTTAGTTAGCTGGTCTAGGCCTTGCTAATTGGGCCAACTCAGTTCTCTTGATTGTCTCTGGGCTGAACAATGAGTTTAGGGGGTCAGCTTATCTAGCTTAAGTTCTACCCTAAGTCTCCCATGCCTTCTCATGACCAGAAGGCTAGAGTATGCATGTTCTTCTCAAGGTGATGGCAGAGATATAAGAATACCAGTGGAAATACACAGGCATATCTCAAGCCTAGCCTCTGTTACATCTGCTAACATTCCACTGGCCAAAGAAAGTCACATGGCCAAGCTTAGTATCAAGCCCACCTGTTAAATAGCCAAACTAGATCACGTGGCCAAGCCTGCCATGAATGGAGCAGGAAAGTATACACTTCCCTGGGAGTGATTGGAAGGAAGTGGATATTCTGACCAATAATCTAATCTACTACAGGGCTATGCATGGATGTGAAGACCAGAACCATTAACAGTCTTCTCCCTTTCAACCTAAAATGAAGCCAACACACAGAGAGAAGAGGGGATTCACACGAACTCCAGGAAAAGAGATGGAGTTGCTGGATCAAATCAACTTGAAGTTCTACCCAGTCTCTGCATTGCCCAGTGTTGACGTTACTCGATGCTGAAACTCTCTCATTCAGAGAACACTCCTTGGAACACTTAGGAGCAAAGGTCCAGAGATGTGAATAACTGTGGTGCCTTGGGGGACAGAAAAACAATGCAGAGAGCCTAGAGAGAGCATTTTTTCCCAAGTGGTTTGTCCTTGGAAACCCAATCAAGCCTTCCCTTTATCATCCACTCACCTTGCAGCAAATCTATTTCTTCCTGATTTTGTGTAATTTGATTCATTCTCAGATGTTTGTTCATCTGACCTTCCAGTTGGTATGGTAACAGCCTGACTGAACTGTGGTGTTTATTATTCACCACAAGCTCTTGTCAAGTCAGTAAGAATCACCTTTGCCTTCTTTCCAGCAGTACAGGGGACTGAGATATTGAGGAGGAGGCATGGCCTTGTACCACTACTGGGGTCGATGCTGGAAAATCTCCTGTTAAAACTCTACCATTTTCCTTCCTCTGTTCACATTGATTGAGGTGGTTCCTTCCTTTCTGTAGAGCTCTTCCTTGCCATGGAAGGCAACATTTATTTCTATCTCCCACCCCCTCTCATGTGACATTAATAACAGGACACAAATTGAGTGGGCAATAGGTCAAAGAATTTGTGAAAGTCACATTCAAAAAAAGACTGTAAAGAAGCAAAAGGAAATATCTTAGAATCAGAATTAATCCTTTAAAATAATACTTATAAAGTATTTACTAACTTTGTAACTCAGTTAAGAAGTTCTTCACACCCTAAATGTTAAAACATTGAGGGGGAACCTGGCTAATATGTATTAGATACTACCATGCGCTAAGTGCTATGTGTGGCCCACCATACACATGACTCATTCAGTCTTACAATGACCTGGGGAAACAACTATAATCATCTCCACTTTAGGGAGTAAAAGAACTTTTCCAAGGTCTTGCAGCTAGTGCATAGAGGGTCTAGGATTTGAATTTGGAACCTGCACCTTCATTTTATTTATACCACACTATACTCTCTTGAACAGAAGATATATAGCACACTGGTTTTGAGAGTAGGCTTACCTATAAGAATAGTAAAATCTGGCCCTACCATGTACTAATTGTGTAATTTTGACCAAGTTACTTAAACTTTCTCTGCCCCAGTTTCCTCATTTGGAAAATGGGAATAATCCAAACTCTGCCCTGTCATTTTAGGAAAGTGCCTTACGCCCCTGGGCCTTACTTTCATGTCTCTGTAATGAGGGACCTGCACTAGTGATTTCTAAGGGAGCTTTTGTGCAAACATTCAGCCACACTCTGGGCTTAGGGTCAAGATTTTATTTCAGTGCAGGGCAGTGAGAAGAGAAGAAAAGGGTAGCTTCAAGAAATATCTTACCAACATAAGACTTGGTGGCTGATTTCACAGAAAAGACAAAGAATGAACTTGAGTAAAAGATGGCTCTGAGCTTTAGAGCCTGTTGGAAAGAAATATTTATTTTTAAATCATCCAAAAGCCACTCTTGCTATTGTGTTAGTTATTGTCTCCATTTGACCAAAGAATCAAGGTTTTAAAATATCCATTTGCTCTCCCTTATTCGTTATTCTTCTGTGAACAAGCTTAGTCCATAACCATCTAAAACCATCAGCAGCTCATTAGTCATCAGAAGATTTGTAACTAAGTGGTAATACAGTTTCCTGTAATCTGGACTTCAGAGCTAAAGGAATGGGTATCCAGTGATGAATCATCCAGGCAGGACTCTGAAAGGTGTCCTAATGGATGCAGCAAGTGAAGATCTGTTCCAGATGGACATATCTGCTGCTGCTTTTCTGTTTCTCACACACAGCACACCTTGGCTCAGCCATCCTCCTCTCTTGCAAAGGCTCCTAGACTACCCTCTGGCAGGAAGAATCTAATCCATCCTTCAAAGACAAGCTCAAGCTGTTCATGGAGTAGATGCATATGGAGCCAGGCTCTGTGCTAGGTGCCAGCAATGCAAAGATGAAAGGCACCCTAGTCTCAAAGAGCTCCCACCAGCTGGGCCTGGGGCATCATCCCTGAGCTAACACCTTGTCATTCATTTTGCTTGTGCATTCATGGTGGTTAATTCCTGAGGATAAGGACTTTTTCCATACTCTTCATGTGCTTACTTACGTGCTGACAGTGGGTGTCGGAATGTATTTGTACTTTTATTTGGGAGAAAGGCCTTATTGTCTAGCAGTTAAGAGGGCAGGCCATAGGGTTATACAGATTGGGTTCAAATTCCCCTCCAAACCTATAGCTCTGTGACTTATTAGGAGGATGACTACGACAAGTTCTTTAGCCTTTATATGCCTCAGTTTTCTCATCCATAAAATAGGTGATAGGGAATAATAGCATATTTTATTTGAAATTTAAACAAAATAGTGCACTTGGCACATAGTGTGGTCTCAGTTTACATGGTTACTGTGTTTTAATGATTATAGAGTTTCAAAGATTCAGTGTATAATTTACAGTGACTGAGGACAGATGCCTGCCTGTCTCTTTTCTTTCCTTCTTTCCTTTCTTTCTTCCTTCCTTCCTTCCTTCCTTCCTTCCTTCCTTCCTTCCTTCCTTCCTTCCCCCCTCCCTCCCTTCCTTCCCCCCTCCCTCCCTTGTTCTCTCCCTCCTTTTTCTTTTTCCCTCTTCCTTTCTTTTATTTTTTATCTTTTTCCTCTTTGTCTTTCTGTGCCTGTCTCTCTCCCATTCTCTCTCTCTCTTTCACCTCTCATCCCGTCTCTATCACAGCAAGGGTAATTATTACTTAGAAATTATATTTATATATAAAAATACTGAACAGGCAGGCTCCAAGAGTTAAATTCAGACTGATTCCTCTTTGCTGAAAAGACAGGCCTTATTGCTGTTCTTCTCGTTGCTTGTACAAGGATCTCTTATGTAGCCAGTTCACTCAGAATTTGCCACCAGCACAGATCCACTTAGGAACCTGACCCAAAAGCAGTAGAAAAAAAGCAAAACACAGATGCATTTTTCCCTCTAGAACCTCTGACTGCCTTTCTGGTAGTGGTATGCTGACTCTCCAGAAGAAAAAGAACAAGAGAGGAAGGGGAAAAAGCCCTGAGGGCTTGCCAGTTTCTGTGGTATGTTACCACCATGGTCAATTTCAAGCTGTTATAACACCACAAGGTGGTGTTATAACATATTTCAAGGTGTTATAACACCACAGAATGTGAGTTGGGAGAGGGGTGCACAGTCAGTTCTTAAGAACCCTATGCACCTCATTCTGCACACCAACTGTTCCAGGAATATGTGGATCCACCCTCAGCTCTCACCCCTGTCCTTTCTCCTATATCCAGAGGACTTGTCCCAGCCCTCAGCACCACTGTCCCAGATTCTCTCTCTTCCTTCCTCTATTCTCAGTCCTCCCCTCCATCTCCCAAAATAATCTGCTAAAACCCAGATCAGAATATGCTACCTCCCTGCTGTATAATCTCCAGTGGCTTCCCTTTGTTGCCCCAGGCCCTTAACCCCCTTCTTAACCTTTCCCTGGAGTTACTCCAGGTCTCTCATCTTGATGCAAGTCCTGTTACATCTCCACATCACTGCCCATGCCTAACCTACTGTCTGGAATGCCATTCCCAGTGCAACCAGCCCTGGCTTTTTTTGTGTCCCTGGTGAATTTCTACTTACCTCTAAGTTTCAGCTCAAATGCCCTGTCCTGCATAGTTTTTATGATCTTCTATCCTACTCTAGCTGTCATTGTTTCCTTCCTTCTCTAGGTTTCCTTGATACCCTTCTCTCATATTCTGTGGTATACATAACTAGTTTTCTGGTATCTCCAGATATTAAGACAGGGAGGCAGCCATGGGTCCAGGATTGATGGATCATTCATTCTTCACATATGCATCCAACAAATATTTATGGAGTGCTGGGTATGTGCCAATCAACACGCTGGATAAGACTAGAGGTAGAGTGGAGAGTAAGATAGACTGTCCTCTGATGGAGCTCACAGCATGCTGAAGAATATGGGCATTGAACAAATAGGCAAAAATAAAAATATAATGGCAAATAGGTTCTATGAAAGAAAAAAAAAAAAAAAACAGGACAGCAAGAGAGAAATTCCAAAACTAGTGAAAGGTTTTTAACTTTTCAGAAGCCTGGAATATATACCTTTAAAGTCATGGGGGCCTCACTGAGGGCACTGAACACCATAGCATGAATTGCATTGTGCAGCAGGAACCCTGCCTCACCAGCTTAGAAATGACAGCAAGAGTCATGCAGTTCTTTGATTGAGTTGATGACTTGGGGGGAGATATATTATATCTTTGTATCTCTATTAATTAATTTTTTTGGTCTCAAGTGACAGCAAATTCAAGTAAAACCGACTTAAGGGGGAAAAGAAGAGGTGAATGAATTGGCTCACATAGTTAGAAAATCCATAGTTATACTCAGTGCCCTGATCTTGGTTTCCAATACCATTCTGCGATGAAAAGAACTCAGGGCTCCTTGGAGAAATGGCTGATTCTAGAACTGGGGCAGAGAATATACAATAGTGAGCCTGAAACATCTGATAGAATCAGAAAGTAAGAAAGTGTTCAGCTTTTACACTGTTGGTAGGAGTGTAAACTAGTTCAACCATTGTGGAAGACAGTGTGGCGATTCCTCAAGGATCTAGAACTAGAATTACTATTTAACCCAGCAATCCCATTACTTGGCATACACCCAAAGGATTATAAATCATGCTACTATAAAGACACATGCACATGTATGTTTATTGAGGCACTATTCACAATAGCAAACACTTGGAACCAACCCAAATGTCCATCAATGATAGATTGGATTAAGAAAATGTAGCATGTATACACTATGGAATACTATGCAGCCATAAAAAAAGATGAGTTCAGATCCTTTGTAGGGACATGGATGAAGCTGGAAAACGTCGTTCTGAGCAAACTATCGCAAGGACAGAAAACCAAACACTGCGTGTTCTCACTCATAGGTGGGAATTGAACCATGAGAACACTTGGACACAGGAAGGGGAATATCACACACTGAGGCCTGTCATGGGGCAGAGGGGTGGGGGAGGGATAGCATTAGGAGAAATACCTAATGTAAATGACGAGTTAATGGGTGCAGCACATGTATACATATGTAACAAACCTGCACGTTGTGCACATGTACCCTAGAACTTAAAGTATAATAATAATAAAAAAAGTGTTCAAAACACAGCACACATGCATGAACACAAACACAGATAGAGTACATCAAAGGGACACAGAAATCAATTAACAGACTCACAATGGCCAAAACTGAGACAATGTGAACAAAATAAATAAGTATAAATTATAAGCCAAAGTATGAAATGAGTCCATACTGACATAAATGATTGAATAAGTAAATAATGAGGGAGAATAGACAAATCTCTCTCTCTCTTTCATTTTTGTTTTTGAGTTAGGGTCTCACTCTGTTGCCCAGGCTGGAGTGCAATGGCATGATCACAGCTCTTTGCAGCCTTGAACTCCTGGGCTTAAGTAATCCTCCCACCTCAGCCTCCCAAGTAGCAGGGACCACAGGCATGTGCCACCACACCCAGATAGTTAAAAAATTGCTTTTTGTAGAGACGAGGTTTCTCTATGTTACCTAGCCAGGTCTCAAACTCCTGGACTCAAGGAATCCTCCTGCCTCAGCCTTCAAAGTGTTGGGATTATAGGCATGAGCCACTGCACTGGGCCAAGAATAGACAAATCTCTCATGTAGAAAAATTTTAAATAATTTATATAGACCCTCTGTCCTCAAAAGGGAGGAGCATAACTACGTAAGTTTGGGGTACACAAAATGACTTATTTTCAAAGAGAACAATATGGAAAAAGGGAAAAAGAGTGACTTAACAGAGGAGCCACCTATAAATAATACCTCAGTCAAGTGATCAAAATTAACATGATATAGTGTGATAACAATGGCATTTTGCCATGTGGTCTAACTCCCCCAAACCCATATCCTGGGCTAACCATGAGAAAAACATTAGAAACTTCCATTGAGGAATACTCAATAAACCATTGATCAGTATTCCTCAAGACTGTCAAGGTCACCCAAAACAAGGCAAGTCTGAGAAACTGTTACCATCTACAGGAGCCTAAGGTGACATGATGACTAATTGTAATGAGGTCCCCTGGATGGGATCCTGGAACAGAAGAAAGACATTAGGTAAAAACTAAGGAAATCTGGATAAAGTATAGACTTCAGTTAATAATATATCAATATTGGCTGACTAGTGGTAATGTACAACGCTATAAAATGTTAATAGTAGGAGAAACCAGGTGTGGAGTATATGACAACCCTCTACATTATCCTGACACTTATCTGTAAATCTAGAACCGTTATAAAATAAAACATTAATTAAGAAACTTGTTTAAGTCCAGAGCTCAACAAGCTTCAGATATGGCTAGATCCACGATCCCAAATCATATGAACTTGAATCCATCTCTGTATTTCAGTGGTGTTGGTTTAGCTTTTAGGTAAGTTCCCTTCACTTGCTGGAACCCCAGCCACTCTAGACTTATATTACACTAGTGGAAGAGAAGTTCATTTCCTAATAGTTTTAACCACAGCCTCAAACTTGGGTCATGTGTCCATCCCGGAAGCAATCAGTGTGGCCAGGGGTATGTGGGACTCTGATTGGCCAGGTCTCCATCACATGCCCACCTTTGGAGCTAGGGTGCTGTGTGCCCCACCCCAACCAGACAGCTGAGAGTGAAGAAGCATTGTGACTTGAACAAAGGGAAATGGATGCTATTCAGGAAAAGCAACAGATGTCAACTACAAAACACATCCTTCAAGTGAACTCAAATAATAGGGTGGTGTGGTTGGGATGAGAATTCTTGTTAACTCTGAAGATAGACATGGGAAACCCAGGGAAATGCAGATAATAGGAACTCAGGGAGGTAAGGATCTTACAAGAGTGGAATCAGATGTCCATTGTCCATTCAGGACCCAAGGGAGCTCTAGGGACCTGGACAATGGGAGTGTGGATCTTCTCTCTGCTATTCTGCTTCTAAGGAGACACAGCTGCTTGCCCCACCACCCACCATCCACTTTCCAGGCATCTGTGAATTTTCTAGTTCCTATCCAGGATGGAAACAGCCCCTTGGCTAAAGGGCCACCTGGGTGGTCTCTGGCCAAGTTGTAAATGGGCCAGCCTTGGGTCAGTGGTCACCTCTGCTCCAGCCAGTGGCCCCAGGGACTGGTGCTGCTTACCTGAGCTGAGGCTGTGGACTGGGTACTTTCACCATGAGGAGGAAGTTGAGGTAGGACACATGACATCACTGAAAAATCCTCGATATTGTCTCAAATTTTTGTTGGGAAATTTATTTTCTGCATGTCCTCATTTGCACAAACTTGGGGAACATCCAATTCATCTAATCATTTTATTCTAAAGATAATGCCATTTGGTACACACATTTTTTCCTTTATTACCTTGGCACAAAAGTGCTGCCTTTAGCTTCTCGCTGCTTTCTGAAAGTTCTCTCACTCAGTTTTAGGCTCCATACTTTAACCAGAGCTTGCATAAAGTAGAGCACAAAAGCCTTTTGTGAAGCGCTGTCACCAACATGTCAGCCTGGAGTCAAACTGGCTCCGGGGAGAAAGACGGAAACAGAGTAGTTCCATCAGTGAGCTCCAGGAGCATACATTCAAACATCTCATTATTAATCTCTGTAAAATATTTCTTCAAGAAGTTGTGCATCACAAAATACAATATAACATTCATATCAAGTGATATAGAGATAGCTTTAAGCAAAACTTGTTGTACTCTGTATAATGAATACCGCAATAAAAATACATATTCATTTCCAGATCACAAATCATAGCAATTTAAGCCATCTTCTGCCTTGCGGTAGTATTTTGAGGGGAAAATGTGTGTGTGGGCCCCCTCCGCCTTGCTCAGAGGCTCATTCTTCTCCAGGAGGGAGCCTCTCTGCATGCCGTGTTGCACAGAGCTCGTTTATTTCCAGGGCTCTCTCATCAGGGCTCTGGGGGTGGTGGTGAGGCCATCATTTGAAACACAACCAAGGAAGCACTGCTGTGCTCATGGCGCAGTAGGAAATCAGTCTATTTTTAAAATATGAGTTTGTCCAAGTTCTCTTGAAACATGTTACCCTGAATACATCATTTCAGCCCTGAGCTGAACAGATAGAAAAAGTCAAAGATGTTTGACTTTTTAAACTGAGAAAGCTCATTATTTGGGTCTTGAAACACTGTTTAAGTGACTTGATGGTGGGTGTCAAATAAGATTTCCTGGGTCACCTCAGGGTAGGGGCACAGCAAGGAACCCTGAATCTTTTTCTATTTACCAGTGGAGAAAGTACATGCCAGTGGCCTCCATCTGTGACTACTATGTCTTATGGCCAGACTTCAGAGGACCCAGATAATCTTTGAGCCTTCATCGGTGTTACTATGAGAAGTGTTCAAAGGATGTCTTCCTCATCCCCACAGGTTCCCATTCACCTGGTATTTCAGGCTCTGTTCATTTTTTCTTTCCAGATTTGGGAGAAACTCTGCTAAGGATGTGACACGTGTTTGCTCAGTTCCTTCATCCTGGGCTTCAGTACAGGATCTGGTATATAGTTGGTGCTCAATTAATGTCTGTTAAAGTGGCAAATGAACAGTCCTGTGAGGTTAGTATTATTACTTTGGTTTACAGAGGAGTGGTCAGAGACTCAGCGAGGTGATGTCGTTTCCAGGGGGTCTGTGTGGTTCCAGTCCTTGGTTCTTACACCCTCCCTATGCCACCTCTAATGGATTCTCCCATTTGGCTCTCATGTGTCATGGAAGTGGTTTGCAGGCTGAAACTCTTGAGTACATAGACTTAGAGGTAATGTAAAACACTTTGAATTTTACAATAGTGATTGGTCCGTTACTGTTGGCAGCTTGGGAGTTGTGAGCATTTCAACATTCTAAGCTGAAATTCAACCTGAGAAGCGAGGTTTCTGGGTACAAACAATATTCAGTGCTTGCCCAGCATTCCTTTTTTCTCAGTGGAGTTGGGATGTTTTCTCTACAGAAGACCTAAAAGATAAACTAGGTGTGAAATGGTTTTCTTGTCCCAGTTGGTTCCAGAACTGCCTCCAGAGTTATTTCTAATATGTGAATCTTTGCCTATAAGTGACTTCTCATTGTCCACAGTGTAAACTCCAAACTCTATGTCATGGCCTACAAGTCTTCTGGGATGAACCATATGATAGGCCTTCCTATATCCATCCCATTCCTCTCCCTTTGTGTAGCAGCCACATGATTTACAAAAACTGGCCCTCCAGCTTCAAAGGTGGCTCAGATTGGTCTAAGCAAAAAATAATAATAATAATAAATTAAAAAATAAAAAAAATTCCCATACCTGTTGTCATAATCATTCACTGGGATATCCCAGGCCTAAGACAGCCAGTCCATGTCTTTCTCTAGCCTTAGAGATTGGTTTATAATATAAAGCCCAGAGCTATCATTAGATCATCTCAGGATCAGGCATTCTTTCTTCCCTGGATGTTGCTTGGCAAGCACGTAACCTTGGTAGTTGGCAGCCACCCTGTGAGCATGAGGACCATCCAATATTAGGATGAGGAAGACATACAAACGAGGAAAGACTAGAAATATAAAGAAACCAGCTTTTGGTAATAAGATTGAGTCATGGGACCAAACCAGTGCTAAACCTGACCATGCAGGTATTTATATTTTTAAAAGTTGTGAATTTACCTGGGTCTAAAACAATAAAACATTTTTATTGTTTGGGCAAATTCAAGCTGGGTTTCTTGTTATTATCAACTGAAAGCCTTCTGATTAATATGTTACTGATAATGCAGACCTGGGAGTCCTTTCTAGATTTATCTCTGCCATTACCTGCCTGTGCTAGCAGTGTAGCTTAAAACACTACTGTCCATTCTTAGAAATAAACTCTGTGCATTTTCACATGGACCTTCAGCATTCTACCTCTCTTTCTATGTTGTAAATTCCTACTCATCCTACAAAATTCAACCCAGTATCACCTCGTCTAAAACCTTGCCTGCTCTCCTTTCGTCTATTCCAGGAAGAACTAATGGCTTCCTTCTTAGTGTCCTTCAAGTATTATCTATATACCCATAATACAGCAATTTAAAGGCATTTGACAATAATAATTTAGTAGCTCTAATATGGATTGTTCTGCTGTTCAATGTGCTTTGCAGGTATTATCTTGTTTAACCGTTATAGCTGTCCTATTATACTGACATTAATATCTTCATTTTAAATATAAAGACATCTTAGAGACATAAAGAGACTTATCCAAAGGTCCACAGCTTATAAGAAGGAGAAGCTGAGACTTAGGTCATCTAACTTCAGAATTTGTCTTCTTAATGTCTGTGCAGTGTTCTCTTCCCTGCTTGTGAGTTCTTTTAAGTCAAACACTATCTTTCATTCATGGGTGCCTGAACAAATGTCCTAGGCACTCTGAAAATGCTAGTAGTATACATGAATGAATGAATGAATGGATGGATGGATGGATGGATGGATGGATGGATGGATGGAAGGATGGATTTAAGCCCTTCACATCACAGATGAGAAAACTAGGACTCATTTTAAGTGATGTGTGTGGTAGGCAAAAGTGTGGATGACCACTGAAATTTTTCTACAATGTCTTGCCACATTTGGAAGAAAATTATATGTTCTCTAAAAGAAAATTCTCCAAAGCAAGAGAATAAAAATAAAGCTCAAAGATATCTGGACTTTTTTTCTCTCACCTGGAACCAGTGCCTGTCCCTCATAGGGTTAGGGTTAGGGTTTGGGTGGTAACCTGAATGAGGCAGAACATTCTCATCCCCTTCTCCAGAGTTCCGGGCATATCTTCATTTTTTAACTCTTTTCAAATTGTTACTGACACCTAAACTAACTTGGGATTAAAAGAAAATAGAGCCAAATCACATTCAAAATGTTCTGGATTGGGAGGCTTATTTATAACTACTTAGACATCAGGTTTTAAAAGAGGAAAGGGGGGAGTGTTGAGCACAAAATTCAGAAGAACATTTGAAATTAAGAAATAGAATCACACGTCATCCTAATTAGCCAGGAGTGGAGTAAAAATTCTGCACTCCTGTCATGTTGCCACCATGCAAGAGCAAACTGTGATATTAGTTTAATTACATAAATTTATGAGATGAAAAGAACAACTTTTATAATCATTCAGACAATACTCCTATTCAGATTGCTGTGCAATATCTTTATTTAATCCTTCTTAAAGTATATATTAGATTCATTTTTCAGGAAGCCTCAAACCTACCTGTATTTTAATGACTTCAGGGGACACTTTTCATTTCCCTCCTCTGATTTCTTTTTTTTCTTTTTTTTTTTTTGAGACGGGGTCCCGCTCTGTCGCCCAGGCTGGAGTGCAGTGGCCGGATCTCGGCTCACTGCAAGCTCCGCCTCCCGGGTTTATGCCATTCTCCTGCCTCAGCCTCCCGAGCAGCTGGGACCACAGGCCCTCGCCACTTCGCCCGGCTAGTTTTTTGTATTTTTTAGTAGAGACGGGGTTTCACCGTGTTAGTCAGGATGGTCTCGATCTCCTGACCTCGCGATCCGCCCGTCTCGGCCTCCCAAAGTGCTGGGATTACAAGCTTGAGCCACCGCGCCTGGCCCTCTGATTTCTTTAAATGGGTGTCCTCATCAAATGCCTGTGTTCCACAGACTTGTCCACCTGTGTACATTTGACACCAATGCAATCAGCATCACCGAGAGAAAGAGCACGAGAAAAGTCCCCCAGAAGTGATTCTCTTGGGGTTGATTCACGTCATGAGTCATAATTCTTCTTCATCATTATCATCGTAGCTACCATTTATTGATGATCAACTTGGTTTCTTCGTTGCATTTCCTAAGTACAGTCGTCTATCAGTATCTGTGGGGGATTGGTTCCAGGACCTTCCTTAGATACCAAAATCAGCAGATACTAAGGTTCTGACATAAATCAATGTAGTAGGTGCATGTAACCTACGCACATCTTTCCATATACTTTAAATCATCTCTGGACTATTTCTAATCCCAAATACAACCCTACATATTATTTCATTCTCATGGATTCAATGGAGTACCTGGTGTGCAGCAAATTCAAGTTTTGCTTTTGGAGTTTCTGTGGGATTATTTTTCTGTGTATTTTCCATCCATGGTTGGTTGAATTCATGGATGAGAAGCCTACTGATACAGAGAGTTGGCTGTAGCTTCCTCAGTCATCTCTAAAACTCCTTGGAGAGTCACAGTGCCTGTCCTGCTCACACTTCCATCTAAGGGAAACTGCCTCAGCCCCACTGCCCAGGGGCCATGTTTGAGGTCACACTTGTCTGCTTCTAGGGTTACAAGCCTGACATAAGAACAGCTGACCCACAGACCAGCCAGGCTGGGATTTTGGTGACCTCATTAAAATATTAGCTTGACCAATTACTTTCTCTAAGTGCAAAAAGCCCCTGCTAATTTTCAGTGACAACTGAAGCAGAAAAGATAGATTATTAAACTGAGATTCTTAGCCTGGGATCCACAAACCCATTTCAATTCTTTGTGAAATTTGGGGTTTGTATTTATAAATGGTATGAGCAGATTCACAAATTTGAGGTGCAAGTCAGGTCACACAACTTATTTACTGATTACTTGCTCCACTCCTTAGCCAAAATTTCAGTATGATCTTCTCAGGACCCCCTTACCCCGTGAGTAATCCAAGAACTCTGAGGTTCCGCGGTGCTAAAGGGCTCCATCCAGTTCCCATACTCAAGCCAAGAAAACTCTGGACACTGGTCAGTCCACTGCTACTGATGTTCCCTGGTGCCATGTTGCATCTTGGTCAAAGCCTGGTCTCCTCAGTCAACAGCAGATGTCATCACTGTCCTGACGGAATGAGGCCTGTGTGGTTCCTGGACGGAGAACTGAAATAGTCTCTTAGGGCTGGCTCAAGATCACAGTGCTCCAGGGCACCACAGGGGCTGGGTCAGTGCCCGTCCTGGTGTCTGATGTAATGTGGACCCACAGTCCTGTGCTTTTATCTTCCAGGGGACAGGATCTCAAAATGCAGAGCATCCTATCTTCCTTCTCCTTGTCCCCATCGCAGGAATACCAATGCTTCACATACCCTTTTAAGTGAAACTCAAAGTGATAACGGGGTTTTCTCTCTCCCCTGCTTTCTTTTCTTACGTGAGGCAAAGCTTTGTGAATTCAAGGTGGATTTCTGAAGCTTCTCTCACCAATGCAGGGAGAAAAAAATTTTAAATCAACAACAAAGCTTGATCTTCAGATAAGCATTTCACTACCTATGCATTTATCTGAGAAGAGGGTCCCTAGTTCTGATGAGATTTCCAGGGGCATTCATGGTTCAGCAATAGATGATTAAGAGAAAGAATCAAGAACCGCTACTGTAGAGAGAGGGCCCAGGGCATCCCCGAGGCTGTCAGGGACAGCATCAGGAGGTGCCCGAGAGTGAGAGGGCAGCAAGCCAGCATGCGGGACAGAGAGAGAATGCCTGGCCTGTAACTGAGTTGCATGAAGAGAGTTGCACTTGAGAGAGTGCCATGCATCGTGGCTGCGTCTCAGACATGACGTGGAGAGAATAAGGAATAAGAACTATAATATTCCATGTATACAAAGCTTGAAAACAAGCAAAATTAACCTACAATAAAATAGGTGAAAAGAGTTATCTGGCAGGATACCAGCGGGCAGAGAAGGCAGTCCTGGGTGGGCTACCAGGGAGAGGGTAACTGTTTCTTTAAGGGCCAGCTGCTGATGATTTAGGCTTGGCAGCTGCAAGGTCTCTGGGGCAACTACTCACACAGCCACAGACAAGACGTAAATGATAGGCATGGTGGTGGTCTCATGAAACCACAAAACCAGCAGCAGACCAGATTTGGCCGGTAGGCCTGAGTTTGCTGACTCCTGATCTATGTATCTATTAATATCTTGGTGTGGGGTGGTCGTTACATGGTTGTATTCATATCTAAAAATTCACTGAGCTTGTGAATTTCATGATTTAGATACTTTATTGTATGTAAATTACATATCAGTTTTTAAAAATCTATTAAGTCAGTTTTAAAAAATCTATTAAGAGATTAAGTTTAAAACAAAAACAACAAAAATCTTTGTGGATTCCAGGCAGGTAGTTCCCAGAATGAACCAGGTTCTGCAATCCAGAACTTATCAGAGCCTCTGCTGTGGGGTTTTACGAGGTTCTTGGTATATCTTCATACCACTCTCTCTTTACTTGAGCCAGCTCGAGTGGGCTTTGCTTCAGAGAAGCCCTCCCAGAGCTCCTCACCACCACGCTGCAGGGCAGCTTTTACCACCCGCTGTGAACGGTGGACCAGGCTCCTGGGGTTAAATAACTTGCCCAGGATCACACAGCTCACACAGAGAACACACAGTTCCCACAGCTTGGTCCTTCCATATGACTTTAAAACTCTCTGGACACAAGTCCATCTCCCACTGGGCAGTTACCGAGAAGCTGCATTTTCTAGGATTCAATTCGGTCTCACCTCGGAGTTACCTTATTGTCGCCTGGCCTTTGCATTCTCATGTTCCAGC
Source organism: Colobus angolensis palliatus (assembly GCF_000951035.1). Classification (NCBI taxonomy): domain Eukaryota; kingdom Metazoa; phylum Chordata; class Mammalia; order Primates; family Cercopithecidae; genus Colobus; species Colobus angolensis. Next base: position 12,804,284 of record NW_012115821.1, on the reverse strand, counting down.
TGATCGGTGATTGTTTGTTCTTGTTGCTGAACTTGACAGGAGATGAAGAAAAACACACAGCCAAGGTCAGAGAGCAGTAAACTCTCTCCTCCATTCAGTCTGTCTTCATGTTTAAACTGCACCTATTAAAGAAAATCACCTGAACGTTTTCTCCAAGCACTTGGCCAGGCTGGTGAGGGTCGTCCCTGAGCTCCGTCCTCCCATGTCCGTAAGCCTTTGCTTACCCACATCCAATCTCACTGACCCCAGGATGAAGACGGAAGACAGAAAAGGGATTCTACCCTTAGCCATCACCCTTAGGGTTTTTCAAAATCTGACCATTAGGCAAGATGAAAAAGAAGAAAAGCTATTTTTCTGGGCACTTTAGGCCTGAAGAACTTCAGCTATTTAAATCAGAAGCAGAGGCTTTGTTGTTTTGGTTTTGTCTTTGTCATTTAGAGGGCTCAACCTGTGTCAGGAAATGCAGCACTCTTACCTTTGTATTTTGCAGTTAAGTTGTGAGAAATGCCCTCAAAGAGGCCTAGAAGGATGCTTGAGAGACGCACACACCTGGGTCTCTCCAGTCATACTCACACAGGAAGGAGTGAGCAATGAGGGTTAAAACCATCCCCAGACAGGACCACCTCCAGGTCTCTTTGCCTCCCCATCCCCTGTGTTAGTTTCCTATGGCTGCTGAAGCACATTATCTGAAACTTCGTGGTTTAAAACCACAGACATTTATGATCTCATAGTCTTGGAGTCTGATGTGAGAGAGTCTCACTGTGCTAAAATCAAGGTGTTGGTAGGGCTACCTTCCTTTCTGGAGGCCGTTTCTTACTGTTTCTGGCTTCTAGCATCTGCCTGCCTTTTCCTGGGCTCACAGCACCCTCCTCCATCTTTGAAGACAGCAATGTCGCATCTCTACGTGCCTTTCTTCCACAGTCACATCTCCCTTGGATGGACGCTCCTGTCTTTCTCTTCCATTTTTAAGGACACTTGTGATTACATTGGGCCCAAATGCATAATCCAGGATAGTAAAGTCAACCAATTACCAATTTCAATTCCATCTGCAAGCTGATTCCCTGTGCCGTGTCGCCTAATGTATTCATAGGTCCAGGGATTAGGACATGAACATATTATTTGCCTACTGTCCCTCATGCCCCCACTCACCAGGGCTGGGTATCCAGCCTGTCCAAGACACACTCATTTTCCCTGAACATATATGTGCCAAACATAAACAGCAACAAAAAGTTGTGTGGACTCCAGGTAGGTAGTTTCTAGAATGAACCAGGTTCTGCAATCCGGAACCCATCAGAGCCTCTGCTGCTGGGTTTCATGAGGTTCTCAGTGTATTCTCACATCACCCTCTGTTTACTTAATCCAGCTTGAGTGGGCTTTGCTGCTGAGATGGCATGTGTGATGAGTTTCCTGCCTATTTCAGAATCAGCATTGACTAAAATGTTTACTTACTTCCATTCAGTGAACCAAACAACACCAGAGTTTAAGGCATTCAGGTGACCACATTGCCTTTATTGCAGGGAGACGGCGTCCTTTGCCTGTAGTCATTCTCAGTTCCTGCTTGTGTCTCACCCAGAACCGTGCCTTTACAGACCACAGATTGTCCCCAAACACACTCTAGAAATTTCTCCAATCCTATATCTAAATTTACTAAAGGGGAATGTGCACATGACATATGAAATATTTGAAATACTTATTAATTAACATATCACAGCCTATGCAAACAACACATTAGATTCCTTGCTATTTCTTCAATGACATTTGGAGTGTTGGCAGACAGAGCTACAAATATTTTTGTCTGGTCTCTCAGAGACATTCTATCGTGGTTTCAGTAAGATGGATGATTTACACAATAAAACCACAAAACCAGTAAGGAAATGAATAGGTTGACACATGTGGGCACTCATAGCATATTGAGAAACTTAGCAAAGTGATTCATGGTAAGAGTTTGAAATCAAACTGCCTGGGTTCAAATTGTAGCTCTTCCGCCTACTAGCTATGTGCCTTAAGCAAGTTTGCTTACCTTTCTGTGCTTCATATTTCTCCTCTGCAGAATGAAGATAACAATATCACTTATGTCATGGGCTTCTTATAAAAATGAAATTAACTAATACACATAAAGTGCTTAGAACCATGTTTGACACATAGTAATTACTCAAGGAATGTTAATTCTTGTTGGTGTTATCATTAATATCATTACTGTATGGTAGACACAGGAGGCTTCCTTGATTCAGGTACCTTGTCCTCCTGGAGCCTACAGGAGGAAAAAGACAGATAAGTAGGTAGGGAGGAAGTAGCCAAGGGAGGAAAGAACAGGTGCACAGAAATCGAAATGGGGATCAGGGAAGGTTTCTTAGGAGAGGCAGAATTTAAACTGAGACTGACCAGAAACAAAGAACTTAGCCAGTGTAGCTAGAGCCAGAGGTAGAGCTGGGAATGTTGCAGGAGTGGTCACAAGGTCTGGAGGCCTCAGCAGGATGATACCTGTGAGTTCCTACTGTGAGTACCAGTGTTGGGTGTTGTCAGGGCCTCCTGGGCCCATGGGAGCTCCTGTGGGGGTAGTTGCCACCTATTTCTCCCTTCCTCATTAGGCTCCTCCCTTTATTCTTTGTCTACCCTTTTTTCTTTCCCTTCTTCCTTCCTAAAGCCTTGGCCCTGAGAGCAATCTCAGGGGGGACAGGTTAATGGCCTCTAGTCTAGATACAGTCCTATGGGGGTAGGAGGTGTGCGTGGGCTAGATTGTCATCCTTCTGGTCTGGGGACTCTATGATCCCAGGTCTTAAACACCAGACTCATCTTTCTCTGCAATATCATTTCCAGTAGAGCAGTTCTGAACCACCAGTCACGTGGAGGCTGTGCTGGTCTCTCTCCCACGCATCCAGCATCCTGGGACCACTTGTCCCAGAACACAAAGAAGAATTAACTTCTGTGAGGCCTGAAACTCTGGCCTCAGCTTGCAAGAAGAGGGTGTGTGAGAGAATTTTAGGAGCATTATAGACAGCACTAGCCTTTCTCTGGTCATCCTGACAAAGACCTCGACTCCACTGCTTTTTTGTTTCTGTTCTAGGTTTGATCTGGCTTTGGCCATTCATTTGGGTAGGGGCTGTCTGGAGTGCTGGAAGCACATGAGCTAGAATCTTGTCCGTTGCATAAGTTGAACAAATCTTAGCAGGCTTAGTGTCAACTCTCAGAGCACTCCTTTTTCTCATTTGGAAAATGGGAAAATAATACCGCCCTCACACAATGGGATGAATCCAAAGCCCCGTGGCCAGCGCCCAGCACAGTCAGTGGTGGTGGTCTGCATCTAATCATGTCTTCCAGGCTCTGTACATCTCATCTGCCCTCGCTTCTCACCCTCTCTTCTCTTACCCACTAGCAGAGCCCTTGTAGCTAAGCTGAGCTACACTTTTCCTGCTTTCTGGTTAGGTGGCAGCTGTCTGATCTTTAACTGGGACAATCTTGCTTATAGAATCTTTGTAAAATTAGAAAACAACCAAGCAGTGCATAGCAGAACATACACAGGACCTTGAGCCAAAGATCTCTGTGTCTTCGGTCGAGCAGTATGACTGTTCGGTCTCTAAATTTGGGATAGGACCTAAGAGGATTTTTGTGAAGATTAAAGTGAGCTGGGATGAAAGCTTCATGTACAGTGCATTGTTATTTTTATCATTAATAACTACTGGCTGGTTTCTAGAGGTTGCAGAGGAAGACGATTAAGTGTCCTCACTGCTGCTTCACTCCCAGGAGCACAGCTGTGATCATGAAGCAACTCTGTCATCAATTGGCATCCTCAGATCTGTGCTGTCCACTGTGGTAGCCACCAGCCATATGTGGCTGTAAAATGTAATTAAATTAAAATTCTGCTTCCTCAGTCACACCAGCCACTTTTCCATGGCTCATAGCTACAAATGGCTAGTGGGTACTGTATTATTCAGTACAAATATGGAACATTTCCATCATCACAGAGCATTCTATTGGACAGCTTTGGGCCAAAGTATAAGTCCCCTCCCCTCATCTCTTTGAAGAGTTCCAGGAATGCCTGCAGTAAATTTTGGGGATGCCACAGAGCCCACAAAGCATATATTTTAGATTAGATCATCCCAACTACATCCTTCAAATTTGCTATAAATAAAAAGATAAACATTGTTGCTATGAAAACTGATATTAGAATGACGAAGGCAGGGGCCGGGGGCAGTGGCTCAAGCCTGTAATCCCAACACTTTGGGAGGCTGAGTCGGGCAGATCACCTGAGGTCAGGAGTTTGAGACCAGCCTGGCCGACATGGAAAAACCTAATTTCTGCTAAAAATACAAAAATTAGCCAGACATAGTGGTACATGCCTGTAATCCCAGCTACTCTAGAGGCTAAGACATGAGAATCGCTTGAACCAGGGAGGCAGAAGTTGCAGTGAGCCGAGATCACGCCACTGCACTTCAGCCTGGGTGACTGAGCAAGACACTACCTTAAAAAAAAAAAAAAAATACATGCATGTGTGTGTGTGTGTGTGTGTGTGTGTGTGTGTGTGTGTGTGTGTGTATACATATATATGTATATAAATAACGTAAAATAAAAAATAAATTGAAAAAAGAATGACAAAGGTTATTGACCTAGAGAAATGCTCATTACTTCTTACCTATATGCCCTTTTTAAGACATCAGCAGGAATTTGGCACAGGGAGATATTGTTATAGAAAATTATTCAATTTAAAGCAGAGATCATCTGGAAACCAGAACATAACATTTTTGCCTGAAAGGGTGGGGAGTCTTGGGGGTGGGAGGGGGCAGGAATGAAGTCAACCAGCATCTCAGAAGTGGGCTTGGGGAAGACGGTAATTGGCCGGCTCTTATAGAAGTTATCAAAGAGAACATGAGATTTGCCATAGCCTCTCTGCATAACTCTAGGATCCTGAGAGGAGCTGGACAATTACTGTGTGTCACCACGGGGTGTCCTTCAGGAGGAAAGGGCAGGCCTCAAGTCAGATGCCAGATGCTATAACCATCATTATCTGCAGAGGAAAATTGGGTCTGAAATGCCCCCTGGGGAGCATGCTCCCTCCTTGTCTTCTGGCTAGACGTTCCTCCTGCAGGGAGGCGAGGCTGAGGACTGGGACAGAAATACTGCAGTTCAGTGTCGTTTCCCACTAGAAAGGTCACGGGTGCAAAACAATGAGTCCAATTTAAGTTTGCTGGTCTTTAAGTATATATATTGTTATTATCATTATTATTGTATTGCCATAGCTTGTACTGGTAGTATATATTGCTTAAAAGAAAAATGAACTTTGATAGTCTTCTGTAATGACAATAATACCTACCTAATACTCATAATTATAATTAATTATAAGGGTTAATTGAGGGATGTATAATAAGCTCAGGCACTGAGTATGGCATGCACGGAACACATAAAAATGTTAGCTTGAATAAGAAACACTATACATATTTATTAGAAGTAAGTATTAATGTCTTTTAGCTATCTTCATCATTAATTTTAATATTTTGTTAGTAATAAATTGCTAATAATTCAATTTTATAATAAATATTCATATTAATAATACAATAATTAATAATGTGACTAAATAACAGTTAAATATTAGTAGTATTTTATTATTCCATAAATGTCTATGAAGCATTACTTGGTGTCAGACTGTGTTCTAAGCCCTGGGGTAACAGGTGCGTGAGAAAATGCCCTGATCTCAGGAAGCTTATGCTTGAGCAAGGGAAAACTGCCTAGTAAGAGAATTACAGATAGTGATGCATGCTAGTGAGAGTAACTAAGGGGGTGGGGGTGGGGTGTCACAGACTATTTCCTTAGTGGAAGCAGGGAAGGCTCGTCAGCGGAGGGGACATTTACATGACCCTCTATGATGAGAAGGAGCCATGAGATGTTGTGAGGTGATTTCAATGCTTTGGACAACAAGCATCAGAAAACTCTCGATTCAAATAATTTAAATGATAATAACATTTATTGTCTCACATGACAGGAAGTCCTAAGGTAGGAAGGTTTCAGGGTTGTCTAACTCAGGGCCTATCCACAGCACAGGGACACAGTTTCTTCCATCTTTCTGCCTGCCCATCTGCAGGGCACCCTGCAGCCTGTAGCCAGGCCTCAGCCCGGCTTCCCTCTTGGCTGTTATAGTTGCCAACATCCCATCTGAAACAGCATCCAGAGGAAGAAGGGAGCATTTCCAGAAGTGTCCAGCACATTGACTCTCACATCTCATTGGTCAGAACTGGGCCATCCAGAAGTATCCAGCACATTGACTCTCACGTCTCATTGGTCAGAACTGGGCCGAACACCTACCTTTAAAATCACAAGCAAGAGAATAGAATCACCATGATTGGCAAGCTTTTTCTGTAGATTGTTAGATAGGAAATATTTTAGACTTCACGGGTCAAGAGACAAAATTGAAGGTATTATGTAGGTACTTAAATAATAAGAGAGAAAATAGATTTCCATAAAGTTTTTATTGATGAAATTCAAAATAGAATAGTTGAATATAATTTTTTAAATGCAGGCCTATTAAGAAGAAGAATGAGTTTCTTTTGGAGGGAATAGCATTTTTTTTTTTAAATTAGGAAAGTAAAATTTTGCTTAATTGGAGGTAAAAGTGTTCTAACATTTTATTTTATTTTATTTTATTTTTTTGAGACAAAGTCTTACTCTGTCACATGGGCTGGAGTCCAGTGGCATGATCTTGGCTCACTGCAACGTCTGCCTCCTGGGTTCAAGTGATTCTCATGCCTCAGCCTCCTGAGTAGCTGGGATTACAGGTGCATGCCACCACACCTGGCTAATTTTTGTATTTTTAGTAGAGACGGGCTCTCACCATGTTGGCAAGGCTGGTCTTTAACTCCTGTCTTGAACTCCTGACTTTAGGTGATCTGCTCCTCTCAGCCTCCCAAAGTGCTGGGATTACTGGCATAAGCCACTGTGCCTGGTCCTAACTTTTTATCTAATTGGGGGGTCAAAGTTATTTTCCTGTCATCAAAAATAGATTGCAACTGTTCATGTATTAATGCTGATCTATGATGAGATTTCACATGTCTCATGTTTGAAAATGTACGTACAAAGAAACATACATGTGGCACCACTACTCATTTCTGCTGTTGCAGTGTGAAATCAGCCAGAGACAAAAAGTAAATAAATAGGCACAATTGTGTTCCAATAAAGCTTTATTTATGGATACTAAAATTTGCAATTCATATCATTTTCATGCACAAGATATTATTCTTTTGGATTTAAAAAAATGCATTTAAAAATATAATATGCCAGATTTGTGCCTAGGGCCATAGTTTGCAGACTCCTGCTCTAATCAGGATTTCCCCTGACTCACGAGAAGAAACTTTGCCTGGAAGGATCAGGCTGGAAAAAGCATGTGAGTAAGCATCCAACAGTGTCTACTTCAAGGGAAAAGAAGTCTCCAGGCTGAGGGAACAGCCAGCGCAAAGATCCCAAGGCAGGAATAAGCCTGGAAAGTATGATCCTTAGCCATGAGCAGGGAGGAGGAGGAGCCGAGAGGCCTGTGATGAGGGCGGGGAGCAGGTGCTGACTTCCAGAATGTGGTGTGAGGAGCACCATAGACCCTCTCCCTGGCAAAATAGTAATAATTGGTGAAAATTATTGTAAATAACAAAAACCAACCATTGAAATCCTCTGAAAATTGTACTAAGGATACACAGCAAATAAGGAGATATTTGAGAACATCTACTAAATAAGAGTCTGTGGCACTTGAGCCAAGACCTACCCTCCCCTTCCTTCCCCCCCGCCCACCCCCCTCAGCTCTGTAGTGCAGGGACTACCTTCCAGGCAAATATTGCCAAGATGCCCCAGCTCCCTTTCTCCACTCATCCCCCACTCATAGGACAGAGGTGCTACTTCAACTGTGGCAGCCTGAGAAGACTGGGGCCTGATTACCTTTCACCTAGCTTGCTTATGGGGCAGAAGTTCCATGCCAGGAGAGAAGTTTCATGCCCAAAATACCAGAAGCCATCACCCCAGTCCAGTGCCCTTCTCATAAAGCCAAGGTGCTGCTCTGGAAGAAGTGGACCACAGTCCCTGCCCCCAGCTCTGGGCAAAGGTCTCAAAAAGTTTGCCCAAGAGGAGAGGCAGGTCATAAGGAAAGAGCTCAGCATTTCTCTGCAGATGAACTAACTTTATTTGAAAAAAAACGTATGGATGTTAAAGCTAAGAATGCTGTATTTCCTAGGGTTACAATGACAAATTACCACAACTTTGGCTTAAAAGATGTAGTTTTATTCTCACTGGCTTCTTGATATGGTTTGGCTCTGTGTTCCCACCCAAATCTCATCTTGAATTGCAGTTCCCTAATCCCTACGTGTCATGGGAAGGACCCGGTAGGAGGTAATTGAATCATGGCAGCAGTTACCTCCATGCTGTTCTCATGATAGTGAGTGAGTTCTCATGAGATCTGATGGTTTTATAAAGGGCTTTCCCACCTTTAACACAGCACTTCTCTTTCCTGCCATGATGTGAAGAAGGCCGTGTTTACTTCCCTTTCAGTCATGATTGTAAGTTTCCTGAGGCCTCCCCAACTATACACAACTGTAAGTCAATTGAATCTCTTTCCTTTATAAATTACCTAGTCTCAGGCAGTCCTTTATAGCAGCATGAGAAGGAACTAATGCCCTTCTGGAGGCCAGAGGTCTGAAATCAAGGTGTCAGCAGGGTGTGCTCCTTGGAGGCTCTGAGGGAGAATCTATTCCTGGCCTCTTCTAGCTTCCAGTGGCTGCTCAGAATTTCTTGGCATTGTTTGGCTTGTGGCCCTATCACTCCAGTCTCTGCCCCCATTTTTATATGTTCTCCGTGTGTCTGTGGCTAATCACTCTCTGCCTGTCTTTCTTTGTGGTGTGAATCTCTTCTACTTTATCCTACTTAGAGTTCATTGAGTATCTTGGATGAATAGATTCATGTTTTTCATCAATCTAGAGAATTTTTCAGCCATTATTCTTCAAACATTCTTTCTTCCCCTTAATCTGTTCCCCTCTGAGACTTCCGATATGCATCTGTATAGATAAATCAGACTTCATAAAAATTAAGAATATTCATGTTCAAAGGATATTATTATATCAAGAAACTGAAAAGACAGCCCACAGAATGGAAGAGACATTTTCAAATCATATATCTGGTAAAGAATATGTATTTAGAATTTATAAAGAACTTTTATTACTTAATGATAACAAGATAAATAATTCAATTTAAATATGGGCAAAAGATCCGATTAGATGTTTATCCAAGGAAGATGATTTACAAATGGCCAATCAGAACATTAAAAAATGCTCAACATCATTAGGTATTGGAAATAGAAATCAAAGCCATGATGCCATGATTTGGCATTTCACACCAAATAGGATGGTTATAACCGAAAAGCAAAATGAAGATGAGAGCGGGAAGAAATCGGAACCCTCCTACTGCTGATGGGCGTATAAAATGGTGCAGCCACTTTGGAAAAACAGCCTGAAGCTTCTTCAAAAAGTTAAGCATAGAGTTACCATATGACCTAGCAATTTCCCTTCTGGGTTTACACTCCAGAGGAATGAAAACATCCACACAAAAACTTGTTCACAAACGTTTCTAGCAGCATTGTTAATAATTGCCAACAGGGGGAAACAACTCACATGTCCATCAGCTTGTGCATGGAGGGAAAAAACATGGTGTATCCATACCATGGAACAGTAGGAAGTACTGATATATATTAAAACATGGCTGAACCTTGAAAACATGACACTAAGTGAAAGAAGTCAGTCACAAAAGACTAATGTATAATTCCATTTATATGAAATGTCCACAATAGGCCAGTCTATAGAGACTGAAAATAGATTAGTCAAGGGCTGTGAGATTTGAGGAAATGAGGAGTGCATGCTGATAGGTAGAGCGTTTCTTTTAGGGTGATAGAAATGTATCAAAATTAATTGTGATGGTGATTCCATAACTCTGTGTACATACTAAAACCAATTGAATTGAATGCTTTAAATTGGTGAATTGGATAGCATGTGAATTGTATCTCAATAAGACTGTTATTACAAAAACAAAAAACTGGGCATGGTGGCTCATGCCTATAATCCCAGCACTTTGGGAGGCCAAAGCAGGCGGATCACCTGAGGTCGGGAGTTTGAGACCAGCCTGGTCAAAGTAATGAAACCCTGTCTCTACTAAAAATACAAACTTAGCCGGGTGTGGTGGTGCACACCTCTAATCCCAGTTACTTGGGAGGCTGAGTCAAGAGAATCACTTGAGCCTGGGAGGTGGAGGTTGCAGTGAGCTGAGATCGTGCCACTGTCTGGGCAACAAGAGTGAAACTCTGTCTCAAAAAACACAAAAAACAAAAAAGATGAGACTGGAAAAATAGCCAGATAAGGGCCGGCCAGGTCCTGCAGGGTTTTGCAGACCTCAGCGGAGTGTGGTTTTACTTTAGGTGGAACGAAAGACATTAGAGGTTTTGGAGCAGAAGGTGATATGATCTGATTTATGTTGTTAAAATGTCCCTTATTACTCCTTGCTCATATGAAGAATGTTATTCCCAGTGTTACTATTCTCTTGACTTTGCAGTTTGAGTGGAATGAATTCATCAAATGCCAGCTGTGTGACTTCCAGGACACAAATGCCTGTTAAGTACTCACACACTAGAAGACCAGAGCCAAGTCAAGCTACAAGGAGATCCTGAGCAAGCATCAGCCAGGGCTTCCTCCCGCTGGCTGTGCCTAGACTGGTTGTGCCACATGCCCCACCTTACTGTGGTTCATGAGCAATGCACAACAAATCTTAACGTAGGAACATTCCTCCACAATCTCAGCCAGCTTGACCTCTGCCATTTGCTTTTTTGTCTAACCTTGATCATGGAAGAGAAAACCTTCTGCTCTCATCAGAGCTATTCCCCAAGTCAGGTTACCCCACAACATAGAGTAGCCTCACCCTTTGCACCTAGATTTCTCTCATAAGCTCCTGTATGTCCTCAAAGAATACTGGGTCCTCAATAATGGAAGTTAGCAGTAATTCTCAAAATGAAAGAGTGCTTCTAAATGAGAATTTTCTGTGTGTGTGTGTGTAAATAGTCTCAAACAGCTTTTATATATGAGGTCTGGCAGCTGCCAGCAAGGAAGGAAGCAAACATCTCATTTTGCAGTTAACCTGTCTCATTACATCATTTATTGGCAGCCTTCGATGACATTTGTTCTGGGAACTAGACATACGTGTTTGAAAAGGTAAGGACTCTTCCTCCATATGTATTGATGGCAATGAGATCATGACATAAGAAGCTGGGGTTGTAATAGTAAAACCCAGCATCAAAAGTTTAGGCTAGAGGTTGGATGCTCAAAAGCCCTCAGAGCCAGAAATAAAAATAGTGTGTAGCTCCTTTCCATCAAGGCAGCAATGAGCTGTGGTTACTGAGAGGTTGTGGCTCAAATGCATTCAAATGAAAACTGTTTAGATAGTATGTTAATTAAGCCTAACCCAACTGGTAGACCCATTGGCCTCCAACTGGTAAGTCATATTATTGCTTTACTGAATCGCTTTTAACCTTGAGACTATTTTTCAGAACACAGAATTCCCCAGGCCTACTCTCCTAGTCAGAATAAACCTGGGCAGTTTCCTCAGGCAGTGCTCTCTCTATGGATGTTGACTTATTTTGTTTAATTAAAAGTAATAAACGCTTCTGATTCCTAGATGGTTTCTGTATCACAACAGGCAATAAAGATGGTGATGATTCTGTGTTTTCTATGCATCAGGCACTGGGCTAAGCACTTTATATGCTTACTTCTTTTAATGCTCACAAAACAGGTACCACAAGAATCTTGTATTTCACTGATGAGGTAACTGAAAGTCAGAGAAGTTAAGTAACTTGTCTAAAATCACACAGCTCTATAGCTTTCAGATTCCTCCAAAGAAAAATTATTATTAAAAAATAACCTAATCCTTTAGTATCAACTTATTTTGTGGGTTTTAGAATGTGTTCCAAGCATTTGCATGAATTTCAGTTTCAATTTTCAATGTGTGCCCATATATAAAACATTATTTTATTTTATTTTGTTTTATTTTATTTTATTTTAGACAGTATCTTGCTCTGTTGCCCAAGACTGGAGTGCAGTGGCATGATCTTGGCTTACTGCAACCTCTGTCTCTTGGGTTAAAGCAATTCTCCTGCCTCAGCCTCCCGAGTAGCTGGGATTACAGGGATGCACCATCATACCTCCTAATTTTTGTATTTTTAGTAGAGATAAGGATTCACAATGTTGGCAAGACTGGTCGTGAACTTCTGGTCTCAAGTGATCCACATACCTCAGCCTCTCAAAGTGCTGGGATTACAGGCATGAGCCGCCACACCTGGCCAAACATTTACTGAAATGTACTTTTAGGCAGGGCACAGTGGCTCACTCCTGTAATCCCAGCACTTTGGGAGACAGAGGTGGGAGGATCACTTGAGGTCAGAGTTTGAAACGAGCCTGGCCAGCATGGTGAAACCCTGTCTCTACTAAAAATACAAAAAAATTAGCCAGACTTGGTGGTGGGCGCCTGTAGTCCCAGCTACTCGGGAGGCTGAGGCAGGAGAATAACGCGAACCCAGGAGACAGAGGCTGCAGTGAGCCAAGATCATGCCACTGCACTCCAGCCTGGGGGACAGAGTGAGATTTTATCTCAAAACAAAAACAAAACACACACACAGAAATGTGCTTTTTAGGATGGTTAGGATAGTAAAACAAACAAAAAACAATGAAAGATGGGGCAGAATAGGAATTCTATCACTAGAACTAAACTGGAATTTTCTAGATGCTGGTCTAAAACAGGAGTTAGCAAACTATGGCACATGGCCAAATCCAGCCTACCACCTGCTTTTGTAAATAAGGTTTTAAGAAAACACAGCTACAGCCATTTATGATGTATCATTTATGGCTGTTTTCCCATTACAATGGCAGAGGTGGGAGGTTGTGAGAAAGAATGTATGTTCCTCAAAGTCAACAATATTTACTACTGGGCCCTTTACAAAAAAGGTTTATTAACCTTTGATCTATAACAACTCATATTAAAAACATAATGAACATATCATTTCCACAAATTCTATAATCTCGCCTACTGTGTCTCCCCAGGTTTTGGCAATGAAGCAAACCACTGGGGCCTTAATGTAATTCCCATCTTACCCCCTGAAATAGGTAAAGGTCTTCCTCTTTTCTTTTAACTGGGGAGAGTGAACCAGCATTTAGAGGGCCCAACCTGCTTGCCAAGGCACAGAGCTAGAGGGGAAATATGGAATCATAATGATGCCAATGATCCCCAAATGCCTCATCTTCCCTGGGCTTAAGCTTTAACACTGTGTTTAGAGCCTTGCAGAAAGCATCTCTGGGAACCCTTGTAACTGCCTTTGGGGTAATTACTATTATTACTCCCATCTGATAGATGAGGAAACTGGGGCCTCAAGGAGGAAATTGCCCAAGATCACACAACCTTCAGCTGACCCCAAAGGGATGGTTTTCATGACTATATAATATGGCATCTTGGAGAACTTTGCCTTAAGGCCTTCCTCGGGGAAGTGTTGGGCTAGAAACAACAGACCTGGCTGCTATGAAGAAAGGAGTCTCTTGTGGCCACAAAGGAAGAAGAAGAGGGGGTCTGGAGAGCCTCTGGATCAAGGGTTACTTGCCAAGGCTGAAGTCCGAGGTCCCTCTTGGACCACTCGTACCTGAATTGCTCCTGGCCTGCTGGGTGCCAGGTGGCATGGAGCTTCCTAGCCTTCACCCAGTTTGTTGACTACCAGGTGAACTCAGTTTCTAACAGCAGGACATCAGAATCAGATTCTGAATGAAAACGTGTTCCCCCAGGTGAGCCATATGTAGACCAACGCTTGGGATGCTGGGTAGATGCTGAAAAAAAGTTTTGCTCAGAGAAAACCAAGTAGACACAGGCTGCGTTTAGTGGCCAGCGAGGGCAGTCTTGCAACCAGGCCGTCTTTCTGAAAATGGGAATACGGTGAGTGCCAAACTTTGCTCTCAATGTAGAGAATGGAAGTGTTGGGAAGGAGATAGGAAAGGAAAGGAAGGAGATAGCCACGTTTCCCTGGTTCTTCCATCTTTAGCAGTGACCCATCTAGTATGAGCACTGTTCTTATGTGGTAGGCTGGGTAATTCCACTCCCTTTCCCCCAAACCCCCCAAAAAAGATGCCATATCCTAAACCCTGGGACCTAGGACGATGTTACCTACAGGGCAAAGGACTTTTTGCAGATATGGTTAAGGTTATGGGTCTGAAAGTGGAGGAGATAAGCCTGGATTATCTAGGTGGACCCAATCTAATCAGATAAAATCTTGAAGGCAGAACATCTTCCCTGGTTAAATTTAGAGAGAGGCCTTCAGGTAAGGAGAGGCAGGAGAGATTTGGGCCATGAGAGGGACTTGGCTGTCTGTGGCTGGTTTTCAGAAGTAGGGGCCAGGAGCTTTGAAATATAGGTGGCCTCTGGCAGCTTGGAATAGCCTGCAGCTGACAGCCAGGAAACAAGGAGTTCAGCCCTAAAATCACAAGGAACTGAATTCTGCCAGCAACATGAATGAGCAAGGGAACAGGGTCTCTAGAGCCTCCAGAAATGAGTGCAGAGAGCCCTGCTAACACGTTAATTTTAGCCTAGTGAGACCTGCGTTGTGCCTCTGCCCTATAGAACTTTTAGATAATGTGGCCGGGCGCGGTGGCTCACGCCTGTAATCCCAACACTTTGGGAGGCCGAGTCGGGCGGATCACGAGGTCAGCAGATCGAGACCACCCTGGCTAATACGGTGAAACGCCGTCTCTACTAAAAATACAAAAAACATTTGCCGGGCGTGGCGGCGGGCGCCTGTAGTCCCAGCTACTCGGGAGGCTGAGGCAGGAGAATGGCGTGAACCCGGGAGGCGGAGCTTGCAGTGAGCTGAGATCGCGCCACTGCACTCCAGTCCGGGCGACAGAGCGAGACTCCGTCTCAAAAAAAGAAAACAACAACAAAAGGATAATATGTTTGTGATGTTTTTAGCCACTAAATTTGTAGCCATTTGTTATGATAGCAATGGGTAACGAATACGTCTTATGAATGAAAATGTGCTGGTTAGTAGCTGGTTAGAAAGTGGCCTACGTGGGAGGAATTCTGGGAGGAAGAAGCTGGAAGAGCAGCTTCATTCTGAGCCCCTTGGGAAGAACAGGAATACATAGGTTGCATTATCTAATCTCATGACAGAGTTTTGCGCAGAGAAAACCAAGTAGACACATAATCTTGAGACATGTTCCCTGTTGTCATGTTATCCTGCTTACTCTCAACCTACCCCTAAAACAGAAAACAGAAAGGAAACAGAGGACACTCCAGGGGGAGCTTTCCTTGACTTGCTCTCAAAATGCATGTGAAATAGAGGGACTCCTCCCTGACTGTAGAGAATCAGCGCCAGGACCCTAGAGGTTTCTACCTGTGGGCATCAAACTTTTTAGCTACAGCAGTGTCAGACTGGGAATAAGCAGTGGACTGTTTTTGCCCTGTGTTACAATCCAGGCGTCTCCATTTCACAAGCTCAAGCCACTAAGGGTCTGAGTGCACCATGTGCTCCAAGCAGAAATTCTGCAGCAGTGCTGGAGGGAGGGAGTGGTGGCTGTGGGTGACTTGCTTCTGTCTTCAAATTTTTGTTCTCGTCTCCTGTCCAGTCCTCTTGAGTTATTAATTAGAATCATTACCTTTGTTTCTTCTCTGTGCTGTGTTTGTCAGGCAGTGTTCCTTTTCCAAGAAGGGGAATAAATGTATTGTTTAATTTATGAGGATATTATACTATAATAGTATATTCCTTTGCCTGAAATGTATTCTTAAGTATTACCTTGGTCTGTGCTTTAATTGAATTGGATAGAGACGGCACATTGCAATTGTTAAGGTTAACGACCCAATGATTTACAAGACAAGGCACATTTACTGGCAAATAGATTTTAGTAATTGTTCCGCTCCACGGTGAGAGTAACGGTTTGTGTATTGATTCATCATGTCCTGGAGTTGGGGCTCACCCAGAGAAAACAGAGCCCAGGGTCTTGTGGGGAGGCTGCCTAGGATCTATGAGATTAGCAGACCCCACAAGCTTGGTTTGCTAAGAGTTATTTTGCTCAAGAAAAAAACCTCAGGTGCCCTCAGGTGGAGTCAATAATAATTTTAAGACAAAGATGGCTCACAAGTGCTGCAGGTACCAGAATTAAAAAACAAATAAATACACAAACCCCACGAAACTAATACAGGCTTATTTTTTCCCCACTTTTATTGAGATATTATTAGCAAATAAAATGGTATAATTTATGATATTTAATATGATTTGATATACATTGTAAAATGATTACCACAATCAAGCTAATTAACATATCTATTACCTCTCATAGCTGCCATTTGTGTGTGTGTGGTTAGAACATCTGAGATCTACTCTCAGCAAATTTCAGATATACATTATTAACTATAGTCCTCATGCTTATAACTTGTAAGTGAAAGTTCATACTTTTTGACCAACACCTCCCCTTTCCTCTCACTCTAGTCCCTAGTAACCACAATTCTACTCTGTTACCATGAGTTCTTTTTATTTTATTTTATTTTTTTAAGTTTCTACATATGAGTAGATCAGGCAGCATTTGCCTTTCTGTGCCTGGCTTATTTCACTTAGCATAAGGTCCTCCAGGTTCATCCTTGTTCCCAATGGCAGGTTTTCCTTTTCAAAGGCTGAATCGTATTCAATTGTGTAAATGTACCGTATTTTCTTTATCCATTCATCTGCCGACGGACCCTTGGTTGCTTCCATGTCTTGGCTATTGTGAATAATGCTACAATGAATGTGAGAGCGCAATATAGGTTTATTTTTGTTCTAATCTATGAAAGATGAGCAGACTTGATACTCAGAACATTTCCACTGGGAGATTCAATTTGGCATTTTTAAGGGGAAGGGATAAATACAACTTCGGGATAATATCCTCTAGAATGGTTTGACCCCTTTTAAAGAAATATAATTGTGTTTGGACCCAGGATGTAGGTCCAGTTATCAGATTGATCGAACTTATTTTTCTGATGCCTTGCCTCAGTATGGGTTGAGAGCCACAGAAGCATCTATCTGTGGGAACCTGGCCACTCCAAGCATATGTCAGTAAGTCTGTGCCCTTTTATTTTCTTGTACTTCTCTAAGACTATGGGCAAGTGGCCGCACTTCTTTTTCAAGGGTGTCTCCAATTACTGCTCATTAACTCTGACAAAAGCTCAAATAAGGAAGACAAAGAGGACTGGACTAAGGATGCTGGAGAGTGAAGACAAGACACTGAGCTCCTCCACATCACACACTCCACAGGGCTTCTAAGCTCAGCAACCACATGGAAATGGGGCCCTGCTTCCCTTAGGTCTCTGCTGTCCTTGGGGAAAATGGGGCCCTGCTTCCCTTAGGTCTCTGCTGTCCTCGGGGAAAGTGAGAGAGATGAGTCAAGGCACAAGAACAGCAAGCCTCCTTGTATTGTTTTTCCAAGTATGCTGTTTATATTGTGAGTGTGTATATATGTAGATGTGATATGTGAATCTAGAGATCTCGTCTGATGGGATATGAGAAGAAAGAGTCCAGTTGTAGAAGACAGACCAGCACTGAGAGATGCCATTGTTAAAAGACAAATGAAAGGGAACTTTTCTGCTGGAATGTAATATCACAAATATACAACACAGTTTTGTTTTTGTTTTTTAAACTCTTTAAATTGTGAAATATACTTTAAAACAAGCATTTACAGTTTATATTTAGTTTAATTTAGAAAAAAAGTTTATCTATGTAACAAACCTGCACGTCCTAACACATGTATCCCAGAACTTAAAATCAGATAAATAAAAAAAAAAACTACAAGCACCTGTGGACCCACCACCCAGTTTAAGAACTGGAACATGATCCATGCATTCTGTTCCCAGGGATTCTGTTCTGAAATCCTTCCCCAGGCATGCTGCCTCTCTCCCTTCCAGCAAGGAGTCCCTCTGAATTTTATGTAGTCATTTTGTTTTAGGAGATACATATCTCTACATAGTTTTAAAATTGTAGAGCTGTGTGTAGCACCAGTTCATTCTTTAACAGAATCTGTATAGCTTTTCATCATATAAATATACCACAGTTGGGTTACCCACACTATTGTTGGTGGAAACCAGGGTCATTTCCAGTTTTCAGCAGTGCTGTGCATGTCTTGTGTCACACATGTGCAAGAGTTCTCTCAGGTAGATATCTAGGAGTAAGCTTGCCAGCTCACAGGTTGTATATATGTTCAGTGTTACTATCCAATGCCAAATTGTTTCCTGAAGTGCTTGTACCAATTTTCACTCCCACCAGCAGTGAGTGAGAGTTCCCATTGCTTCATACTATTACCAATATTGGATATTGTTGGATTTCTTATGGTTTACTAACTGATGGTACAAAGGATATTTTATTACAATGTTAGTTTGCAAATAGTTTAAATTGATCACAAGCTTGAGCACCTTCTCATGTTGAATATGTTTCTTTTGCTGTAGAAAGCCTTTCTATTAACTTTTTCCTTTTATCTTTCTTTTCTTTTCTTTTTTTTTTTTTTTTTTTTTTTTTGAGACTGAGTCTCACTCTGTCACCCAGGCTGGAGTGCAGTGGCGCGATCTCAGCTCACTGCAAGCTCTGCCTCCCAGGTTCACACCATTCTTCTGCCTCAGCCTCCTGAGTAGCTGGGACTACAGGCGCCTGCCACCATGCCTGGCTGATTTTTTTGTGTTTTTAGTAGAGATGGGGTTTCACTGTGTTAGGCAGGATGGTCTCAAACTCCTGACCTTGTGATCCACCCGTCTCGGCCTCCCAAAGTGCTAGGGTTACAGGCATGAGTCACTCCTTTTTTCTTATATTGTTTTTTATTCTTTGTTATTCACTAATAGGAGCTATTCACATATTCGAGATCCTTGCTGTCCAACAGAACTATAATACAAGCCACACATAATTTAAAATTTCCTAGTAGCTACATTAAGAAAAGTAAAAAGAAACTGATAAAACTGGTTTTAATAATTCATTATTTTATGTCACTAAACATTTTCCAAATGTCCCTGAAATTATCAATATAAAATTATTAATGAAGTATTTGAAATTAAATGTGTATGTTATGACAGATCTTACTCTGTGCCAGTCACATTGCAGTTGCTCACCAGCCACATGGCGACTGTACTGATCAACATATATCAGGAGGCTTCTCCTTTGACAATTAGATTTTCTTCTAAATTGTAGCTTGTGTTTTCACTTTTTTGTGGCTTCTTTTTACGTGCAGGAATGCTTCACTTGAACATAGCCCCATTTGATTCATCTTTCTTAGTGCTTTTTTGCCTTGTGCTTAAAACCTTCTCCACACTGAGGTGATGAAAGTGTTGTCTTTTGTCCAGAAGTTTGAAAGTTTCGTCTTTTATGCTTACATTCTTGATCCATATGGACTTGAACTTTGGGTATCGTTTGAGGAAAGCTTTAATTTCAGCTATCTATATGGATAATGCACTGCTGAACACACTGTTGTTCCTAGCTCTGCACGTAGCCCTGTCGTGAGTCAGGTTTCCACGACAGGCACGAGTGTGTTTTCAGACTCTGTCTTCTGTTCCATTTGTCTCTTTGTTTGCCTCTTTCCAAATACCACACTGTCTTAATTATTATAGTTTTAAAATAAGACCTGTTATCTGCTGAGGCAAGTCTCCTGGCTTGTTTCTCTCTTGCGAGTTTCTTGGTATATTTGGGCCTTTGCTTTCAGATGTAAATTTTAAAATGAGTTTGTCAGGGTCTGTGAAAATCCTCTTGTGGCCATTCTATTCTGTTAGATGCGCTGTGTGAACTCAAATAAGCCACTTTGCCTCTTAGGCCTATCTTTTCATCTGTAAAATGATAGTTTCATTTTGATAGGAGTCAGTGTTTAATTATTAAGTGATATAATGCATGTAAAGTTCCCAGCACAGTGCCTGGCACCCAGGAAATAGTCAACAAGTAAAGGAGTGGTTTTATTGCTGTTAGAGCTGAGATATGGGGGCCTGTTGTGGAGAGTGCTAGAATCTCAAAACAAAGACTGGTTTTTAGTTGTACAGAACTGCAGTCTAGGAACTGCACACTTATTATCACCTTTGTCTTCACATTTTAGTGCAGGCTTTTGTGATTAATATTAACAATGCACATGCATAGAACTTTATACCTCTCAAAATATTTTCACTCATTTGATCATATTTGGACTGCTAAGGAGCATTGAGAAGCAATTAAGCATGTACGCATTTGGAAATACCTGACAGGCTTCAGCCAAGCCTTGGAAGCTATATTAGGACAATGGGGTAAGAGGTTATGAGAATCAGACAACCACTCAGCTGCCTAGACGCCATCCATCCACCAAGACAATTTGATGGTGGAAGGGAGGGTAGGATTGCCAGAGAAAAACAGGACATTCGTCTAAATTTGGATCTCCGATAAACAGTCATTTTTTAGGGTAAGTATGTCCCACATATTGCAGGTATACTTATACTGTGACATTCATTTCTCTGAAATTCAGATTTAACTGGGCATCTTGTGTTTTCACTGGACACCTAAATCTGGCAGAAGGTATTGCTGTTACTTCTTCACATTGGAACCATCCTCTAGAGTCTTAATGCATAAATTGCCCTGAGATGTCATGTAGCCCAGCTCCTTCTTTTAGCAAATGTGGAAATTGAGATCCAGAGGCTGAGTGGTTACGTGTGGAATCGGATGATTCCTGATTCTGCATTCTTTTTTGTGCTTCTGAATGTGCAAAAACACACAGCCACCTTTTCACTGTCTTCTTTATCTTGGAGAGGTAGGGACCTCTACCACATTGACCCCCAACTCTTTATTGAGCATTGGATGGGCAGATTACATGGCAGGCCCTAGCCACCAGGCAAGTATCTGGTCACTCAGGGGATTAGCCAGGTCTGAAATGCTCAGGGTTCTAGAATTATCATTCTGGACTGGAGCTGAAGGCCAT
The DNA here is from genome assembly GCF_000951035.1 of Colobus angolensis palliatus. NCBI lineage: Eukaryota > Metazoa > Chordata > Mammalia > Primates > Cercopithecidae > Colobus > Colobus angolensis. Next base: position 12,783,318 of record NW_012115821.1, on the reverse strand, counting down.
GAGGCCACATAGCCATGCTTTGGGGGCCTCCACTGAAATGTAGCCTTGTCAGAGCTGTCAGCTCCTGTGCTGATAGGGAACTATCACAGAGAAGCAGGCAAAAGCACAGAAATCTGCAGATGAAAAAGGATAAAAAACGATGAAGGGGAAGGAAAGAAGTAACTGATGAGAAAAGATACTGCTACTTCTGACAATTGGAGGGGCTGAAGGGCCAAAATGCAGGGAAAAAGAGGGGTTCCACTGGGAGAGGCAAGTGGTACAACAAGACTTCATATCAGAATATTTTTTCTAAAATGATGACTCTTAGACTGAGAAAGGACTCCCATGGGCCTCTTAGATTGATGAAGAGTCCCATTGCTGGAGTCATTTTAAACCAGAACTGAACAAAGTGATTGAAAATAAACTGCAGGGAACACTTGCCTGGATATCTTCTGGGACGGACTTGATCATCGGATCAGTCTCTTCCTTCCCTCAGTGCCTGTGAATCACTGGTTCATTTGAAAGCATGCTAGTTAAAACTCTCAAGGAAACAGAACTTGAGCATTTAATTGAAAGTAATTTTTGTACAAGTGAGGCATGGTCTAGAAATTCATTTTTTGTGTGTGTATGTAAATTTTTTTTAAGTCCAAGATAAGGCGAGCAACTAGCTTCAGAATCCTTACTGGGCCAAAGATTTGTTTCAATCTTGTTACGCTCTTACTCTTTCTAACCTCTAGTTGCAAATTATTTTTATGTGACACTTATGTCTATTTGACTTCATTTTTCTAACTAAATAGCTTTTCAGGAAATAGATCTCCTGACTTATTTCAGAGCTCTAAATAAATATCCAGAGTATCTGTGTACTGTAAAAACATTATAAAAACTCCTCTATGGTGCTGATCCAAGGCATGAAAATTGCCCTCCTGGTGTTCCATGTCAAGCCTGGTTGACCTTCCCAATTTTTCTGCTACAAATCTGAAAAACAAACTCAGCTGTCTGGAGAAACATCAGGCATAGGCATACATTAGATAAATGTTTGTGTTTTCCTTTCATCATGGATGGCCTCGCAGGAGATGAACGACATAAGCACTCCACCTGTTAGCAGGCCTGGATGGCTGTCACATTATTTCCTCCATCAGTTCTAATATTCCTGGAAATAGATGTTTTTAAAGGCAATTTGGGCAGCAGTTATTATCTTTTGCTTTGCATCTTGCTTACCCTCCATGCAATGAATGACTAAATATTGTTGATTCTACTCTTTCTCCTGCTATCCTCTCCCCTGTGTCCCCACCTCTCCAGCCCCACCCTCCCATCTCTCGCCTCCCTACCTCCCATCTCCCTGCTGTCTATTGTATATGCTGCAGCTACATTTAGCTTCCCAGAGCAGAGCCTCGATCCTATCGCTCTCCCGCTCAAAACCTGTCCATACCTCCCTTTTTTATATGAGGCTTTCCCAAGCATTAGTCATACCACCTCCATTATCTTTGCTATTTTCCCTTTCCATCTGTGCTGTGGTTTACTTCATATTTATCTTTAAATAGGCTCACTTAAAAAAAATCTTAAATGTATTCTAAAAGGAAACTTTATCTCTAAGTAAATGGAAAACCAGTACCATCTATCATAATAGAAACTCACTATAAAAATAAATGCAATGAAAACAAAAGTATTACCTTCCAGCAAGATAGTATTGCCTGAGGCTCAGAACCTGAGGCCTGATTTCTCTGTGTTTACAAAGGTGGGTGATGATTCAGTGACTATCTGTTTGTCCCTCCGGATCCATTTTTCTCTCTTCTTCTTACCCTCTGCCCAGGAGGCTCAGCCTGAGAACAGGTCAGTGAGTTCCCTCACTTTCTGGTTTCCAGTTGGCCTCAGCCTATGGGAGCCCAAGCAGAGTCTAGGAAGGAGGGAAGCGACGGGTCCAGGGCTTTGTTCCCTGGCTCCCTCCTGCAGGGTCACCACACCCTGACCAAAGATTGCTGCCCATTTGAAGACGGCTTGTTCTTAAACCCTCCCCTTGTCCCTTCAAGCCTGGAAATGGTGACAGCTCTGCCTTTACTAGCCCTGGGTCAATGTGTTGCCCTTGTGGTTCCCCTGTACCTGTACTTAGCTGATTGTCCCTTTATGACACCCTCCTTGAAATATCCTGCTTTGATAGGTCATATGTCTCCTGTGGAGACCCTGACTAGTATAATTATCATGGATTAGTTGTTATAGATAGACCTGCATCAACTGAGACTTTATCCTTGGCTTCATCAAAAATTGAAGGGTAATTGATAGGTAGGCTGTCTCTGTACCACCTTGTACCATGCATGTACACCAGTGAGTAACACGTGTGATCCCCAATCTGGAGAATATCTTTCTGTGGAATAAACCCCGCCATCCTTTGTGTAGGATTCAAGCTGGACTGCAGTGCCACTGAAACTTCCCATCCTATTTCCTTCTACACACCCTTGCTTACTGACAAATAACCATGCTAGTTTCTGTTCTTGCCCTGTAATTTTCCACCTTTGGTCTTTATTTAGACCATTTCTTCTGCTTAGAAAGAATACCACCTCTGTCTCCTCATTAAATCTGGTCACGGTTCTGATGTTGCCTTCTCCATGAAGCCAACACTGATATGCTTGGCTCTCTTAATATTGTTTTGACCTCCCCCAAACTCTGGGTATCATCCCCTCTGTGTTTCCCATGGGTGCAGAGTGGCAGAGGGTCCGACTTGCCCAGGCCCCTGGCTGAGCCTCACCTTGCAACCTTGTATATAGACCTTTGGCCTTTTTTTTTTTTTTAATGGAGTCTTGCTCTGTTGCCAGGCTGGAGTGCAATGGCATGATCTCAGCTCACTGCAACCACTGCCTCCTGGGTTCAAGTGATTCCCCTGCCTCAGCCTCCCGAGTAGCTGGGACTACAGGTATGCGCCACCACGCCCAGCTAATTTTCTTGTATTTTAGTAGAGATGGGGTTTCACCATGTTGGCCAGGATGGTCTCGATCTCCTGGCCTTGTGATCCACCTGCCTCAGCCTCCCAAAGTGCTGGGATTACAGGCATGAACCACTGTGCCCAGTGACCTTTGGCCTCTTTAACCCATCTCTGACACCCCACGGCCCTTACTCTGTGGAGGTCAACAGAGTAAGGGCCATGTTTTATAATCACGACTTTTCTCTTGGATTATATCAAAGTCCTACACATTCATTTAGTCATTTAACACATGGTGATTAAACCTACAAAGCACTGGGTGCATGCTAGGTGCTGAATAGATAGTGATACATGAAATAACCTGATTCCTAGCCCCAGGGAGCTTACTATATAGTTTCTAAAGAAAACTATAGAAACCCTTTGAGACTAAACCCTTTTCAAGAGAGCTATGAACTTGAGAGTCCCCATCAATAATTTACTTACACACACACATAATTGTATAGCAGTCACTGGTTTACAATTTGGGATGAAAGTGCCCTAGTTGTTAAGAACATCCTTTCCTGGGAGATGGCCTCCATGAGGGGCAGTAGAGGAGAATGGTTAAAAGGCAAGTCAGGCTGTAATCACAGCTCTGATTATTCACTTTCAGCAAACATGGCACCTCTGAGCCTCAATTTCCTCAGCTGTAAAACGGGCTTGTTCTCTCCATATACTTTTCTCAGAGGGTTGCGAGGAGTCAAAATACTACCTACAAAGGTTCGTAATGGTGCCCATCACAAAATAAGTGCTCAGTATACGTCAGTGGTGGTTGTGAGGGGAGTGGCTATCAGCTTATGGAAGTCTAGACACTGGATCTCTAAAAACGGGCAAGATTCATATTTGCTTGGGACCATCTGGGTTCAACTCACACAGAAAATCTTTCAAATGCCAGGGCTGTGATTGCAAACAAGCTGGAAGGAAAATACACAGTAAACACACCAGAGGAGAAGCTGTGAAAGGAGCTGGAAGGGGTTCCTAGCAAATAGGGATGGCCACAGCCTCAGGACAAGTCCATCCAGAAACTCATATGTACGCTCCACTAAGATTCTGTACTTGAAACATTTTCTCGTACATTTTAGAACTGGGCTAGGAACACAGAGGATTATGTAGGTTCTCAACAGATATTTACTGTATTGAGTCCATTGTGTGTGCATAACACCACAGACCCAATTTAGGGCTGGTGGAGGTTGTAAGCTTTATTAAAAATAGACTGTCATTCCTGCCTTAAGACAATTTCCAACAGACACATTAATGTAGTGACTCATCTTTTTATCTTGATCAAAGGCATGTAATTTATAACCCGGGGGGACACTGTAGAAGTAACTACTATTTTTAAAAGCACCGGAGGGCAGAAAAGTATTAGTTGGTGGGATTGCTTTGTGTCTTTCATCTTAGGTGACTAGATATACCTTCATTTCAAGGGGAAGAGGGTGGAGAGGACAAGATGAATCCCTATTCTGGCTTTCCAGAAACAGCCTGTCTTCCTGGAAGCCCATGGCTATCCTTTGTGCTGCCCCTTTGTAAGAGGGAGAGACTGAATTTCCTCAATAAAAAATCACAGCTGCCTGTTTAAACATCTATTTTGTGTGACCAGAATTTGACAGATACTATATGACTTATTAGCTCTTCCTGACAAAAACCATCTGATGTAGGTATAGTTTTCCCCTTTAATACCCTAGGATCCTGAGGTCTAGAGAGTTCAAGTTCTTTGCCCAAGATCACCCAACTGATGAATAGTGCAGGTGGAATCTAGATCCAGGTCTACTTGCCACCCAAGCCCACTTTTTACACTGTCTCACATGCCTCTCCAGATACTTCTATAGAAGGTATTTGGTTAGGTTGATTTGACATTGTAAGTATCTGATCATGTATTCCCTGGAATTCTCTATTCACTGCCACTTAGAACAATGACTGTTATTCTCAAGATAGTTGAGGCCCTCTGCTACACCCTAAAGAGTCCTATAAAACATTAACAAGCAATCAGTGAGAAAATTTGCATGTTTCAGTACAAAAAAGGGCTCCGAATCTCTTCCTATCACCCTTCTGTATCTCAGCACTGTCCATGTTTGTTTTTATATTTGTTTGTCTATTCACCAGCCACCTCTCCAACTAGATGGTAAACTCCATGAGCCAGGAACCAAAACTGTGGTGTTCATTTGTCTATACTGGGTGTGCCTAGGAATAAACGTTTTCTCAATAAATGAATTCTCTCTGAATTGGTAATCCACACATAATGCACATGATTTAAGTCTATTTACCAGAATTTTTGAGCAAATAGTTCTATTCTTTTTGACACGTTTTCCATAGTTTGTATAATTTATTCATAGAATCCTTCTTAGACTACTAATAAATTCCTATGGGACATAGTCCTTTTATATGCGGAATAATCCACTACCATGAAATGTTCAGAAAAAATGACTTTTAAAATTTCATTTGTGGCCATGCTGATTATGAATTTCTGAATTATGTCTGGGCTGCTCTTTTTCTTGGAATACGTAAAGTGGGATACTGGCATCTCTGTATTTGGAGACTTACAGCTTCTGAGTTAAAAGATGAATGGGAAGTAGCGGAGGGGGAGAGATCAGAAATCTCCACTCCCCGAAACACAGACACTTCACATACCCAGGAGGTAAATTGCTGGCATGAATTGTAACAAGTATACACTGGCATTTTGCACATTGTTTGCTTATGTTCTAGATGATATGACAGTCTATGAACAGGGGCCCCATGTCTGCGGGCAGGACATTCAGCCCTGTGTCTTGCCACTACCATGAAATCTGAGGCTCTTTCGTTTTTGTTTTTCTGTTCTGATGAGATTGAGGCATACTGACACACTGGTAAAGAAGAAAATTTATTTGTGAACTCGTAGTCATTCCATTTGACAGCCTCCCTCTACTCGTGGAGGCACAGCACATGTGGAACAGGAAAAAGGCCTCTGGAGAGCTTGTGTTCCACTGGTTTCTTTGACTTTCGCCAACCAACTTTGCAAATGTTCTCAAAAAGCATTCATTACCTCTGCAGGTGTGAAATAACTCTGCAGTTCAAGGGTTTGTGAAATCACGTGAAACAGTTGAAAGCTGTTCTGGCAAAGCGACCGGAGTCAGAATTAGCTATGTCACCAAGCCACATCCTGGCTTAAACGATGTTATTTATATCTAACTGCACTTGACTCCTCCCAAAGCCTTCTGTTGAGCACCAAAACCTCACCACGGTTTCACTCTTAGCCTTTCTTTTGTGTGAAGAAAAAAAAGGTTGCTTTTATAAATCTCTGTTTGAGCCCAGATGGAATGCATTTCATGCAGGAAAATGTTGCTTATAGTGAAGTGGATGAAATAATTGCTGGGATTTCTGGGCATGCTCCACAAACCCAGAAGACTGGAGGTGAACGGGCAGGGAGAAGAGATTCTGTTGCTTTCTTATTCCTGTATTTGTGACTCTCCCTGGAAAGAGGAAAATGTAGGCATATGCAGGTTAATAAGTGTCATTACAAAGGCTCAGTGTTCTTAGTCATAAAATGGGAGGAAGAACAGTACTCACTTCCCAGAATTGGTGAGGACCCCTGAATGGGTACATGCCAGCTTCTCGCACAGCCCCACCAGGTAATGAGCTCCACTGTGTAGTCATTGCTACTCAGGGTTAATCCATGAAAGAGTGTGTGGGAGGAGGATGGGCCTTAGATTCCAAAGGGTGGAAATAAGTGGAAGGAGGCAAAATCTGGTGGTGCCTAGACCAGGTACTTCCAAGTCAGGCAGGCAATAGATGGTTCCAAGCCAAAATGCCTGCCCCTTTGGTGAAGGTTCTCATTGGTCTAAGGCATTCTGGCCAACTGACACATGATATCATGTAATGTGTTTTCCTGGGGTCCAGAAGCTTCTATGTGTAGCTTCTTTAAAGATCAAAACTGTAAGACTTTGAGTTTTGGTATCTCAATATGATTTTGAAAAAATCGTGGTAAAATATACATAACATAAAATTTACCATTTCTAAGTGTACAGTTCAGGGTGTTAAGTATGTTTACATTGTTGTGTACCCAACCACCTGAACTCTTTTCGTCACATAAAACTGAAGCTCTGTATCCATTACATAAGCCCTTATTTCCCCTGGTTGCCAGGGAGCCCCTGACAACCATATCAGTTTGCTTTTTGATGGCCTTATTATTTGTGTTTGTGGGAGTTTTTAAACAGGGATGGGGTGGAGGTAGATTTAGAACTTTTGTATTTTAGTGACCTAAATATGAAATCTTTTTAGAGTGGCAAATAGAGATTTATTTCTCATGTCTGCCCTGGAAATAGAATTAATTTGCCATTTCAGAAATGAATCACGTTGCTTCTGATATTTGTCAGACTTTTCACCCTCATTCCCACATTGAAGACTATGTGGCTCGCTGGTTAGAGACCCGCCATGGTTCAGGCTAAATCGCTGCATTAATGATTCTAAAATATTCCCATCTAATCCCCTGTAGCTGAAGAGGATAAACACATACTGTCAAGGACTTGGGTCTGGGAGACTAGCACAAGGCAGCTTGCCAAATGCAAAAATGGTTTGGAAGGGTCAAGGTTTAGCTATAAATGATTCAGGCAAACTTTTCATTTATCCATGTTTCCTTTAGTATTTACATTGAAATTGTTTAGTTACCCTTCAAACACACAAAACTTATAAGTAAAATGGAGGCTGGAAGAAGATCTATATTGTCCACATTGTCACTGACTCCCAGTATACCAATATTTACTGACTTCATAATTATAAAATATAACAGACTTGAAATATTATTAATCACCTTTTTACCCATGTTCAGATTAACTGGGTAATCTAAAAATAGCAGGGAGGACCTTATGTGCAATGTTTGGGAAAGTTCAGGAGCACGCTCTTGAAGAATTGCTGATAAAGTGTGTCGTTGTCCCATGACCACCATCACATCCCAGGGGAGAGCCTTATGTTTGGTTAATAAAAGAAGGCAGGATCTGGTCTCTTTATTTAAAGATAGCCCCTGCCTCCTAGTCTTATCTTGACTGTGAAAATAAACAAATATCACATGCTTCCAACAGGAAAAAGTTTGAATGACCTTTATGAGGCAGTTTCCCTTTCACTGGATAAGAAGAGATGTTCATTGTACTTTCCTACCACAGAGGTAAATTTCCAGCCCTCTTCCAATGTACAGGATGAAGTAACACTAATTCTACCTAAGATAACATTCTTCATTGAACGCATATATGCAGATGTCCTACTATATATTAGGTGCTAGGATTATAGCACTATTGACAGACTATACTATCAAGGCCTTGGTCTGATAAGATTTACACTCTTGGGTGGGAGAAATGGCAAACAAGTGAATACATAAAATAATTTTAAAGACTGATATGTGCAACAAAGAAAATATATCCCAAGGGTATGACTGAGTTTGCCTGCTTTAATTGGGTGGTCAAGGGTAGCCTTTCTGAGGCGGTGACATTTAAATGATCTTTACAACAAGAAACCATCATGTGACTATCAGGGAGAAAAGATTTCTAGACAAAGGGAGCTACTCATGCAATGGCCTTGAAATAGAGCCAGCTTATTTTGTTGTTTTGTTTTGAGAAGCCAAGAGAGGGGCAATACAGTTAAATCTTGAAGAGGAAGAGCTTGTGAACTCAAGGCAGAAGAGAGAGACAGACAGGGACCAGATCATGTGGGATCCCAAGGCAACATGTTTGATATTTATGCCAACATCAATGGGAAACCCTTGATGGAGTTTGAGCAAGAGAGGCATGATGTGAAGTCTTTGAGGTGACCATACTGCCAGCTCTGTAAAAACAGACTTCGGGAGTCATTAGGAAGACTCTTACACTTGTCCAGGTGTGAGATATTGTGGCTTAGACTAAGGTGCCACAGTGAGAAGGGAAGGAAATGGTAGAGCTCAGGATATAACAATAGAACTATGGTGGTTAATTTTATGTTAACCTGGGTGGGCCACAGTGCCAAGATATTTGGCCATACATTATCTGAGATGATTCCGTGAAAGTGGTTTTTTGGATGAGATTTATTTTTAAATGGGTAGGCTTTAAGCAAAGTAGATTTTCCTCCATAATGTGGGTGGGTGTCATCCAATCAGTTGGCTTCCTTAGTAGAGCAAAAACTGACCGACCTCCTCTGAGCAAAAAGAAATTCTTCCATCAAACTGCCTTTGGACTTGAACTGCAACTCTATGCTGGGGCTCCAGCCTGCTGGCCTAACCTGCCTTGCACCTCTAGAATTGCATGAACCAATTAATTAAATTATCTCTCACTCGCTGTCCCATCTCCCCCCGCCCCTGTGTATGCACACACATCCTGTTGGTTCTGTTTCGCTGGAGAACCCTGGGATTCATGGATGGATTAGAAAGAGAGGAATCAAGTAATGCCCAGAGCACTGTCCAGTAGAAACAGAATACAAGTGCCATATATATATCTAGCACCTTATATATATATACACACACATACACATGCACACACACACACATATATATATATAAAAACTTTAAGTCTTTTTAGGAACCACATTAAAAACTGTACAAAGAAACAGGTAAAGTTTTTATAACATACAGTATTTTACTACACCAATGTATCTAAAAATGTTATTTCAGTATATAATCCATAGGAAAATTATTCCTAAGACCTTTAAGTTCTTTTTTTCATACTAAGTCTTTGAAACTCAATGTATGTTTTACACTTAAAGCCTTTCTCAGTTCAGGCCAGCCCCATTTTGAAACTCTCAGTAGCCAATGTATTGGGCGGTACAGGTCTGGTTGGCCGCCTAGCTGAGCATACAAGAACCTAGCAGGTGTTCTGACCAGGCTTGAACCCTTTTATGCAGCAGTTTCCCTCTGAACAGGCAGGAAGGCTGTTCTTTTTGTCTCAAAAGGCTGAACTGTGAAAACTGCTATTCTCCCTTTGGTGACCTCCATATACAAAGTTTCATGAGTATCTGTGCAGCTGGTGGGCCCATGGCCATGACTCTGCCCTTACAAGAGCTAGGCTCCCTCACTCAGAAGGTCATTCAGAAGATGAGGTCTTAGAGTCTTTCTCGTCTATGCATTCCCTGGAGTCTCCGTGTTTGTGAGTCATCACTTGCCCCAGAGCCAGTAGTGGGCAACCGGTATCAATAGAAAAAGAAACACAGGTAGACTATGTGTTTAAGCCAAATGAAGGCGAATGACTCCATGGGATTTTGTAAACAGAAAGTTGGTTTGAACATGCCAAACTCACAAGAACAGACAAGTAGTATGCATTCACAGTACAAGTAGCAATTTCATTTAACAAAACATCATGTTCCATTAATTAATGTTAATTACATTGGTTTGGTAGGTTTGCTAATTTCTGATTTGTGTTCTTTGTAATGATATAACAGCAGAAAAATCATTATATTTTTATATTATCTAAGTCTCTAAAATTAGCTGACATTGGGAGTTCATGAGACAGTTCTTCCTTTTAAAGGGGGTCTTTAAATGTACCCACTCGACTACTTTACCAACTGTTCAAAGTGGAAAATAGTTCCCAGAAGCTGAGTGGGTGGATGCCCATGGTGCCACCTACCATTGCTTGACCCCCGCCCATGAGCTGTTCCTTCATATTCATAACTAAAATGCCAAATGTGTGACTTGAGTAATTAACTAGAGACCTCCAGAAGGCTTTACTTATTCTGGGTACATTGATATTTACTTTAGTATTTGTTTTGCCTTTAAAGGCATATTCCCTTTTGATTCTTTAATATCATATCCAGAAAGAAGTCCTTTTAACCTATAACAATGCAAATTATGAGTACTGTCTTTCAGCTACCTCAAGGATTTAGCAAGTGTTCCTGGAAATCTAACCAACCTTTTAAAAAGCATTTCTATGGGAATGTATTTCTGAGCCCTAAATTATGGGTTTTGAAACTAAAATGTAAGCATGTAAATGCAAAACTTCCAATAGATAACAGAATTTGCAAAATCTCTAATTTCTTGTATGTTCCCCAAGTAGTACTCTCTATAGGCCATTGGAAGAGAATGTCTGGCTTAAAATAATTTCAGCACCAAAAATGGTCTAAGTATGGTCTCCATATCATAACCCAGTGGTTCTCATATTTTAGATGCTTGATGCACAGGTTGAACAGGCTAACCATTCCGACTTCAGGCCTCGACTCCCCTGGGAATCTGCAGTTGATTCCCTCCCCTTGAGTGAGACTGACTGTTGGGAGTAGAATAACCACATGCTCTGGGTCAGAATGCCTGGCCCTTCAGAGTAACGACAGCCATGATCACTGAGCTCCTACTGTGGGGCACATACTTCGCCACGCTAACACATGGAATACTTACAAGCTCCTTACATAATCAGTATCTTATGCACATTGCAAATGAGAATACTAAGGCTCAAAAGAGGCAAGCTCCTCTCCCACTGTTAAACAGCTAGTGATAAACAGAGCTGGGACCTAAACTTGTCTGATATCCCATGCTGCTGCTCCATCAGATTGTCAGGTAAGGATTCACGTCAGGACCTAAATCCCCTCTGAATCAACAAACCTAAAGGGCACCTTGATTTCAGGTTTTGGTCCCAAACCTATGACTGTGGCCTGACCACATAATGAAGACCTGGTTGGTTCTAGCTTCACAATGAGCTCATTGGCACTCTCTCCACCACCACCACCCGCTCTCCACCTCTGATCATCCACTGTCATTTCTATATGACCTTTGCCAGGCTTTTCCTCCTATCAGAGCCTCTGCCCTCTATGTTTAAATGCATGAGCTTGGCAAATGTTTTCATTTGAGAAGGCAAGCTGCCTCCCTGTGCTTGGTCTAATGTGAGCTTGGTAGAGGGACACTGCTGGATTCAGTTTTAGTCAACACTTTGAGCCAATGCTGATCTGAGTAATTGTTCTATTTAGACTCTGACAGGTGAAAATCATAGATTCAGGGAATGGAGACTCCCCTGCCCCTGGGATGAAGGGGAGTCTGGGAGGGTTGGGCAGCTCTTCCTGGCAGTTGCAGGCGGTGTGGGGACACACATATTGTTAAATTGTTAATGCTCCTGAGATTACCCCTATTAGATGAGAACTAAAGAAGCCTAACTAGGCATCACTCTAGTGCTGCTAGGAATCATGTTATCTGATCTGCTGGCAACTCACGTTGAATAATAAGTAGATGTGTCTCAAGATGCCTATCTGTAAATAAGATGAAAATCCAACCATGAATATAAGCCATAAAGATCTAGAGGCAAATTTACAAAATACACTCATCTAAAATTAAGACAGTTACAGGGAGATATCTTTGAAGAGAGTCCCATGTTGTGATAGTTAATTTTGTATGTCAACTTGGCTGGGCCACAGGGTGCCCAGATTAAATATTATTTCTAGGTGTGTCTGTGAGGATGTTTCCGGATAAGATTAGCATTTGAATTGGTAGACTGAATAAAATAGATGATCCTCCCCAATATGGGTGGGCATCATCCAATCCGTTGAGGGCCTGAATAGAACAAAAGGCAGTGGAAGGGGAGAAATTCACTCCTTTTTTTCTACCTCATTGCTTGAGCATCTCATCTCATCTTCCCTTATCCTCAGACTGGGATTTACACCATTGGCTTCCATGGCTCTCTAGTGTGTGGACTTGGACTGAATTACATCACCAGCTTTCCTGAATCTCAGGGTTGTAGATAGTAGTTTCTGGGACTCCTCAGCCTCCATCGTATATGTCAATTCCTCATAATCTCCGTATGTGTCTCTACTATCTATAAACCTATGTTAGCTATATCTATATATCTCTGTCTCTACTTCTATCCTATTGTCTCTGTTCTTTGGAGAAGCCTGATGCATGTGTGTTATCGATCCCTGCCCTGTGAATAGAATCTGCAGGTGGCTGATATGTTTACATGGCCATCTTTTTATCTAGTAATGATCAATTTAAGGAACAGTGAAGTTCTTCTGGGGAAAGAGTTGGGGGAGAAAGCGGGACAGGTAAATTAGTAGTATATTTGTTTTGATTCAGGTGTCAACTTACTGTTCTAATTGTATTTAAACTGAGATAAGACAAAACCTCAACCATGTGGCATTTTCTCACATTCCTAGGTTTAATGTTAACTTCAAAAAGTAAAAGTGGTATACCATGTAACTTCAAGCAATGCTCCCAAACATAGTCAAGAACTGCAGATTCTCAGCTATGAATAATAATTCACAATAATACTATGAATTTAAGAGTATTTGAAGAACCTAGGGATTTATGACAGCATATTTTTCTCCATTCTCAATAGTAAGCCATGTGCTCAATTATTGAACACGTTCACAAGAGAAATGAAACCCCCTGAGTTTCAGATAAATCTGGTTACTCTTCAAGTTAGACACATGACCCACTTCCACTCGATTCTTTTCTTCCTTTTCTGTATCAGTTATTCAGTTCCTCTGCTGAAATTCCCTTTATCATATGACTCACTTACTATTGTCCCTCTGATTTTCTAATAATCTGTTACAATTCCTCAGCACCTTTTCCTTTTTAACTTTCATGTTAAGTTCCAGGGGTACAAGTGCAGGTTTGTTACATAGGTAAACTCTTGTCATGGGGGTTTGTTGTATAGATTATTTCAGCACCCAGGTATTAAGCCTAGTTCTCATTAGTTATTTTTCCTAATCCTCTCCCTCTTCCCACGCTCCACGCTCTGAAAAGCCCCAGTGTCTGTTGTTCCCCTCTATATGTCTATGTGCTTTCATCATCCAGCTCCCACTTATAAGTGAGAACATGCAGTATTTGGTTTTCTGTTCCTGTGTGAGTTTGCTAAGGACAATGGCCTCCAGCTCACTGGGCCATGACACCAGGCCTGGTGTTATAAACCACACTTTCCCAGGAGTTCTTATTGAAGAGAAAGAGACGTGACTTACTGCATGGACAGTGACACAGGGGAGTCTGTGCTGAGTGCTCTCATTGAGGTACAAAAGGCAACAGAGTGTCTGACGTTATAAGAGAAACATCTCAATCCACCAGCCTCCATGCATTTTCCTCAATTTTTATTTATATTAATAACTGCAACTTACTCCTTGCTGGGAAAGTGACAATAGTCTTGCATCTTCTCTCATCAAGCCTACTCCAATCACCTAAATCCTTGCTATTCAATATGTAGTCTGAGGATTTGCAAAAACATTATCACTTGAGAATCCGTCAGAAATGCAGAATCTCAGGCCTCGTTCCAGAGCTATTAATGCAGAACCTGACTTTAATAATAATCAGGTGACCCACAATCCTGTTAAATTTTGAGAAGTGCTCCTCTGGAGAACTTGCATTGATGGCAGAAGGTTGCAATTAACTGAAGAGCAAAAATTCATACCTACCTATGCCCTGAGACTATTCCATGAGTTTATTAAATGAGTGGACTAGACAGTGTTACCCTAGGAGGTCACTACTAATTCCTCACTAGTTGAGTGACATAGTATTCATGGGAGCCAGGTGAGTAACAGTGCAGTTGGTATGAGGTGGAAGGGTCCATTTGATTACTCCTTAGAATGCAAATAGAGGCCAATACTCCTCTGTGGACATGGAGAAAAAGGGCTAACTGATCCAAAGGTGGATAGTGGATGTGCCTAATACTGCCACTTCTTGGACATAGCAGAAAGCACATAGTTTTGCTACTGTTGACTAAGAGTGTCCTACCTTAATCATTGGTTGTATAGGAAAGCAATTAATCTGGGTGTGGCTTTCTTTCTTAAATAAGATATCTTTCTCTTCTCCACTCTTACTCCTTCAAACTCACATATACTTTTTGACCACTACCATTTGCTGTGTGCTGGTGACATAAATGCAAAAGACATGGTCCAGCCCTATAACACTTCTACCAATGCAGTAAATATTTTAGTTTACAACTTTATCAAGTACAATATGAAAATGAAGGCTGCTGTGGGCTCATGTCTTTGTCTTTGCAGCATTCCTTCCTTTTCCTAACTGTTTCTCCCTCATTCTATATAATGCTGATGGGACCACCATTATGTGGTCTCACTCACCCCATGACAGAAGGCAGCACAGGACCAGGCTGGTAGGTCTGAACCCAATCCTCTTGGACAGAGTGATTGATCTAGGGATGGGCATGATACCTAAGCAAAGCCAATCCACATCTTTATCAAAGAGTGATATGGACTCTGAGGGAGTGTGTGTATTAGTCCATTCTCACACTGCTATAAAGAAATACCTAGGCAATACCATCAGGCCATGGGCATGGTCAAGAACTTCATGACTATAACACCAAAAGCAATGGCAACAAAAGCCAAAATTGACAAATGGGATCTAATTAAACTAAAGAGCTTCTGCACAGCAAAAGAAACTACCATCAGAGTGAACAGGCAACCTAGAGAATGGGGGAAAATGTTTACAATCTACCCATCTGACAAAGGGCTAATATCCAGAATCTCCAAAGAAACAAATTTACAAGAAAAATTCAAACAACCCCATCAGAAAGTGGGTAAAGGATATGAGCAGAAACTTCTCAAAAGAAGACATTTATGCAGCCAACAGACACGTGAAAAAATGCTCATCACTGGCCATCAGAGAAATGTAAATCAAAACCACAGTGAGATGTCATCTCACACCAGTTAGAATGGCAATCATTAAAAAGTCAGGAAACAACAGGTGCTGGAGAGGATGTGGAGAAATAGGAACACTTTTACACTGTTGGTGGGCCTGTAAACTAGTTCAACCATTGTGGAAGAGAGTGTGGTGATTCCTCAAGGATCTAGAACTAGAAATACCATTTGACCCAGCCATCCCATTACTGGGTATATACCCAAAGGATTATAAATCATGCTGCTATTAAGACACATGCACACGTATGTTTATTGTGGCACTATTCACGATAGCAAAGATTTGGAACCAACCCAAATGTCTGTCAATGATAGACTGGATTAAGAAAATGTGGCACATATACACCATGGAATACTATGCAGCCATAAAAAAGGATGAGTTCATGTCCTTTGTAGGGACATGGATGAAGCTGGAAACCATCATTCTGAGCAAACTATTGCACGGACAGAAAACCAAACACCACACATTCTAACTCTTAGGTGGGAATTGAACAATGAGATCACTTGGACACAAGAAGGGGAACATCACACACTGGTGCCTGTCATGGGGTGGGGGGAGGAGGAAAAGATAGCATTAGGAGATATACCTAATGTAAATGACAAGTTAATGGGTGCAGCACACCATCATGGCACATGTATACATAGGTAATCTGTACGTTGTGCACATGTACCATAGAACTTAAAGTATAATAATAAAACCTAAGAATGGGTAATTTATAAAGAAAAGAGGTTTAATTAGCTCATGGTTCTGCAGGCTATACAGCAAGCATAGCAGCTTCTGCTTTTGGGGAGGCCTCAGAAAACTTACAATCATGAGAGAAGGCAAAGGGGAAGCAAGCACATTTTCACATGGCCAGAGCAGGAGGAAGAGTGAGTCGGGGAGGCGTTGCACACTTTTAAACAACTAGATCTTGACTTAACTCACTCTTACCATGATAGCATAAGGTGGATGGTGTTAAACCATGAGAAATTGCCCCCATCATCGAATTGTCTCCCATCAGGCCCCACCTCCAACACTGGGGTTAAAATTCAACATGAGATTTGGGTGGGGACACAGATCCAAACTATATCAGTGAGTGTCGTGTTTTATCTCTTGGGATCAAGAGCTAGGAAGCCATGCAAGTCTAAACTTGTGTCTGTGTTTCCCGCCATGTAAAGATAACCTTGCTGAATTTGAAGTCAAGTGGAAGGAAGCAGAGCTAAGAGAGGGCATACAGAACTCCGTACCTGAAGATCCCATCTCCCATTCCCACATCTGAGTCAATAGATTGATATTTTTGCTTTGCTTTGTTTTTTGTTTATGTTTTGCTAAGTTACTTAGAGTCAGGTTTCTTTCATGGGCCACTGATGAATGGAGGCCCCACTGAAAATGTAGAAATCCATGAATCTGGAAGGACATGATGGTGTCCATCTAAACATTCCAGACAGAGAAGACAGGGGTACTGGCAGGGGCAGGCAAGGTGGGGCAATCTGTGTGCCTCTGACTGACTGAACTCTGGGTGTTTCTTCCTGGAAACCAACTGATGGAAAGACTATGGGTCATGGAGTGAGAGAAATAAAAGTTCATTCTCAGCTCAGTCATTTTCTAGGTGTATGGCCTTGAGTAGTTACTGCACATTTATAGAACACCTACCTCATGCATCATTGGGAGGACTCAATTAAATCATGTAAGTCCCCATGCACTTCTAATATATACAGTCTCTAAATGTTTACTTCCTAATTTATTCCATAAAGGATTGAAGCCTTTAAGATAAAAACATACTCTATAAAATGATTAAGAAATATAGACACTTAAAGATGATCATGGGCTGGAAATACATAAATTAGAGGAGAAGATTAAGATGGGGGGAGGAATAACACTAAAAGGGCAAGATCTCAGGATCTATGATATTGTTAACTGTTTCAAGCTTGGTTTTGAGCCTCCCAGAAGTCAAACAGAAAAGGGGGGAAATATTCATATACTTCTCAATGTCAAAATGAAATAAACCTACTCTTTTTTCCTAAAGAAGTACAGAAATATATAATAAATTTCAAATGTAGCCTTCAAACAGGAGAGTCACTGGTGGCATAATAGGCAACATCTTTCTACAAATAGAACAGTAACAATGGGTGTCTGGTTTCTTTAAGCATCCTTTGATGTAAACCAAATATGTAATTTTAACGCCCATCCTAGAAAAGCAGAGTCTATGAACTCAAGTAGATGGGTAGATGGAATTTGGAGGCTCTGGAATAGGCAGAGAAGCTTCTCAAAGGCTACCCCCAATTATCCATAGGTGAAGAGAATGAAAGTATACTGCTGTTGGGGCTTAGAAAACGATATCCCCAAATGAAGGCTTCGGCAGAAGCCTCTGAGGCAAACGTGTTTCTCTGCCCTCCCGTCTCACAGACTTATTCTCACCACAAGGCCAGCCGTAGAAGCTAGACTCTACCTTCCCCATCATGAGTCATAGAAACCCAAGCCGCTTTTCCCTAAAGCCACCCATAAAATCTAAAAACATCACTCTAATTTTCTCTCCACCTTTCTATACAAAAGCTGGCCATAAATCATCTGCCCCACCTTGTTTGACTGTAGGTCACAAGGCCCCCTTTCCGGAAAGGGTCATGCCCCACACCCAGAAGGAAGGAAGGCTACTCAGACCAAGAGGAATCTAGGCAGACAGCCTTGCTGGGTTTCCCCACTCAGCCTATTAGCATTAGATCACAGCCTTTTCCTTCATATTTCCACACATACTGTCCGTATGAAACTAAACATAAAATGGACAATTTTCTCTGTATCTTTGGCTCTTCATTCTGAAGGACCCTGTGTATACACATTAAATAAATCTGTATGCCTATTCTTGTATTAATCTGCCATTTTGAGTTGATTTTTCAGTGAACCTTCAGAAGGTCAAATTTCCTTTGGCCCCTACACTGCTTAAAACTCATTGAATCCTGTGTTGTAATTCCAAACACGTGGCAATTTTCAACTACATTCTCTACTGGGTCTTCCCCTAAATATTCTTGTTAGACTGAGGTTTAAGAAGATATTCCATGTTTGTCCTGAGGGCCTGCACACCCCTGGGATACTGTCACGTATCTCTAGGTGCTTCCCTAGTTGACGATTCTTTCATATTCTGCATATCAGACTCCCCCCAGGTCCCTCCTTGCAGGCTACTTAAGGAAACCTCATATGATTATTAACGAAGACCCACAGGAATGTTAAAAAGTTTGGTGTAAATTCTTTGGGGTTTTAAAATGGCACCTTTATGTCTGTGACTTTAAAGATCCTGGAGGATTTAATTCCTTGGGGAATTCCAGTGAATTGTTCTGACTTGCACCAACTGTCTCAAATGCAAAGATAGGCAGACCCCTGTACAGAGGCTCAGCTCTGCCTGTAGACACCATTGGTACATACACAGGAGAAAATTAGCCCCAGGGTTGTTTCTTGCTTCAGAAAAATGGTACACTCCATTTGTTATCAGATGCCTCTGACTTCAGTGATTTGAAAGAGAACTCTTGTGTTGTCTGGAAAATTAACTGTCTCAGCTACACTTTCCTCCTGCAGAGGAGCACTTCTTATGGAATTACATGATCATTTTGATATCGCTTGGCTTTGAAAGAAGAGTTAAAGTAGAAAGTCAGCATAACCTGTCTAGGCATGGAGAGAGGGGAAGTGGTGTAGATGAAGAACCTACAGAAAAATGAGAAAAAAGAAGAGAAAGAATTAATAACTATGATCAGGGCAAAACTGTATCTACACAGGAGTGGGTGTTGTTTGGTTTGTTTTTTTTTAACCATTCTCCAGCCCTATTAAACCCTAGAAACTTTTATTCTTGGTGGCTCAATTTTCCTTCTCTCAAATCTCTAAGTCTGGTTGTTGTTTTTTGCTGATCCATTATGTAGGCCAAGCTTTCCAACCCGCAGCCCATGTGCTCCATGTGACCCAATAAGGCTTTGAAAGTGGCCCAACACACTTTCATAAATATTTTTAAAACATCATTGAGGCAGGAGAATAGGGTCTGGAGAGAGAGAACTTAAGGCCAATTTGTGCTGACTTCCTAAAAGAGAAAACATCAAGGTCTGGGGGCAGAGAATCTAAGGCCAAGTCCTGCTGACTTCCCAAAGCTGAATCAAAAGGACAACATCTGGGTCTGAGGGCGGGAAACCTAAGGCCAACAAACACCACCTTCCTAAAGCTGAACTAAAGGAAAAACCCCATCTCCCCAGCAGAGTAGCAAAGGATCAAAGGCTACAGCCCTCACACTCTACCATGTCTGAGATGGAAAGGGAGAGTGCCTTGGATTGGCAGGGCCAAGCAGGGACCATCCCTTTATCTGCATAGGGTACCAATTCACCTCAGCCTTTAATCAGCCACAGGCCAAATCCTTCATTGGGGTAGCTGATAAGAACCTCAAATTGAGTAAAGTCCAGAAAACTTTGTAACTGAGCCCTTGAACCGCTTGCTGGGGCCCACTCCCACCCTGTGGAGTGCTTTCTTGCTTTCACAGATTCCAGCTTTTGCTGCTTCATTTCTGCATTTCATTCCTGCCTACATTTTTGTGTGTTATGTTCAATTACTTGTTCAGAATACCAAGGATCTGAACAACTTGTAGTCAAGACCCTTCACCGGTAACATGAGATTTTTTGGGGGGATGGTGTTTTTTTGTTTTTTTGTTTTTTTTTAAAGCTCATCAGCTATCGTTAGTGTTAATGTATTTTATGTGTGGCCCAAGACAATTCTTCCAATGTGGCCCAGGGAAGCCAAAAGATTGGTCACCCTTGATGTAGACTTTTGTGATGCAGAAGTTGGGAATTGAATGTGTGTGCAAATACAAACACATGGGTATATGTATATATTTATCCACCTATATGTACACATGCCTGGTATATACACGTGTGTCAGCACATATGTGTAATATATATGTGTGTTTCCATGTAGATCTTGGTTTGTCTGTTTCTCAGGATCATGTGGCCTAGAGATTAGAGAGAATTTCTACGGGAAGATAAGAGGGATTTGGGGAGGTTCTGGAGTAATTGTGGAGTTTATAAATTAGACTGAATCACATGGGGCCCTGCACTATATTTGGTTTACAAAAACATGAGTTAACCTTCCCTCGTCCCTGAACATCTATCCCCTTCCCAAGCATGCTGCATTCATTTTACTTCATTAGTTCATATGATTGGTGGGTGGGACATCAGGGAATGGGAAAATTTCTTTTTAGAACCCAAACAAGTTGAAGTTGATTTCCTAAAAACAAATTTCTGGCTGGGCATGGTGACTCACGCCTGTAATCCCAGCACTCTGGGAGGCCGAGGTGGGCAGATCATCTAAGGTCAGGAGTTCAAGACCAGCCTGGCCAATGTGGTGAAGCTACGTCTCTACTAAAAATACAAAAAATAGCTGGGTGTAGTGGCATGCACTTGTAATCCCAGCTACTGGAAAGGCTGAGGCAGGATAATCACTTGAACTTGGGAGGCAGAGGTTACAGTGAGCTGAGACTACACCACTGCACTCCAACCTGGGTGACGGAGGAAGACTCCATTTCAAACAAACAAAACCCAATTTCTTTATTGGCATTCCCAAAGATGCAACCAAGGGGAGACACTATTAGACTATTAGAGACAGGAAAATGAAGCAACTTATCCAACAGCTCGCTGCTTATGGGGATTCATGAGAATATTTTCCTTCCATTTCCTATCCCCATTTCAAAGGAAGGGG
Organism: Colobus angolensis palliatus; assembly: GCF_000951035.1. Classification (NCBI taxonomy): domain Eukaryota; kingdom Metazoa; phylum Chordata; class Mammalia; order Primates; family Cercopithecidae; genus Colobus; species Colobus angolensis. Next base: position 12,762,151 of record NW_012115821.1, on the reverse strand, counting down.
CAAAAGAGAAATGGGCTTAGAGACTAAATGTTTGTGTTGGAAGTAAGCATGAAGATTCTAGATTAGGAAATAATTTTCCATGGGTTGTCATTTGCATGGGTTGTCCTTTTGGCTTTGTTCCTGATTTAAATGTAGTCTGTAAAAGGAGTGATATGCCTTTTTTGTATGTGTGTACATACACCATTTACTCAGTATCTCAATCCTGGTATTTTACCAGGAGTGGGATGTCAAGTAAATTATATTTTATCCCTAGGATGACATTGACTGCTTTCTAATAGCAGGTCTGTGACCTGGTCCTAGACTTGAACACTGTGAATTTTGTTGAGTCACTAAAACTAGATTTTATAGATCTTCAAGAATTATTTATGGAAGAACTTGATGATAGATTAGAAATTGTGGTGCCTTTTTGTTTATGTAGACAGTTTGTAGAAAATTGCAATGGATTGATTTTGTCTTTAGACCTTCCTCAAAAAGAGTCTATACATTATAAGTTTTGTATTTCCATAAGTGAACGTTTGCTTTGAAGGGACACAATATAAATATTTAACAAAATGGAAAATAAAAATATTGAAGAAGTTTGTTTTTTATGTCAGAGAAAGAAAAAAGACTATGTGTGCCTACAAGCAATCCCAATTAAATTAACTACCTTTGGAGAACTGTTTTTCTAAATGTTTCAGGCAGGAACAGTCTATAACAGCAGGAAGAAGAAACTCAATTGAGGGGTTCATGGCACTATCTAAAATGGGTGAGAAATCATTCTGTCAAACGAGAGAGGATTGAAATTAAACAAGTATCAAAATTACATACTCCCTGGGAGAGTGGTTTACTCTGGCAAGTTGACTACCATGCAGGGTATATGAGAGTAAACTGACTATAATTTTATCCTGTCACCAGGTAACTACAGTTGTAGTCAACATGCTAATAGCAACAAAGAGCTCTGTCTGCTGCATACCCCGAAGGAGCCAGCTGCCAGCCAGCTGGATTCTTCAAGTAAAGAATCAAGTTCCCCTCCTAGCTCTTTAGGACACCAGTAAAATCTGATGGACAGCGATTTAAAATCTGTGAGATTCTTATATCCACCAGTGCCAATTATCAAAAAAAAAAAAAAAAAAAAAAGTGTGAAACATTGTAGGATATACAAAAATTATATTTGGTCTTTGTATCTGGTTCCTAGCATAGAGCTCCTAAAACGCTTGGGATTTCCAGAGCGATAACAGTGTATTTTGTTATTCATAGTGAACTCCTTTCAATTACACCTGAGTTTGTGCTGATGAGATGACTCTTAATGGGCCTCCAGATAACTCAGGTTGGGGGCTGATGGCCAGAGGGTCCCACCCTGTGATTAGAGGTTTGGAACTTTCAGTCCCCCTTTCCTTCACCTCCAGTGACCCTGTAACCACCCAACAGGATCACCTTGCCTGCTGCGTAGACAGAGCCAATTTATCAAGATGAGAATTGCAATAGAGAAAGAGTAATTCACTCGGATCCAGCTGTGTGGGAATCTAGGATTTTATTATTACTCAAATCAGTTTTCTAGAGCATTCGGGGATGAGAATTTTTAAGGATAATTTGGTGGATGAGGGACCAGTGAGTTGGGAGTGCTGATTGGTTGGATTGGGGATGACATCACAGGGACTTGAAGCTATCTTCTTGAGCTGAGTCAGTTTCTGAGTAGGGGCCGCAAGGTCAGATGAGCCAGTTTATCCATCTAGGTGGTTCCAGCTGATCTATTAAGTGCAGGGTCTGCAAAATATCTCAACCACAGATCTTAGGTTTTACCATTGTGATGTCCCCAGGAAAAATTTGGGGAGGGTTAGAACTTATACCCTCCAGCTGCATGATTCCTAAACCATAATTTCTAATCTTTTGGCTAATTTGTTAGTGAAAGGCAGTCTAGTCCCCAGGCAAGAAGAGTATTTGTTTTGGAAAAGAACTGTTGCCATCTTTGTTTTAAACTGTAAAGAAAGTTCTTCCGAAAGTTAGGTGACCTAGGCCCAGGAGTTTACAAAGACAGGTTAGAGGTGAGAAGCAAGATGGAGTTGGTTAGGTCAGATCTTTTTCACTGTCCATTATAATTTTTTTCTGAAGTGAGAATGGTCTCTTTTTATTGGGGTTCCCAAAAATTGAGATTGGAATGAGATAATGTAATACATACATAAATATATAAATAAGGAAAAGTAATTTTCTTTGACTTCTAATCATTAGATGATATGTACAAAGCCGTTTGAACAATACTTGGCCCATTAGTGCTCAATAAATTAGTTTTTCCAGAAACATCCTCCATATCTACCCCCACTAACACTCCCTGCCATCATGTTCCTTTGCCAAGTTAACATAGCCCAGCCAAGGTCAGTGACAAGGATGTGCTATTAAGGAGACTATTCAGTCCTGACCCTGTAACTGCCCAACAGATTTCAAGTGGTTTCAGTCCTACAGATTTTTTTCTCCCTTCCACACCTCCCAGTTCTGTGCTCGAATGTATCAGAGAGCACTGAATGAATACTTTCTGACAACAAACAAGTCCATCACTTTTAATATAACAGCTTTTTGGTCTGAGCACAATATGACTGAAAATATTTAAAAAGATAACTCCTCAGGACCATTCTTCACGGACCTTGCAGTCATGCCTTCAAGAGCTGTATCACATTATTCCAGATTCCAGTATGGCCAGGCCTCTGGCTTTGTGGCTCTTGTTTATGGTGAAGTAGAAAATATCAATATCAATCACACAGGAAGGAGGGGTTGGGGTAGGCCTAGAACATATTGCATGGAGGATGTTGGGGAAACCAGCCCCACACCACACAGCAGGTACCCCGAGTCCAGTGGAGACAAAGGAGTTAGAAAGAGAGTGTTTAAAAGGTGGGTCCAGGGGACCACAGCATTGGAGGCTTGCTCACGGCCCAGAGCTCTTCGGCTCTGCCTAATTTATTGGTTTATAAGCTCTTTGTTCTTAGGGCAAAGGGAAGGGGTAGGAAGGGATGAGGAAAGGGATTAATCAGTGAAGGAAAACTGGTGAGTCATTCAATAAGATGTATAGCAGTGGCGGTTTTTGTGATTTTCCTTGAGCAAAGGTGTGTGTCTAAACTACTTAAGATCTTTACCTTATTGAGACTGAAATGGGTGGGAGCCGATTTCAGGAGGAGCCAAGATGTTCCATTATACTCCACTGCTTCAAGGGAGTGTTATCTTCCTGAGCAACCTGTGGAATGCCACTGAACGGTTATGCTCTCAGGCATAAAGACATGAAGGCAATAAGGAGACTTTTCTCCTCAGAGGCTGCCCATGGCTCCCCATGGGTGTCTCAGCACAGGGCAGACCAACTCATCTGGCGTCTTTACCTTTTGATCCTGTTATTAAACTGAACTGCGGCCCACTCACCTGGTGCAGCAAAGCCAAACACTGACCTCAAGATTGCAGTGAGAGTGAAACCACCTTTGTGAAAATTATAACAGTGAGAGAAATCTCACCTAACTAACCCCACACTGCTTCTAACCTCACAAGCTAACTGCCTTTGTTAATTTTAAAACAAGGATGATAATAGTCCTTTCCCAAAACTAACCCCTCTTTGTTTGAGGACTGAAATCATCTTTTTAAGACTAATGAAAGGCCGCAAGTTTAGGATTGTGGGAAGGGCCTGAAATCTGCTAAGATGTAGGCATAGTTAAGCAATAACCAGCCATTGTTCCCTAGCTTGCCTTTCTGTAATCACTTAGTGCTCAAGAGCCATGCAGCTGGAGGTCACAAGAGTTGTAACCTCCCCAATTGCTCCTTCATATAACATCACTATTGTCAAAACCTAAGATTTATCTTTGAGATATTTTTCAGCATTTTACATTCTGACAACCTGCTGACTCAACCCAGATGCTTGACTCAACTGGATCTTTGACACCTATCCAGAAACCGACTCAGTGTACAAAGACAGGTCGTATGCTCCTATGAGTTCATCCCCAGCCAATCAGTAGAACTCATTCCCTATCCCCCTTCCCACCAAATTATTCTTAAAAACCCTAGCCTGTGAGCTCTTGAGGAGGCAGATTTGAGAATTATCTCCCATCCTTCTGCTTGGCTGGCCCTGCAAGTATTAAACTCTCTTTGCCACAAAACCTGCTGTTCTCAGTGTATTGACTTCTCTGGGCAGTGGGCAAGAAGAACCCATTAGGCTGTTACAAGAGAAAGTGAGGGACTTATCACAGGGTGCCAAGTAAGGAGAATTGGACAGCTCATTCTTAAGACTTTAATTCCCCAATGGCTCACAGGTAAGGGTTTGTATAGATGGGGAGGCAGCAATTACAGGCAAAGTCAAAAATCAGTACATAGAGGCTATATGTTGGTTTGACTAAAAAGGTGAGACATCTTGAAGTGGGAGGCAGGCAGAGGTGGATTCAAAGGTTTCCTGATCTGCGAATGGTTAAGGAGGCAAAGCTTTGTCTAAAACTTTGAATCAGAAGAGAAGAATTCTGATTTGTGGGTGTGATTCCTCCAGGCCCCAAGCCCCCCAGGAGGAAATTTAGAACAAAGAGTAGAGGTCAGAGTTTAGTCCCCAGTTCCCCCTTATCTGAGGTCTACATGCCCTGCCAGCAGATCCACTTGGTGGGGGTCCAGGCTTCTGAAAATCAACTCGGTGACATATATTAAGATGTTGTCTTTAGCATCCATGGAGAGCAAAACATCTGACTCCAACTCCCTTGACTATTGTCTTAAGCTACTATGACCTTGCATATCAAATTGCTCATTTACTTCTCAGGGCTAGCTAGGTGTCTGGAATTAACCTTGAAGGAACTCAGTTTTTTTCCTTTATTTTCATTCTTGAGTTGGGGGGACAGTCCCCTAAGAAAGAAATAAAGAATAAGGCAACATAAGAACCACTTTCCCTGCACAGCACCTGTATTAGGGTTCTCTAAAGGGACAGAACTAATAGGATAGATGAATATATGAAGGAGAGTTTATTAAGAGAATTGACTCACACAATCACAAAGTGAGGTCCCACAATAGGCCATCTGCAAACTGAGGAGCCAGGAAGCCCATCTCACTCCCAAAACCTCAAAAGTGAGGAAGCCAATAGTGCAGCCTTCATCTGTGGCCAAAGGCCTGAGAACCCTTGGCAAACCACTGCTGTAATTGCAAGAATCCAAAAGCCAAAGAACTTGGAGTCTGATGTTCAAGGGCAGGAAGCATCCAGCACAGGAGAAAGATGGAGGCCCAAAGACTCAGCAAGTCTGCTCTTTCCATTCCTGCTTTTGTGCTGGCAGCTGATTAGATGGTGCCCACCCAGACTGAGGGTGGGTCTGCCTCTCCCAGTCCACTGACTCAAATGTTAATCACCTTTGGCAACACCCTCACAGACACACCCAGAAACAGTACTTTGCACCCTTCAATCCAATCAAGTTGACACTCAATATTAACTCTCCCAGCACCTTGACAGATAAATCGACCCCCACCAGGAGGTACAGGGGTGGAGTGGGCTACTGCCTTCAAGCTGGGGTGGGTTGCAGGTGTCAAGGACAGCAAGGAGTGAGGGAACAAATTAACCCTCCTCATCTATTTCTGGTGACTTCAGATACCTCACTTTCCATTCAGAGCACTATTCTTCAGACTTCAAACAAACAAACAAAAAAGCAGGACACATAGTTTAAAAAATAATAGCCTTATAACAAGATACAATTTAAAAGTTAATGTTAATTATCTTAGTAATGTTTCAAGTGAACATAGGGGTAAATACCGAATTTAAACCCCTCAAACAAAACAGAAAGCCACTATGTTGACTATGACCCAGTGAATTGATTGCATGACCCACATAGCGGGTAGCAACCCCAATTGCAAGGAGACTGCTGAGTGTCCAAATGTCTCCAACAGCAACTCTTCCTTCCTCATAGGCTTCCATCTCTCCAGCAGGCGATTTGTGTGTGTGTGTGTGTGTGTGTGTTTGTTCCCTCCCAGGAAGAGTTTAAGGTATGTGAGCTGTGTAAAGTGTTACAGGGAAGTCTCTCTAAAGGTTTCCCTCACATTCACTCCATTCCTTCCCAAACTGGGGTGCCTAGCTCTTTCTTCATTCACTGGGGGAAGAAACAATGACTCATATCCTCAAAGATGAAATACAAGCATTCCTCATTTTGGGAGTTAAGTCCAATAAACCAATTGTAAATTGAAAATACCATAATTTGAGGCCGGGCACGGTGGCTTAAGCCTGTAATCCCAGCGCTTTGGGGGGCCGAGGCGGGCGGATCACGAGGTCAGGAGATCGAGACCTTCCTGGCTAAGACAGTGAAACCCCATCTCTACTAAAAATACAAAAAAATTAGCTGGGCGTGGTGGCAGGCGCCTGTAGTCCCAGCTACTTGGGAGGCTGAGGCAGGAGAATGGCCTGAACCCAGCAGGTGCAGCTTGCAGTGAGCCGAGATCGCGCCACTGCACTCCAGCCTGGGGACAGGGCAAGACTCCATCTCAAAAAAAAAAGGAAAAAAAGACCATATTTCAAAAGTGTAAGGAGCATACTGAATGCAGAACTTTGGTACTATCGTAAATTTGAAAAATCCTAACCATCTTAAGTCAGGGACCATCTGTTTAGGTATCTAAACTTTTGCCAACACCCTAACACACACTTCATCTAATTTATACCTTAGAGAGAGAGATGGCATCTTTCAATCTCAGGAGAAGGCATTCATTCCCTTTTTTTTTTTTTTTTGAGATGGAGTCTCACTTCATTGCCCAGGCTAGAGTGCAGAGTGGTACAATCTCAGCTCATTGCAGCCTCCGCCTCCCAGATTCAAGCAGCTCTCCTGTCTCAGCCTCCCGAGTAGTTGGGATTACAGGTGCCTGCCACCACACCTGGCTAATTTTTGCATTTTTAGTAGATACAGCGTTTCACCTTGTTGGTCAGGCTTGTCTTGAACTCTTGACCTCAGGTGATCTACCTGCCTCAGCCTCACAAAGTGCTGGGATTATAGGGGTGAGCCACCATGCTTGGCCCATTCATTCCTTTTTTAAAAAATACATTTTTAGGAAGATTTTGTGGTTGCCTGAGCTCATGTAGTAGTTGACAGGAGAGGACCTAACTCCACTTAATCACCTCCTCCTTGTCCCTCACCTGGCTTCTTTGCACAGGGTGGAAATAACATTGAAGAAGAAAGCAAGCCAGAATTGTTTTAGTTCATCTTATTGCCCTTCTAATCAAAAGTTGAGTGTGTCCGGAAACCATTTGAATGTGAAAAATCTTCCTAATGAAGGCAAACTGGAGAAAATGGATGAGAGCAAATCACTAGGGGTGAAAAAGCACTAGAAAGTTTTGAAAAGTTGTTACAGCCTGTTATAGTTCCCTACCCTTCCCTCTTGAAAGACAATGAAAACTTCAAATACTGCCCTTTGACTGCACAATACTATACAGCTGCAGTGGCCTTGTGTTGAAAGTATAAAGCAAGTACTGTGGTTAAAAAACATTTCTCAGAGTTCTTTACATTTCCCCACATTTCATGTATGTTTCTCTCTTATCTGTAATTCCTCCATTTTTATCATGACCTTTTATCTTGTTCTCGTGTTCTCCCTTCTCTGTCATTGCTTCACCATCTCTGCTCTCTCTGGTTGCCTTAAGATGTTTGGGGCTGCTTGCTTATATAGTCTATTCCTTTGTTTTGTCTTTTGGTGGCTGTGAGCCTTACTACCTCTCAAAATTCACACCACGTATGGTGAATAATATAGACAGAAGCATACCATAGACCAAGCCCCTCCATTATGTCTTCCTCACTCCCCAAAAATAGGTTTGTAATCATATAACAATCATTTTTATTTGTTAAGATTTCATTCTAGTAAATTATGTTTTTCCTTATAGGGCTGCTTTAAAAAATTAATAGGCTGTTTTTTTTCTGTAATCAGTGTTGATCATTTACAGGAAAGTTGAGCAAAAAGTACAGAGTTCCAACACAGTCTGTCACAGACCCCTTAGCCTATCCTCCATTCCCCTGTTATTAACAACTTGCATTAGTGTGGAACATTTGTTATAATTGATGAGTCAATATTGACAAACGGTTATTCAAGTCTGTGGTTTAGGGCTCACTCTTTGCCTTGTAAATTCTGTGAGTTTTGAGTATAACAACATGTATCCACTATTAGAATATGGTACAGAGTAGTTTTACTGCCCTAAAACTCTTATACTCCACCTATTAATTCTTCCCTCTCTCCCTCTCCCAGAATCCTTAGCAACCACTGATCTTTTCAGAATGACACCTTTCACTTAGCAATATGCATTTAAGCTTCCTCCATGTCTTTTCATGGTTTGATAGCTCATTTTTTCCTATTGCTGAATGGTATTCCATTGAGTAGATGTACCACAGTTTGTTTATTCATTAGGGACTTTTCTCTCTCTCTCTCTGTTTTTTTTTGTTTTTTTTTTTTGAGACAAGGTCTTGCTCTGTCACCCAGGCTGGAGTGCAGCAGCATGATCACGGCTCACTGCAGCCTCGACCTCCCTGGCTCAAGCCATCTTCCCAACTCAGCCTCCAAAGTATCTGGGACTATAGGCATGCACCACCATCCCCAACTAATTTTTGTATTTTTCGTAGAGATGGAGTCTCACTTTGTTGCCCAGGCTGGTCTCAAACTCCTGGGCTTAAGTAATACACTCACCTTGGCCTCCCAAAATGCTAAGCTTAACAGATGTGAGCCAACACACCTGGCCTATTAAACTCTCTTTGAATTGCAAAGTCTTAGAGATCCTGGCTTTTTTCAGGACAACCAAGATATTTGTTTTATTATACGACAATTACAACATATATCTCTTGATGCCTATGGAATAGTCCTGTTTTCTCACAAATCAGAATTCTGCAAGGAACAGATAAGAGCCATAAATGTATTGCTGTATTTCATCTTCATTTCCCATCTGGTCTCACTTGAGGAGAATCTTATTTGAACATCAATAATGTCCTAGGTATCCTAGAGGACACCCTGAATTAATGGCTGAGATCTTCATTTGGCGAGTACCATGCAAGGTAGGGAATATTCGTCATTGTTTTCCTCTAGTAAATTATATTTCTCTTTAAGAAAAAAGATCAGACACATCATGGAACAGTGCTGATTTTGTGTTCATCTCTGGTATATTTCTGTGTTGTATGCCTGCTGCCATTGTCCATTTATTTGGCATGTAGTTTCCCCCATCAGCATGTGGCTGGACGGAATCCAGGTGAAACGTGTGGACCTGGCTGACCCCCACCCCAACTTCAGTGATGCTCACCAGGAGGTGAGAAGATGGAGGCAGTGCAGACGGTTCAATGACCAAGTTAGTCCCTGGTTAACCCAAACAGGACTGTTTCAGTTAGTTTTAAAATTGAAAACACACCCTGGAAAGGGACATAGAATGTAAATCCCTAGAGGACACTTCCTGTGTTCTCCATTTCAGCCTCTCTCACTCAGAATCTATTAGAGTGCCTTCTCTTGATGAAAACTCAGTGTGTATATTCAGCTTATTAAAACAGGACACGGTTTTTGACATGGTAGATATCTTAAAAGTCCTATAGTAAATTAGGAATGGGAAACCTCAATTTAATCTCATTTTAGTGAAGATTTATTGAGAGCCTACTAGACGCTGGAAACTGGTAGGTATATTAGAAGATGCCACCAGGAATCAGAAATGATTTCAGCCTCAGAAAGTTTACTGCTTTAGGAGGACTGATTTGCTCATTAATAGTAGAAAAAAACACATTATGAGAAAGAAATAATGCGAGTTAAAGGAGCTGGTGGGAGAGGTTTAGATGTCCGGATGAGATTGTCCTATATAACATGAGCACCTTGAAGATGAAACTCAGCATGTCTAGAACAAGCTATTTGAACTAGGTGGTGAAAACTATGAAGGCAAGAAAATGGGTGTGTTGCCCTCATCTCATGAGTATGTCTGGTTGTTAAATATTGTCTCTCTTTGAGTTCTGTTTCCTACTCCATGCCTTCTGGATTTTCTCTCACTAGCTCTCTCCATGTGCCTCTTACCACCTTTTTTCTTATTCTTTCTGTTTGTCTTCTCAAATTTTCCTCAGAACTCAAGATTTAGTGTGTATTACATACTTTGAATGAATTTTAATGCTGTCTGTGCCTACTTTTTTAAGGTATGTGAAGTAGTTTGTATATTTCACAATAGTGAATTAAATGTGTTTAATGTCTGTGGAGAGGTATCATGCTTAGCACTTTGAAGCAGAAGGATGTCTATCTTATTCACCTAGTGTCTTGAATAGTGCCTGGGGCACAGCTGGTGACTCCAAGAGGTTTCAAGCAAGAAAACCTGGAGTTTGTAACATTTATTAGTTCTGTGGCAATGGAAATTTTGCCCGTTTTTTAAATGTCTTCTCATCTAAAAAAGGGGGTAATAGTTATATTTCAAAGTTCATTTTAAATCAGAAGATACAAAAGATAGGAAAACACAACCATCCAGTGTTTGAAGTATTGTGTGTTGCCATTTGTTTGGATGGCAATCAAGAGCTCATGAAAGAGTAAAATTCTCCAGGCACGGAAGAGGCACCCTTCCCCCTTTCCAGTTAACCTGGGTAGATATATTTTTGAGGTTCCTTCAAGGTCTATAATTTCACATTTCAGGACTATCTCATTTTACCAAGCTCAAGACATGTTTCTTACGCATCTTTTGTTTGGACCAACATTTCTAAATCTGTTCCCTTTCTCCTGTAACGCTCTCCCTCCCCATTACAATGCACTTGTAATACATCTTGGAAAAAAGTCCACTCTGCCTTCCTAACTGGATACAGACAGCAAGATCCGACAGATTTATTTGTAAATGGGTCATTTATGCTTCATGTAGCTCAGTGCTGAATAAATAATACCTGGAAAACTTTTCAAATTTCAGCCCATTGGCAACTCCACATATGTTGTTAGAAACTCCTACGCAGTGAATCTAAATGCCGTGGTCCTTGTAGGGGCTACATGGCTGATGCAGCAGATCAGGAAAATGCATACCTTCGAGTGAGTTTCTCCAACCTCAAGAGTGGGGGAAGGTGGACTCAGCATGTCCTCTTGAACTGTGTGTGTGGATTATAATCATAAATGCTTTGGAATGAAAGAAGCTGAGAGAAGAGGAAGGAAAGTTTGACATCATAGTATGATTTCCAGGCCCTTAAGTGATTGTAGGGAGGAGGCTGGGATTTTTAGGACACTCACTGCCCCAAACACATATGCATGGGCATGTAGTCACATGCAAATTTATATACTCCCACCAAAACCAAACAACACATGAAATGGACTGGTCACATTTGAGTAAAGTGGTCACCCAGGAACAGTGAAGGAGCAAAGGTGAATCCTCACTTCAAGTAACCTGCCTCGTTGACTCCATCCTGCTCAGTTCCACAGTCTTTCCTTAGCCATTTTGGTTGTGGGAGGCAACCCTTTGTTGGGACGAAAGCACTCTCCTCACAGCGCAGTGGAAGTATCCTAGAGTAGACTGTCTTAGCCTTTTTCTGTCAATATACAACAATAGACTGCACCTTTCCTAAGTCAGTAGTTGTCTTTTCTCTTGACAACAAGTCTCAAAGGTGGTGCTCTCACATGGGTTGGGGCTCCTCAGCTGTAGCAAAGATAAGGCCAGGTAAGGGCTATACTACTAAAAAAACCAGCTGGGAATAACATAGTTTATCCCAAACCCCCACAGGTTGACAGGATGGTGGCACTTGATAATTGCTGCTTTATGGAATGAGAGACCAGCCACACATTTTATGGGACATAAATAAGGGCACTGGCAAGTGAACAGGTGGGCACAACGTACCATTGACAGATAAAATACAGGATTCCCAGTTAAATCTGAACTTCAGATAAACAAGTAATATTTTAGTTTAAGTAGATCCCAGACAACCCAGTTATATTGGAATTTTTAATAAGCTCTCATATATATATACACATACATGTATATATACACACATATATCTCTCTCTTTATATATATATATATTTATATCTATATACATATGATGGTCCTGAAAAGTCTTTCTAGTGAGTATGAAATGATAAAGCGTTGAATATCCATGTCATAATCATGATTACTAACTTTTAATTTTTATTTTATTTCAGTAGCTTTTGGGGAACAGGTGGTATTTTGGTTACATGAATAAGTTCTTTAGTGGTGATTTCTGAGATTTGGTGTACCTATCATCCGAGCAGCATACACTGTATCAATACATAGTCTTTTATCCGTCACCCCCCTGCCAATCTTCCCCGCAAGTTCCCAAAGTCCATTATATTATTCTTATGCCTTTGCATCCTTATAGCTTGGTTTCCATTTATGTGAGAGCATACAATGTTTGGTGTTCCATTCCTGAGTTATTTCACTTTGAATAATAGCCTTCAACTCCTTCCACGTTTCTGCAAAGGCCATTATTTCATTCTGTTTTATGGCTGAGTAGTATTCCATGGTTTCTACATACCACGTTTTCTTTGTCTACTGAAAACAATTTTTTTTAGCATAAGTAAGTCCCATGCAGTGTTTGGCCAAGAGGATCCATTTAAGTGCGGGTGGGAGAAAGCCCCATGACTGACAGTCCTTTTATGTTACATGGAATTTGGGAAGCACTTAGAATGGAAACAGAAGAAAGGGTAAGGAAAAGTGTGTTGACATAAAGAAACACCTTCACCAACAAAAAGGAAACACAATGATCTTAGTCCCTACAGATGAAATAATTGAAACTAGGTTAAAGGGAAAAGATAAGTAATTATTTTGATTGCTAAATGTTTTGAGTTATGCTTTAATCCCTAAATTTTGGAACATTTTTCTTACAGTTATTCACCGTGAGTAGATTAACTTAAATAAATTTCACTATTTACTCTAAAATTTATTTTTTGGAAAAACTAGCCAATAAGAAACATACTCTCATCCAGGTTCATTTCATTTGCCCTCTCCACACTTCCTAATCTTTTCTAGCTATTTTCACATGCTCACCATTTCTGCCCGTAACAAGAACCAAGTAAGTATTTAATCATTTAATGCAGTTCTCTATTGACTTCCCAGAGGGAAATCTGGGCATTTTGAATGGAAATTCAGAGCAATGTCTGTGTTACCCTTGCCCCCCTCAGATTCCACTTCTCCCTAATTTATGCCTTTCTTCTCAGAAGGAGTTCATTGAGTTCATTGCCAACTTCCACTGCTTCATTACCAAATGTGAACCTCCCCCGGCACTAGGCTTACTTTAGCATTTTTTCCTCAGGTGAGAGCGTGAAATGTCTCAGTTTAATCACTTGTGAGCAGAGATGGCACCAGATAGCAACCCGGGCGCTCTCCCACCTACAGCTTCAGTAGGAAAGAATCAATCTAGCATATAAAAGCAGGCACAGATAAATTGCTAAACACTGTAGTACAATGATGGCATACATCTCTGAAATGAGAATCTTCAAAATCAATAAGAATTGAAATTGAAAAAGGAAGAATTGTAGCTGTCAAAATGCAGGATGCCGGCAGGTTATTCACGTTGAGGTCCATTTTGGCTTTCCTGGTGCCCAGGAGAGTCATCTGTTAAAAGTCTCTAGGGTGACCTTTGTTATGTCTCTTTGAAAAAACATTGTGTCCCAGCCTAGGAACTGGATTCTTCTTCCAAATCATAATTGACCTTATCCTTCATGTCATGTTAGGGGACATTCCCCTCAGCGAGAAAGGGAAGCCTAAAGAAGAATTAGAAGCCACCGTTCAGAGGCTCATATGGGGAGGGGACCTGGGTATAGTGAGGCCACGTGGGCTGGAAGGACTTTAGTTTTTGACCCAATTTTACAATCTCTTCTATCATTTTCTGAAATTTGAAATTCTAAAAAGGAAGCTACTATCATGACAATAATAATAGCCCATTATTTGCTAAGTAATTATATGTGCCTGCATTGTGCAAAGCACTTGATATACATTAATATATATGACAATAATGGTGATAATACTGGTAATAACTAAGTTTTTTAGCATATATTTGATGGGCATTGTGCATTGTGTCATGAAAGCCTTATGCCACCCCTCTGAAGTTTGTACAATTATGATCCCATTTTACAAATAAACAAGCTTAAGAGTGGCTGAGTGCCTTGCCCAATGTCACACAGCTGGTGGGGGCTGGGCTGGACATGAATCTCACTCTGTCTCGCTCCAGAATTTTCCTCCTTTGCTCCCTTCAGTCGTATTTTACATCTGTGCATGTTAGCATTTCTGGCGACTGACAGTTGGGTTGCCTTTGATGTTGGTTTTTTGTCCATGACTCATTCTACTACCCCAAATTGTAGGAAGTCCTTCCTCATACCCAGTCTGCTTTCAACTATAACTTCTTGGATATGTTTCTTTTTTTCACCAAACTTAGAGCAAAGGAGACATGGAATTTTCCCTTTGGCATTTGAAAATCTGTAAGAACCACCATCATGTGATTTAGTGTGTGTGTGTGGTTTTTTAAAACTAACATACAACCATTCACAAATTAACCACTCTACGCATGTCCTGAAAGCATGTTTTAAATTTCACCCTCATGTAATGATTGAAAACAAAAGTTTGTTGCCTGGAAGACCCACTAGGAGTGCAAGTAGTAACAGGGCACAGAGGAAAACGAACTTGTCACAAACCATGGGGACCAGAAACCTGTCCTGTCTCTCCGTTATGAGATGAAATTCAAACTGTGAGGCTCTACTTCCTGTATATCTACATTTTTTTTAATGGATCTTTATTTTTCCAATCATTTTTTTAAAAGAAAGATTGTGTTAAATGGATATATCTGGGTGCATAGGTTACCTGAAGGTGTAACCAATTAGCAGATTTGTTCAAGAGAACAATTTTGCCTTTGAAAGCAAAATTGACAGACTAATATCAATTTTTTTTTTTTTTTTAGCAAACTGTGTTTTTAAAACACATACATTATCATTGGCTTGAGGACCAAGGGACTGAAGTCCATACACATATATTTTTCATGAGCATGATGTTTGTGTTTCCCATAGAGGTTTCATCGGTAATAGTCTCTAAAGCAGTGTGCTTCAAACTGGAATGTAAAGTGGAATCACCTGGAGATCTAGTTAAAGATTCTTATTCCAGAGCTCCAGGGTGGGACCTGAGACTGCATATCTCCCAGGGGACATCAATGCAGCTGATTAGGGTGCCATGCTTTGAGAAGCAGGACTCTCTACTACCATACAGATTTTACCACCATGAAGGAACATTATTTACATACTAGGTGCTAATTCATATGATGTTCAATAAATTGAACTGCTCTTTTTGTTTGCCTTTTTCCGAGATATGGTTGAATTAGTTACACAGACATGAATTCTCAGTTCTTCTGAAATGCAAAGTAGACTTTAAGTTGGCAATTGCTAATTTCAATGTAAAATATCTAAAAAGTTCAGAAGTGAGTATCAGCTTGACTTGTTTATAACTAACGAAGGGGTCTGAGGCTAAATTCTATAAGGCTGACACTAACCAGTTGGCCAACATAAATATCTTATTTGAAAGAAACTTTTTGCTATAGAATTTGGAAATGAAAGCTAAATTTGAAAACAATTTATGTCCTTCTCCTTTTTCCTCATTTCTCCCCCAAATACTTTCTAACTTCCCATTCAACTTCTCTCAGCCTACGATTAAGGAGACTAACCTAGTAGTAGCACTACTTGAGCAACATAATATTTAGAAATACTACCTAAATATGACAGTGCATTTTGAGGCTTCGCTGCTTTAAAAACAAACAAACATAGGTTTACAGAGGAGAAACCTGGCAAATACTACCTTGGCCAGGTGATGAAGCTTAGCATTGCTGGTGAGAAGTTTTATTGATAGCACATACCACTTAGTATGATATAACAAGAAAGACATTCACGTTTGTGGCATTCTTGCCAAAACTCATAACCCCAAGCTAATCACAAGAAAACCAGCAGACAAACCTGAATCATGGGATGATCTACAAAATACCTAACCAGTACTCCTCAAACTTGTCAAGTTCATTCCAAACAAAAACTGAGAAACTCTCACAGACCAGGGGAAACCAAGGAGACATGAGGACTAAATGCAATGAAGTTCCCTGGATTGAGTCTTGGGACAGAAAGAGGACATCAGTGGAAAAACGGGTAAAATCCGAATTGTGTCCAGAGTTTACTAAATACTGATTTCCTGCTTTTGACAAATGTACCATAGTAATGTGGCAACATTAGAGGAAACTCAACTGGGTGAGGTCTATATAGGAATTTTCTGTACCACCTTTGCAATGTTTCGATAAATCAAAAATGATACTAAAATGAAAAACTTATTTAAAATGATGTTGACACTTGGGAGGGAGTAGAAAGAGGAAATTTAAGGAATTACTGAAACATTCTTTTTGATAAGAATGCCTCATGGACACTTTTTTCCCCCTATCAAGTGTGTGTGTGTGGTATGCAGGAGTGTGTATTTTGCTAGTCACATACTGAGAAAAATAAAGTAATACAGAAAATCAAAGGCTACCACTGGTTCCAAAAGGAAGGCATGAGAACGTATCAGTGCCACATGGAAGATGTCTTTAATAAAAAGGCCTTAGTCATGAAAGTTTGCCCAGATGCTCAGCTGACACTTCCCAAATTGCTTTGAGGAACTGCTGAAAAATCTGTCGAGTGACTAATCCCAAGTTGGATCCCAATAGAGGAAATTGGAGAGATCCATTAGGCAGACGAAGCTGTCCATTTCCTCGGAATTATCGACCGTGGCAATGCCCTTGCTCCCTACGCATGTGCCACCTTAGAAGCTCCCCTGCCGGAATCGAGTTAAGTGGAAACATCACAATCAATAAAAGACACTCTATTTTCCATTTGCTCATTGTTTTTTAAGGGCTTATTTTGTAACAGCACGAGGAGGATTCAATTCAATATCAATTCACCTTCTGGGTGGGGAGAGGACTCCAGATACTGACTTTCAGTGTCTGATAAAGTTTGTGACAAGGCTCAGTTTGCTAACATTCTGACCAAAGTGCAACCTCAGCCACGGAGGATCCGGAATAAGCAGATGTTCAGCATCACTTCATGGTCCTGGAACCCTTTTCTAACTCAGCAACCAGTGTCAGCGGAGCATCTTCTGGCTGGTGACCTGGCAATTGAGGACCCTGCTTGCAGTTCTCGGTTGCCTCCAGTTGTTCCAGTTTGGGATTTCTTTATACCATACCAAATAGCATTAAAATGGGTGGTTGTCTAGCTCAGCTGCTTGTACCATTCTTCCACTTTCATATCCAAGGGTGACTTAAATGATACTGTTTTAAGCAGTTTGACGTTAAGGTTAACCTTATGGATTTTTTTTTTTTTTAATTTGGGGTTTTGAGGTTGTGATGGTGATGGCGATAGAAGTGTTGATGACTGTCAGGCTCCTCTGACAGGTATTTTTCTATATTATTTCTCCCCTCCTACCCCATCCAAGGAAAAATAATGGGATCAACCTGAGATGTGGTTTCATATATACTTAATATGCACTGTAGATGGTTTCCAAGGATTACTGTAATCATTCCTCTCATACATGTATGCACACACCCTCTGCAGCGTGACTTTCCTTTTCTACCCATCAAGAGGCGGCATCTACTTTTCCCCTCCTGGAACCTGGTTTGGCCTGGTAACTCACTTTGGCTAATGAGGCATTAGGAAACATGATGTAAAGTGAAGCTTGAAAAGTATATGTTTATTGTGGCTTGCCTTCTCTTATTGCTGAGAAGCCTTCTGCCCTCATATGAACAAGCTTGTGCTAACCTCCTGGAGAATAAGAGGCCACAAGGGCAAAGTCCCTGGCTGTCTCAGCCATCCCAGCTAAGGCCCCGGGTATGGGAGAGAGTTCCGTATTTGCCATCTCGTCCCATTCAGGCTAACTCAGACCAGAAGAACTATTGAACTGAGTCACAGAATCATAGGAAATAATAAATGCTATTCTGACACTATTGTTTTCCAGTGGTTTTGTTACATAGTAAAAGCTTACTCATACAGTATATATTACTTGTTAGAATTGTTTACCATAGAATTGTTATTTTCTTTTTCTCTCAAACCTTACGAGTTCAAATCCTAATTCATGTAGAGGCCAAGATCAAATATTTTGTCCTCAGAGATCTGCGTCTATCTGTGAGCCATAATTAATTGGTCCTCTTTTAATAATTCCATGCTATCGTTGTATTTTACGTGAGACACCGATACCATACTTCATTATACCTTTATTGTCTGTGTTTCTCTAAACTCTACATGGTAAAGTGTATACATTTTTGATGACTAGCACAGTTTAGTAGACAGTGAAATATTTATTGAAATTAAGTGTACAGAAGTTCTAGGGAAAATTGTTTTATTAACCAACTTCTTTTCTTCTGTGGAGGTCTTTGAATCCAACATATAAGATCTTCTTGAGTTTTGACCAACCTGAGAAATAAGAGGTTAGTCAAAACTCAAGAGGATGCTATATGCTGGACTCAAACAGAAGAAATGGCAAATGGAGTATATTATGTATATTCTATTACGAAGAAAAGTAAGATTAGAGGACATAGAGTATGCCTGTAAGCCAACATGCTTTCTCATTCTCACTTCCAGACTTAACCAACTTACCCCATTGTTAGCAGTGCTACACTAGACTGAGTTTAAACAGAGTCTTGAAAATCACCCTCTCTCTCCCTCCCCTTGTGTAGCAGTGACCCTGCCCTCTCCATGTCTCCATTGTGCATATGCCTGTTTGGGTGCTCATAACTCTTCCTGGCAATATTAATTATAGGTGAAGGCCTAGCACTCTAGTTTTCTGTATTCCTTGTGCCCAGGAGAACTCCAGTTCTGGAGTCACAGGCACAGAGTTAGTACTTGGTGAATATTTGTTGAAAGACGAAGCTCTGATTCTGGAGATAGATTGTATCATCTTTCTCACTTAATTGGCATTATAACCATCACACTTATTACACAGCAGCTTTTCTATGACACACTGCATGGACAGAAGGGAAAATCAAGCTGTATGTGACACATGGTGTCTGGTGCATATGATGCTCATTTTAATAGGCACATCCTTACTTAAGGAGAACAATTAGAACTCATTGCAATCATAAGGGATGATTAGCATAGGCATTTGCCGCTTGTGCATTAACAATGATTACAGTAGTTTTTAATGATTTAAAGATAATGTGAACATGACATGTTCTAAAAACTGAGTAGGGATTTGGTTGACTTTTTGTACTTCGTGTTTTCAGCAATTTTCGTAGGTATGTAATAAAATGCCTTGGAAGATGTTTCTGTAAGGAAACATCAGATTCTAGTGGGGTATGTGATGCTTCTTAAGTCTCCATTCTTAAGAAGGTCTCCATCCTTCCCATCTTCTGATTCAGGAGGTCTGGCATGGAAATCAGCATTCGGTCTGTTTAACCAGCACCATGTGGTTTCGATTCTAGTAGTCTGTCTGCCACCTCAAATTTAAGGGCTCTTTTGGTTGCCAGGAACAGAGACCTGCTCGAGTCGATGGAGTTTAAAGGCCATCTTTCTTTTGGAAGGATACAGAAATTGCCCAGGAATACAGGAAATATTACACAAGCAGACTTGTGCGAGGTCTAGCACCAAAGCAGCTCCAGGGACTGGCTTGACCCTCAGCTATTATGGACTGACTATTTGTCACCCCAAGATATATATGTTGAAATCCTAACCCCAAGGTATTAGGAAGTGGAGCCTTTGGGTGATAATTAAGTCATGTGGGTGGAGGCTTTATGAATGGGATCTGTGCCCTTATAAGAGAGATCCCAGAGAACTCTTTCTACCATTTGAAGACACAAGAAGTCTGCCATCTGCAGTGCAAAACAGGACCCTCATTGTGCACAGCACATGACCCGTCCATACTGGTATCCTAATCTCAGACTTTCCAGCCTCCAGAACTGTGAGAAATAGATATTTGTTTTAAACCACCCTGTTATGGTAGTTTGTTATAGCCACCCAAACTAAGACACTACCTCTGTCTCTCTTGCTTTCTCTGATTCTTTCTGCATGTCTAATCTCTTCTCACTCTGAACCACTTTTCCTTAGGTCTTTAGGCCCTCAGGACATGGGCACAGGCCACCCCTCTTTGTGCCCCAACTCTACCCTAAAGTTCTCATCATTACTCTAGGAGCTTACCAGTGCTGCTTTCCTGAGAGAGCATCTAATTGGTGCAGTGTAACCCCTGGAGCCCTGGCACACAAGTTGAAGGTCAGGAACAACCTCCATGAGAATCATTCCTGGCTGGGCCTCTAGTCCTCAGGCCACTGGGGGTGGGAGAGAAGGTTCTGGAAAGCAAGGTGACTGGGAGGCTGAGGGGCATGAATGAAGACTCTGTTACTGACACTTGTCAGTAACCTCTCATCTCCTCTCATCACCTCAACCTCAGAATTTCTGACAGGTAATAAGATAGGGAGAGAATTCATCTTAACAAAAGACCTTTACCTTAAGGAGTGTTCACAGCAAGGCAGCCCAGTTGTGACACTACTGTGGAGTGTGATGTCTTAATAGTACAAAGACCCAATGGGAAGTTCCAAGATGTTTACGGATGGAGAAACTCTTACAATTCAAGGACTGGAAGATGGAGAGAACCTACTTAATTAGGAACAGATTTTGATTCAGTCGAGTCAAACTTTGAGTGCTCATTACGTCTTAGCGCTCCTGAGAATTAGTAGTGTTAGGTGGCATATCAGCCAGCCAGAGTTTTCCATGTTGCTTTTGGTTGATTCAGGTTTTTATTTATCAAAATTAGTTGAGAGTATGATTTACTTGATGGAAATTTACCTGGATCAACTTGTTACACACTTCAGAAGTAAAAAGAAAAAAAAATCCTTTATATTCAGAATTGATGTGTTTGGCAAAATAATTATTTTGAGTTTTCTGTGTGTGCACACAAATACGTGAATGTGCAATAAGAAAAAGTATACATTTGGAGTCAAAAACCAAATATTTTCTTGAAACTCATAAACCGTCCACAGGTTACAAAGACTTCATTTTGGACGTTGCAGTGAAACTTGAGTAATTATCCATGTTGTGTGTCTGTAAGTTTGACAGTGATGCCTTCAAAATATTTTGATATGCAACCTTTCTTCTTTCCCTTTGTGTTGTCAGACAACATGCCAGCTGTCAGATGGAGGGAAGCAGGAAACTTTGGCATCACTATTCCTGCCACCTTCACCGAGAAGGCCCTATAAATAGCATAATAGGATAAAACTGGCCACAGAAGGACAGCAGCAGCTGGCACACGTTGTATCCAGAGCTGGAAGTGTAAATGAATTTCAATATCTTCGTGATACCAAACAACAATAAGATTACAGAGAGTGAAGCTTTTGTTATGACAGAGCCCGATATTTGAAGTCGATAATAATGATAATGATACTTTTCATTATCAGGCTGCTTTCCCCTTTGAAAGTAGTTGCAAAGAAGAAAGGACCCTGTTTTCAGAACAACCAATTTCCTCCCTTATCTCTGAAGAGTCTCTCCTGATCTCCCTCTTTTCAGAAGGGGGAGGTGATATTGATCTGAGCCAGGTGGTAGGTGGAGGGAATTAAGTCTATTGTTAACTTAAAATGTTACTGTAAAATTTATTTTGCTCTAATTACCAGAAAAGGAAATAATAGAGGACTTCATCTGGAATGTTCTTAATTGTCACCCTATTTCTTGGCTTATTTTGCTCTAATTACCAGAAAAGGAAATAATAGAGGACTTCATCTGGAATGTTCTTAATTGTCACCCTATTTCTTGGCTTCACTGTTCTCTGCTCATTCCTTGCCATTTCAGTTTTGTCATTTGAAATGCCCATTTGTCAACTGAAGAGTCCATCTTCAGTTCTGGCTCTTTTTTCCTCTGCCCCAAATGCTTCATATTAAAGGAGCTTACCCTCCTTTGACCACCAATAGCATGTACAGAAACACACATGTCACACACAGCTCAGCATATGTATCGTCCTTTAGTTGTGTCTTCTACTCCATGTTTTTAACCAGATTTTGAACTTCTTGAGACTTTGGAAGACTTAGTCTCCAATTTGCTGTCGTGGAGCCCTGCATATTTCTAGACTCATAATGCTTCCTTGTGCCCAACTTAACCAGGGTACATTGAACCAGCATCAAAAGAGGCAGTCCCAAGAAACTCAGGTCAGTGGCAAAAGTTTTGGTCCCCTAACCTTGTGCCATCTTTCCTTACCTCCTGCCTCTTGTGTCTTCTCAGTTCTCAACTCCAATCTGCCACTCTGGTCCCACACTTACCCATCCTGCTTGGATGCAGTTTCAATGACTCCAGTTTGATCAGTCCTACTCTTGCCCCAGCAGTAGTTTTGCAGGACCCTCTGACTCCTGGCAACTCTGGTCCCCAGTTCCTCTTGGTGACTTCGCTGACTTAACCAGCCTCCAAGATCAGGAATTGGACCACAGATGCTCAATTGTAAAACTGCAACCTTATCTCTTGTGATCAATCCAAGTCAAGCCCAACTTTGTGTAAGGGTCACAGCTCTGCATATTCTGACCTCCTCAATGTCTCCAGCCTTTTTTCAGGCTTCTCTCCCCTCCCCTCACCTCATTCTAGCCTTTACATGACCATTCCCTCTGCCTGGAATGCTTTTCCTGCAGCAGATCACATGTCTGATTCCTGCCCATGTTTTCAGGTCATTTTCAAATATCCTGAAGTTGACCTCACCCAGTTACTCTCTCAACCATTTTTATTGCTATCGAAGCATATATCACCATCTATAGTTATCTTATTTGTCAATTTGTTTACCCTCTGTCCCTTCCCATCAGCAGAATGTAAGGTCCTTGAACACAGGAGCCTTATCTATCTTTTCTGTCACTGAGGGGGCATTGAATATAGAAGACGCTTACTCCATGGATGGAGGGTTGCATGGATGTAGAAGGAGTGAGAACACAGTATAATAGGGTTCTTAATTGATCTCTGCTTGTGTGTTCGCTCTCTACCTCTCTCTCTCTCTGTTCACCTCAGGGTCCATGACCTCCCTACTACTATATGGTCTGGTACAAAATTGACCCTGAAATTGTGAACATCACAGATGCCAAGCTATCTTGGTAAATGGTGGTTGGAGATCCATGCCAAACCTTGCTTAATTACCTGTATTTCCTCACATTTAAATAGAGTGGATAAATTTCTAGTTGAATATTTGCTGAGTATACCACGTAGATGAGACAATGGTGCTGTCTGTAACTGTGGAGATGGTCCGCCACCACCAACTGGAGTAAGCTCCATTTGCCCAGCCCTATTCAGTGTTCCAAGGGGTTCTGCTGTATGGTTCTGGTTGATGTAAACAGTAACACAGGCAACTGTGATGATCAAGTAACATTACCCCACTTTGTAGACAAGCAAACCAAGGCTCAGAGGCTTTATCACAAGGCTGTTAAAAACAAGAACTCAATGTATACTGTGGTTGTGAATTCCAATCTGGGCTTTCCCAATGTACCCTGTCTTTCTCCTGGTCCTCTGTCACTTTGTTCTGGTTTCTTTTTTACTGACAGTCATAGTCAACCTCAATGAAATTTCCATGACCAACAGAGGAAGGCCTCCTATAACAGCATATCCATGGGGTCTTCAGTGAATCTCCTTAATAAATGTGTTCCCAGGAGGGAACCTGGAGGCAGTCTCCTTTCCTAATACTCCAAGACAGGTGTCAGCAATTTTTTCTGGTAAAGAGCCAGATAGAAATTTTTGGTTTTGCAGGCTAAGAAACAAAATGGAGGATATTTTGTAGATTTTTGTATGACAAGAGATAAAACGAACTTCCACAATTTTTTTCTAGAATTTAAAAATGTAAAATCTACTCTTAGCTCATGGGCCATATGAAAACAGCCAGATTTGTCCTGTGGATTGTATTTGGACAATCTCTGCTTTAGGAGAAATGCAGACATACTATCCCAGGACTCCATTATGTTGAGTTTCACTGTGAATATATGTATATGTATATTAATATATGATTGTATGTGTGTTTGTGTGTGTATATATCCTTAGAAGGCATATCCCCAATACATACCCCGAGGTTCCCTGGACAACGTCAAATCTCATTGACCTTGCCTTCAACCAAGGACATGTGGCTCCTTTCCCTGGAGGTGTAGGGAGAGTATGGGTGCGCTGGCTTCTATGCTCGTGTCTTGGCAGCCCTTCTGTAGAAAGTTGGAAAAGGCTATACCTTTCACTTTGGCCACAGGAGATGTATTCTCTCACTGGGACCTCCTTGGTCAGGTGTAGCTTGTTAGGTGGGCAGTCTTGCTGGGTCTTTGCCATCTGGCCATTGAGTCTCTCTCACCTCTACTTAGAGGTCCCTGAAGGAGGCCTTTCTGCACTTCCAGTCTTCCAACTCTCCTCAGGGACACATCACTTATCCAAAACCCCACTAGATTTGGCTGTCAGATTTTCAGGTATCAATAAAACTTTGTGTTGGGAGTATTACTGTATGGGTGAGACCATGAAGGCAATTAGGGTTAGGCCAATTGAGAGTGCTGTTTTTCTATATGTATGGGCATGAGGCCTCGTTTTTCACTGAAGGGGGTGGTAATTATAATAGAGGTTTAAGAACTGCCTGACCATTTAATACTGTCTTGTTGGTTTATACCTTAAACTGTATTTTGACTATAACATGTGGGCTTTCTTCTGTGGAAAGTTCTTCCCATTTTTTAAACTTTTATTTTAAGTTCAGGGGTACAAGTATAGGTTTGTTACATAGGTAAATGTGTGTCGTGGAGGTTTTTTGTACAGATTATTTCAACACCCCAGTATTAAGCTGAGTACCCATTAGTTATTTTTCCTAATCCTCTCCCTCCTCCAACCTTCCACCCTCCAAAAGACCCAAGCGTGCATTGTTCCTCTCTATGTGTCTATGTGTTCTCATCACTTAGCTTCCACCTATAAGTGAGAACATGCAGTGTTTGGTTTTCTGTTCCTCTGTTAGTTTCCTAAGGATAATGGCCCCCAGTTCCATCTACATCCCTGCAAATGATATGATCTCATTTTTTATGGCTGCATAGTGTTCCATGGTGTATATGTACCATATTTTTTTAATACAGTCTATCATTGATGGGCATTTAGGTTGAGTCCATGATTTACTATTGTGAATAGTGCTGCAATGAACATACCCACGCATGTGTCCTTATAATAGAATGATCTATATTCCTTTGGGTATGTACCCAGTAATGGGATTGCTGGGTCAAATGATAGTTCTGTCTTTAGGTCTTTGAGGAATTGTCACGCTTTCTTCCACAATGGCTGAACTAATGTGCACTTCCACCAATAGTGTATAAGCATTCCTTTTTCTCCACAGCCTTGCCAGCATCTGTTATTTTTTTTGACTTTTTAATAGTAGCCATTCTGACTGGTGTTAGACAGTATTTCATTGTGGTTTTGATTTGTATTTCTCTAATGATCAGTTACGTTAAGCTTTTTTTCCATATGATTGTTGGCCACTTGTATGTTTTCTTTTGAAAAGCGTCTGTTTGTGTCCTTCGCCTACTTTTTTATGGGGTTGTTTTTCTCTTGTAAATTTTTCTTTTAGACACTGGATATTAGATGTTTGTCAGATGCATAGTTTGAAAAAATGTTCTCCCATTCTGTAGGTTGTCTGTTTACTCTGTTGATGGTTTCTTTTGCTGTGCAGAAGTTTTTTAGTTTAATTAGATTCCATTTGTCAAGTTTTGCTTTTGTTGCTATTGCTTTTGATGTCATCATCATGAAATCTTTGCCTGTGCCTATGTCCTGAATGGTATTGCCTAGGTTCTCTTCCAGGGTCTTTATAGTTGTGGGTTTTGTATTTAAGTCTTTAATCCATCTTGAGTTAATTTTTGTATTTGGTATAAGGAAGGCATCCAGTTTCAATATTCTGCATATGGCTAGCCAGTTACCTCAGCACCACTTATTGAGTAGGGAGTCCTTTCCCCACTGATTTTCTCAGGTTTGTCGAAGATCAGATAGTTGTAGGTGTGCAGTCTTGTTTTGGGATTCTTTGTTCCATTGGTTTATGTGCTGTTTTTGTACTGGTACTGTACTGTTTTGGTTAATATAACCCTGTAGTAGAGCTTGAAGTCAGGTAGCATGATGCCTCCAGTTTTGTGCTTTTTGCTTAGGATTTCCTTGGCTATTCAGGCTCTTTTTTGGTTCCATATGAATTTTTAAATAGTTTTGTCTAATTCCGTGAAGAAAGTCAATGGTAGTTTAATGGGAATACCACTGAATCTATAAATTACTTTGGGCAGTATGACCATTTTAATGATATTGATTCTTCCTATCCATGAGCATGGAATGTTTTTCCATTTGTTTGTGTCATCTCTGATTTCTTTGAGCAGTGGTTTGTAGTTCTGTTTGTAGAGATCTTTCACTTCCCTAGTTAGCTATATTCCTAGGCATTTTATTCTTTTTGTAACATCTGTGAATGGGAGCTCATTCATGATTTGGCTCTTGACTTGACTATTGTTGATGTATAAGGATACTAGTGATTTTTGAACATTGATTTTGTATCCTGAGATTTTTCTGAAGTTGTTTATAAAGTTAAGAACCTTTTAGGCTGAGATGATGCAGTTTTCTAGATACAGGATTATGTCATCTGCAAACAGGGATAGTTTGACTTCCTCTCTTCCTATCTGAATGTCCTTTATTTCTTTATCTTGCCTGATTGTCCTGGCCAGAACTTCCAGTACTCTGTTGAATAGGAGTGGTGACAGAGGACATCCTTGTCTTGTGCCAGTTTTCAAGGGGAATGCTTTCAGCTTTTGCCCATTCAATATGATGTTGGCTGTGGGTTTTTCACAAGTGGCTCTTATTATTTTGAGGTATATTTCTTCAATACCTAGTTATTTGGAGTTTTAAATGTGAAGCCGCATTGAATTTTAATGAAAGACTTTTCTGCATCTATTGAGATGATGTGGTTTTTGTCTTTAGTTCTGTTTATGTGATGAATCACATTTATTGATTTGTGTATGTTGTACCAATCTTGCCCAAGGATGAAGCCTACCTGATGGTGGTGAATAAGCTTTTTGATGTGCTGCTGGATTCAGTTTGCCAATATTTTGTTGAGGATTTTTGTATCGATGTTCATCAAGGATATTGGCCTGAAATTTTCTTTTTTGTTGTACCTCTGCCATATTTTGGTATGGGGATGGTGCTGGCCTCATAGAATGAGTTAGGGAGGAATCCCTGCTCCTCAATTTTTTGGAATAGTTTCAGTAGGAATGGTATTAGCTCTTCTTTGTACATTTGTAGAATTCAGCTGTGCATCTGTCTGGTCTTGAGCACCAGGCAGAGTTACAGACAAAGCCACAAGTCAGTCTCCTTTCCTGAAGCCACAACAGGGCTGTGTACTAGTCACTGGCGATGTGCCCAGGTATTCCATTTCACCATCCCCTTCCCAGTACGTGGAAGGTTACAATTCTCCGTGGCCTTGCAGTTGGGTGGTCAGTGACTGGCTTTGGATGATAAAATGTGAGAGGAAGTGGTGTGTGTCTTTTCTAGACAAAAGCACTTAGTAGCCAGGGCAACACTGAAGTGCTACTTTTTACTCAGCTGTGGGAAACACAGAGGCACAGTGGAGATGGGCCCATCATCAGCCTTGGTCCCTGAGTCACTAAGGTAAGCAGAGCTCTCAACACAGGGCACGTAGTGTGAGTGAGAAATAAACCTGGGTGGTTGTAAGTCACTGCAGTGTGGAGTTTTATTGTCACTGCATCGTAACCCAGCCCATCCTGACTGCTATCATCTGGCTAGCCTAAATATAGGAGAGTTGAAAGAGAAAATCTGTCAAGCTGCTTGTTTGACACTGTTAAAAATGGTTTCCAGTGAGGCTATTTCTGGATACTGTTGTTTTGTTCACCACAGTTGTTGGGCTGGAGCAGTGGGCAGTTTTGTGTCTTTGAGTAGGAAACCAATAACCAAACCTCTGTCACAGAAAGGGAAAGCCATGCACTGGCTGAAGAGCTCCGGACAGTTGGGTGAATGTCATCGCTTTTTACTCTGCACATATTGAGTGCCTCTTGTATACAAGGCTCTGTTAGAACCTCAGACTGCTGTGTCAGACATTTTCTGAAAGGAGAGCTGCAAGGATTCTCTTTGAATTCTTACTTGTTTTCTTTGCGGTCAGGCAATCAGTAAGGAGGACACCTAATTAGTAGCTGTTGCATCTTTGTGCAGACAATTTACAAATCTATTCTCTAAAAGGTGAGAAGTTAATGAGAGTAGAAACCTGTGACTGAATTCTGGAGAGGAAAGCATCCCCCTCTCCCGCAACCCCATCCACTTTATCATGTTTGCTGGCCAGCGCCATTCCTTCAGTTTGCTGAACTTGGTCAGAAGAAGCCCCTCGCTGCTCACATGACCCCAAGTTTATTTTGATCTCTTTGGATTGAAAACTTATTGCTAGTTTAGTGAGCCCTCTCTGCTAGCGTGAGCAGGTAATGTGAAAAATCAAAACTGACAGCACATTTAAATCAAACCCCTAACCCAAATTGGATGTCTGTACATCTCATGGAACAATTTAAATCCCTAGATGAAAAAGCAAGCAGAATGATTGCAATGGCTGCAGCACGTGTATTGAAGGTGGAACCTTCCAACTGCTGACAACCAGATGCCGGGCAAACCAGGTTTAGGTTGCAAGGAGGAAATAAAGTCACCATCCATTCAAGAAACCTAGAAAAGCCACACAATAGAAAGGGAGACCTTCTTAGTTTAGTCCATCACACACCTGCAGCCACTATAGAATTTACTATTCTGAGCAACATCTCTAGAGAATTATCCTTTTCTCCTGGTACTGAAAAATACACAGATTTATTCAATGAGTATTTTTCGTAAGTCTCCATGAGACTCTTTTTTAGTGGAATAAGAAAATGAAAAACTCATAAACAAGCGGTCTCTGCTGCCCAGGCGTTTATAGTGTACCCTGGGAAAGGGCACCTTTGGCTTGCATGTTCTTCTCTAGTTGTGTTCTACCAATGAACAAGATGGGAAAGGAACTTCTGATTTTTGAATCATAGACATTTCTTGTGTGGTGGGGGAGTAAAATTATGGTAAAGATGGTAAAGAAGG
The DNA here is from genome assembly GCF_000951035.1 of Colobus angolensis palliatus. Lineage (NCBI taxonomy): Eukaryota > Metazoa > Chordata > Mammalia > Primates > Cercopithecidae > Colobus > Colobus angolensis. Next base: position 12,733,205 of record NW_012115821.1, on the reverse strand, counting down.
GTTGGTCAGAGGCTACTCTGAGAAAGAGGAAAGAATTAAAATGTCCACATTGGCAGAACTATGAATATTTGCTGTTTCTATTCAAAATCACTCTCTGAACCATAATATCAACATGTTTGGGACAGGAGCCAGTCTGGGTATTAGAAACGGAGAATCTCCTTTTTGTTCATGTAAAGTGGTAAGGGAGTACCAGTTAATTTATTAGAATGAAGTATGTGGTTAAGAGGTGCTCAGAGAATTGAGTACACTCAATTTTGAGCAATCTTATTTCAGAAGGTCGGATTAGGGGAGTCTTGCTTCATGTGCAAAACTTTGGGTATCTTTTTAACAAGTGTACCTGAATGCCTCCAGTGCTGATAAGCAAGGCTTTGGGCCTCAGAGGTCTGTAGTGGACATGGCTTTGAGTTCTCTTGACTTATTATACTACGAGGGCAACAACCAGTTCGTGGGGCCTTCGAGCAGCTTAGTACAGGCACAACAAGACAGCATCTTACCCAGCTGCACATCACATACCTGCTGCCTTTGTTCTGTGCTTTTTCCAATGCCATGGCACAGGGTGACTGTCAGAGCTGTTTAGCAAGTTTGCAGGTGCAACCTGGATGCTCAAGAATTAGTGCTTTTTAGGGAAACCTTCGGCAGGGGAAGTGGGGTGCCAGGGAATAAATGCTTTCTCTTCTAACCTCCTAGGTGGACATTTCTAAGACACATTTCATAAGGCCCCTCAGAAGGTCCTAGGGGATCAAGCAGCTCAGTTCACAGTGCCCAAGGAGGGCCAACCTGATGCCATGGCTTTGTGTTGCATTGCCCCTCCTCTGTATCATGACCCCAGTCCCTCACTCTTGCTCTGGGAGTCCTTTTACCAACTAAACCACCTGCACGCAAAATTTGTCTCAAGCTCTCTTTCGAGATAACCCTTCCTAAGACACATTCCACTCACAGGCTTCTCCCTCCTTCTGTAGAAGTATGTCATTTTAGACTAAATTCAGCCTCACTGATGTTGGGACATTATTTGTGAATATAAAAGATCCCAGTCACTTTTCTATTTCCAAAACGGTTTTAGAACCAGGGGCCAGTGGACTGAAATGATCCCATTAAAATGGTCGATGACCTATTTTTTTTTCCTTTTGATATCAGAGAGGTTCTTTTAATGTGTGTTTCTAGCCTGCTGTATTGCTCCTTTGTGAGCCTCATTATAAAGCCTTGACCTTTAGGAAAGAAATTAAAGTATAGGGCCATTTCATGGTATTCACCTTCATTCTCTATATGCTTTTTGATCTTTGTGGAGTATAAACAAGTCTGGGGAGAGCGCTGACGAGGCCAGCATTGTGGCCTTGATTCTGCATGGCTGATTAGCCTTGCATGGCACAAAGCCATCACGTAGCCTGAAATTGCATTTTGAATTCTGATAGAACGGGGTGTAAATGTGTGCTTTTGGTCACCTGGGGTAGCAGATGACAATGCACATTTCACCCACATTCCTGAACACCAAATAAAAGTGCCTGTGACAGTGACTCAGAAATGCGGTGTTGCGTGTGATGAGAAGAACATGTTTGTGTAACAAACGTTTTTAGCTGCCTGAGCAGGGCTCAGATGAGACTCATGGAAGCAATGCCCTGGGGTGAGGAGCGCAAGGGCAGGAGACCATTGGAACTGTTTATCACTTGAGAGAGAGGACTTTGTGAGATGCTGGGCACAAGCAGAGGACCTTCAAGGCTCAGGTGACCATGCACGGCACTGGGCTGAGGCGGGGCCAGGCTCTCCACTCTGCAAGACCCAGGAGTAGAGGTGTTGCTTCCATGCGAGAGGATGGCATGCTTGCCTCCACACAAGTGTTCGTAAGTGTGGAGGGGGGCAGGGAGAGGGATAGGAGTATTGGTCTACTCAGCAGCACTTGGTGAACTGAGGTAGGAAAGGCGAGGAGGAAAAGAACAAAGATGTGGTGACTCAACAGGGTGACCATAGTCAAAATAATTGTACATTTTTAAATAACTAAAAGAATGTAATTGAATGTTTGTAACATAAAGGATAAATGCTTGAAGGGATAAATACCTCATTTTCCATGATGTGATGATTACACATTGCAAGCCTGTATCAAAACATCTCATGGACTCCATAAATATATACACCTATTATTTACCCACAAAAATTAAAAATTAAAAAAATTTTAAAAGATGTGGTGATGACAGTACCCATTGGGTACTCCTCAACACCAATGAGACTCGGCTTTGTCAGCAGGTGGACACACGTTTGATCACCCTGGCTCAGGTGGGGGCTGTTGAGCCAGCGGACATTTGGGACAACTTTTTCTATTTCACCGTAAGGGACTAGGCTGTGGAGGACTCCCTTTCAGATCTTGGTAAGGCTGTTGAGTGCTCTAAAAACTAGGTAATTATGGTGCATTTACTTTGTCACTTTCTCCCTTGCCCCAAATGAACTGACTCTGCAGCCCTATTTCCAATGGTAATGGGTCATCTGGTGGCTTAGCGTGTTGCCGTTGTCCCTGAGTTTCAAGTAAAGCCTGGTGGCGCCCCAGGAGGGCTGCAGCTTGCAGAGGCTTCACTAAGAGTAGAATTGGGTCTTCAGGATAAAGTGTGTTTGAACTCAATTTTGTGGTCCAGGAATATGGGGTAGTTTGTTTTTGTTTTTTAGGTGAAAGTCACATAACATAAAATTTACCATTGTAAAGTATACAAGCAGTGGCATTGAATATAGTCACAATGTTGTGTGACTATAATCTCTATCCCTTTCTGAAACATTTTCATCATCCCCAAATGAGACCCCACAGGCCCACAGGAATGGGGTTGTTATGCCTGCCTACGTTGATAATGACATTTTTATGAGGGACAAATTTTATGAGGAGCAAGCTGTGTATCACCTTTGAATTTAATTTTTAAATGATATCTTGTTTTAATTATCTAGAACTGATATACACAATTTATCTTCAATGCAAGAAAACTCGAAAATTTTTAAAATCACAAGGAAAAAAACCCAAATACAATACAAAGAAGACACAGGCCACAGTTTGGACACAATCACATGAAAATCTTTTGCTAAATGTACATGCTCTTCTCTGTCCACCATGTCGAGGTGGAGAATGTGTCTGAGAATCCCCTGAAAGAATATGGACAAGTATGAGTTCATCAGTCTCCTGCAGGATTGCGCTAAGCCTCTTCCAGCATGTTTGAGGATTACTGGTTAAGCGGCAAGGGTGGTTTAGAATCAGGTCAGACCTGTGTTAAAAATCTGAGCCCTGCTACTCACTACTAGAAAAACAGCACTGCAGTCTTCTCCCTCAATGGAATAGTTCATTTCCCAGCGTGTTGCTAATCTCCAGTTTTGTCCCAAAGATAGTATTTTAAAAACTTTTACACTGAGTTCCTTTCTGTATCAGATGAGTAAAACTTTTCTGAGCCTTGGGTTTCTCATCTGTAAATCTGTAATATCTGCTTCATGAAGTTATTATGAAAATTATGAGTAAATAGTAATCTTTTTAAAAAGAGGCAAGAACAAGAAAGGCAGAGATGTAGATGTTTGGGGGCCAGCTTGGTACAGCTGCCAGCCAAGTGCCTTTCTCTGGCATTTCATCCTCAGAGTGGGTTTGATTTAAACTCATGCTTCCACAAATGGAGCAAAACTGCCACATATTAAAGCCAGAATGCCAGACACATACTGCTAGGCACTGCCTTCTCCTGCCAGAGACAGTCTTCCAATTCAATGCAAGATCAGTTTTGGTACCAAGTGATGATACACCAGCAAAGGTGGAGAAGTCAGGGAGCAGATTGATGGAGGCAGTGGAGGGTCGTGTGCTCTGCACGTGACTAGCTCAGTAAACCCAGAGCTTTGGAAACAGGCACTTTCCAAGGCTGTTGAGAATATCAGTTCGACAGGCTGCTGGAGGTAGATGTGCTGCTGCAGGGAGGACATCGACGCTCATGCAGCTGAGAGGTGCTCACATGGCATGCCTTCTGACACTGGTTTTGTGCAGGAACTGAGGACTCATTGTATCAGCTGTCATCTAGGGATGGAGTGAAGTCTGGAATCCTATTATCTTTGCTGGGTGACATGTCTGGCCTCGCCAGTTTGTAATTTGTTCTACAACTTGTTGAACAACTGTGCATTAAATGCTATTGAAAGTGTGGACATCTGGAAATAAGCCATTCCCCGGGAGTGTCCTGTGCATCTCTCATGTCTCTGGAGATTCCATCCATTCAAACAAATATTCCATGGCCAGGCAAGTTTGGAAAACATGGTATAGGACATGACCCTTTTTTTTTGAGATGGAGTCTCGCTCTCTTGCCAGGCTGGAGTGCAGTGGCGCGATCTCAGCTCATGGCGATTCTCTGCCTCTCAGGTTCAAGTGATTCCCTGCCTCAGCCTCCCAAGTAGCTGGGACTACAGGCGCCCGCCACCACGCCCAGCTAAAAATTTTTTTATATTTTAGTAGAGATGGGTTTTCACCATGTTGGCCAGCATGGTCTCCAACTCCTGACCTCATGATCTGCCTGCCTCATCCTCCCAAAGTGCTGGGATTACAGGCATGAGCCACCATGCCCAGCCAGGACATGAATCTTTAAGAGTCCTAAGACAAATTAACATTTACAACCTCTGCGATGTTCCATAACAAAGGAAAAAGAAAGAAATGGTGAAAACTGAACTTGCTATTTCTCATGCTCATTTAAACACAAAATCTTTTTGCCATTTAATACTTTTAAACAGCTCCTAAAATCAGTGTCTCCTGCTGGTCCACAGGAAATCTGTCACAATAAGATATAAGGTTCTCAGACTGAGATTCATAAACAAAACTACCCAGAAATTGTACTTCGATCCAAATGCAGATTCACATCGTGCCTTCAGAACCTTTGAGATCCGATTCTATTTTTAAAGCTTCTTAGAAGAGAGATTGCAAAGTGGGATGTTTCTCTAGCCAGACAGGGCAGGTACATAGGCGAGGCTGGTGGGATGGGGGTTCATTTGCACCCATGTACAAACTGCTGCGGGTCCTGGTGAGCTGGAAACCTACAGCCCTCAGCTGCAGCCAGTGGCTGCTGTGCAGTGGGAATATGGGTCAGATCAGTGAGAACTTTAAACTTCTTAGAGGACACGGAAAGCTGTAATTTTTAAGCAGGGAATTTCACAACTTTAATGTGTTACTTCACATTTTTAAAATACTGTGATGACCCAGCAAAAACACCACCACCACCAACAAACAGGTGTTGAGACCAGCCCCGTCTCATGAGCTACCAGGTTGTGACTGTGCCTGGGATGGGGTTGTGGACTATTTTCAGATTAGTGAGACATACAATAAAGTGAAAGGATGTGTGAGTCTCTGAGGCAAATACCATGCCTGGATAAAGATGTTGGAGACTCATGCCCTCCATAGATTCGTGATGCTCTGCCTTCATCTTTCTTGACTCTGAGTCAGCAGCATTGACTCAGCTGATGACGTCTTCCTCCCTAATACATTTTTTTCTATTAGTTTCCAAGCCCGTGCTCTTGCTTTTCTTCCTACCCTCTCCATCTCCTTTGCTGCTCTTCCTCTTTTCCCCAATATGGGAAGGGTTAGAAAGCTCTAGGGCACAGCCCTTGATCCTGGTTTTCTTTTTTTTTTTTTTTTAAATTTTGCTTTTATTTTAAGTTCAGGGATACATGTGTAGGTTCGTTATATAGGTAAACTTGTGTCATGGGGGTTTGTTGTAGATTATTTTGTCACTGATGTAAGCCTAGTGCCCATTATTTTTCCTGATCCTCTCCCTCCTCCCACCCTCCACCCTCCATCCTCCAAAAGGCCACAGTATGTGTTGTTCCCCTCTGTGTATTCATTACTTAGTTCCCACTTACAAAAGAGAACACACAGTATTTGGTTTTTTGTTCCCACATTAGTTTGCTAGGGATAATGGTCTCCAGCTCCATCCGTGTTACTGCAAAGGACATGATCTTGTTCTTTTTTATGACTGCATAGTATTCCATGGCATATATGTACCACTATTTTCTTTATCTAGTCTATCATTGATGAGCATTTAGGTTGATTCCATGTCTTTACTACTGAGAATAGTGCTGTAATGAACATATGTAGATTTACTCATTTCCTCGGCAACCTCACATGGCTTCACAGCAGTAGATGCTATCTATATGGCAAGAGTGTACAGATTTATATTTCAGCCCAAATCTCCTTCCTGAGCTCCAGACTAGTATATCCAAGACACTTGTCATCTCTCATCTGAGATCTTGAACCCAAAAGATCCAAAATAAAACTCCCGATCTCCCGACCCTGCTAAATCTCCATACACAACTTTGCCTATCTTGATTAGGTTCTTAGCACTGGTGGTGATTTGGACACCTTCTTTCTTGGACACCAACACTTGGACAGTGTGGTGAATTTTGTCCCTTCACATCTTGAGTTAAGTGTTCCCTTTCTAAGGAGGTCTACCCTGCTAACCCTGTTTTAAATTGTACACTCTAGTCTGATATACCTTTTCCCATAGCACTTATCTTCTAACATACAACATATTCTTCTTTATATCTATTTTTCAGCATCTTCCTCCCCACACTGGAATGTAAATACACTAGGGTGGGAATCTCCCTCTGTTTTATTCACTGTACCCTTACATCCAGTATCAGGTGCATAGTAGATACTCAATAAATATGTATTGAATGAATGAATGAATGTCAGTTGTCACTTGGTTAAAAAAATTCAAGAGAAGGTGTGCTTAAAGCTAATCATAAAAGCTTAATGTTAATTGCCCACTAATTGCATTGAACCACAAACCATTGCTGTGTAAACAAAGAATGTCTTCATGATTTATTTGATAGATAGAAAACCTACTATAGTAGGGACAGGTTTGAAGAAATGATATGTAAATATATATACATACACTTTTTCTGATCAGCAGTTCCACATGTTGTTGCATAGACCAAATATTGTAATGGACATGACTGTTTAAGCATTCTACCAGCTTTCTGCTGGGTTTCCAATTTTAAAATTTAAAAGAAGAAAAACAGCACTACAGTCTTCTCCCTCAATGGAATAGCTCATTTCCCAGCATGTTGCTAATCTCCAGTTTTGCCCCACAGATAGTATTTTAAAAACTTTCACACTGAGTTCCTTTGTGTATCAAAGACAAAGTTATTATCAAAATTATTACTCATGCTCTTTGTCATGCAAAAAGGCATAAGTAATGTTTTTAATAATGCAAGCCATTAAAAAGTAGATGGGCTGAATTCATTGTGCCTGTTTCTCACCCGCTTTGGGAAAGGATTTTTCTACGCACAAAGGTGTAACCCCTTGATGCCTGCGTGAGTCTTTCCCTCTAGTTTTATATAGAGAGTTGAACATGTACTTCATTTAGAGACTCAGAGACAAAGCTGCAGCCTTTCAAGTTCTTTTCATCAGGAAGAAAAGGGTTTTGAAGGAGATAGGCTCACTGCAAGGAACAGCTTTCTTCAGTAACAATGGTTTTGGAGGAAAATAGAGGTTGCGGGATTTCTTTAAAGGATAATTGAAGCTGTCATTCCAAATGGTTTAGGGTTAGGGCCATTGGACAGGTGATATTTTAGGAGTTAAGATTCCCTTCATGACTGAAGCCTTATTATCACTGGCCAGCTAAGAAATAATTGTGGTGTGTGGGGAGTGGATACTTCATATATATGCCCCTGTTTTTCTAGGCACTTAAGGTCATGAAGTTCCTGCTTGGGTATCACTAAGATTAAAGAATCCTTTCCACTGAGTTCCACAATCTTTTGTGGAACATGGTGCTCCAGGTAGTCACCAACAATCAGTTTGAGTTGGTATGTGAAATTATGGTGCAGGATAAAATAAGACATTTTGTAAGAAAGTATTTGTAAAGGATAAATGACAACGTCAGACAGTGCAGCACTCATGAAGTCTAGACTCAAGGCCAGATTTCATGTCCCTCTGGTTGCTGCTGCTACCTTGCCAGCCTTTCTAAATTCTACAATTCAGGTTCCTGCCCTGGCTTTTGACCAATGCCTAATGGCCCTCTCTGGGATGTCTCAAACCTTCAAGCAGGTTTTTAGAACAAAGAGATGTGGTCATGAGATCCTCATCTCGGCTCATCACCCCAGTATGTTTTGAGCACCCTGGCTACATACAACAAACATCTTTGTTTTGACTGCCTTAAATTATTTGACATACAAATGTGACATATTCTGCGTTTCCTTTAGAAGAACCAGGTAGCCTGCAGCTTTGATTCCTTTTACAAATAACAGTCTTTGTTCTAGTCAGAAAGAGTCCCAACCTATAAGGTCGTATAATGGGAGACAGGAGAGAAGGCCTGGGATTAGAATAGCTCCCCAGAGAGGAAGAACATGTCATAACTTTCTCAAACCCCAAACTTGTGGTGCTTCTCTGCTGTTGGAAGAAAGTCATGTTTCTTTTTCCCTTCTCATTTTCAGAAAAGAAATGTGAAAGGATCAAAAGAAACGATTTGCTTACATGTTAGTGTGGCCTGATTAGGTCGGAATTAGCCTTTTTCTCTTTTCACTGAGAGAAGCAGAGACCATCTGAGGAAATTATTTAAATTCATGTACCTTCCAGGGAAGCTGTTTTATTTGCCACTGCATTTATTGTAGCACCGGGGAGCTTGACAGTCATTCCAAACTTTTGCTGCAATAGTACTAGTATTGCCTGTGGCCATTAGATTAACAAAAGAAAAAATTAACTTTCCTCCAGCTGAAAATTAACACTTTAGATTAATTAAAAAGCAAATGCAATCAAAGCCTCTAGATTTTTTCTCTGAAGGTGCATTCTGCAGGGCCTCTGGACTGCAGTGAGTCTCCTTAGCTTACGGGGAGGGAAGAGTAGAATGTTTTATCAGGATTAATTTATAATGTAATTTGCTCAGTGTGAATAGAATGGAAACCAGTGGGAGTCTAAAGTCTCTACTGCTCCATGGAGAATGGATTGCACTGCTGGTTGTCTTGGAGAAGGAGAAGGAGTGAAATAAGGAGGTACACGGGCTACTTGATGAGTTCTGGAGCTCAGACACATCCCAGGTGCCCTACTTCCCGTGTGACCTTGGGCAGGTAATGTAACCTCTCAAGAACTCTGTTTCCTCATCAGCAAAATGGGGATACATAACACAACTCACGCATCACAAAGCCCTTAGCACATAAGGAGATTTCAGTCAATGGATGGTGGTCATCATTGTGCTCAGGCACTTAGTAAGGTCATCACTGATCATTACAAACATAGATGATGTTGACAGAATTATCCATTACTACTTGGTCTTTGGGTCCAATACATGTATTCCAACCACTTGTTTCAATTATTTGAGAAATTTAGTTTTGTTGGCAGGAAGCTGATTTGACAAAGGACATATCAGAATCTACATATTATGTTATACTACATTTTTCTTGTATACATTTTGCTTATACTTTCCTTTGAAGATGCTTCAAAAATCTTCAATATTTTGCTTTTTAAAAAAATATTCTTCCAGCTACAAATTTGGCTCTTCAGGACCCTCTTGCATGGTGTTTAAACTTTTCACTGTCTCATCCCAAACAGTCTTTGCTGCCTTGTCCCATGGACTGTGAAATACCCTAGCCACACAGAAATTGTTGCCATTTTTCAAACCAGCTGTGGATTTTCATACTCTGCTTTGGCTCATAAGATTTCTTCCATCCGTGAAAACTTTTCCTCCTTCTAAATCTGGAAAACTCTCCTATATAGACCCATCTCAAAAATCTGTTTCTTTATAAAGTTTTCCCCTGATGTTAATCCTCATCCTGGTTCCATCCCCCTTTGCAGAAGCAATTCATCTGTCCTGATACTCTTCATTTTAATTTTGTGTATGATAATAACAATGTAAAGTATAGTCATGTACAGCGTAATGACATTTTGGTCTACAATGGACTGCATATATAATGATGGCGCTCTAAGATTATCATGCCATATTTTTACTGTACCTTTTTTATGTTTAGATACACAGACACTTACCATTGTGTTGCAATCACCTACAGTATTTAAATTAACACACTCTACAGGTTTGTGGTCTAGAAGCAGTGGGCTATACTACATAGCCTAGGTGTGTAGTAGGCTATATCATCTAGTTTTGTGTATGTAAATCTATGATATTTGCACAACAAAGTTACCTGATGATGTACTTCTCAATGTATTCCCGTCATTAAGCAATACATCACTGTAGTTATTTATTTATGGGACAAAATTATTTCCTACAATTTCTAGAGCATTACCATGTACCTGGCATTGTGTGAAGAACAGACTCATCTTATCTCATTTAAGCTTTCCGGTAACTTACCTATGACTTGCCCCATTTGGCAAATGAGGAATTCGAGGCTCAGACACTCACCACGGTTCCATAACCAGTATGTAGTAGAGCAGATGCTAGAACGTGCGCCAGTTTGTCTTTAAAGTCCCTGTTCTCAAACATAGACTATTGTTCCCACCCATTGCCAGGACAAATTCCATTTTGTTATGATTTATGCTCCTGCCGGTCCCTCTTTTTTAAATTGTAAGTCCTCTGAGGTCTAGGACCATGGCTCATTTGTCATTCTATTCCCCAGGCCCAGAAGAGTGCTTGCTACCCACTGAGGACCCAGTACCTGTTAGGAGGACTTGATTCATGTCTGCACGGGCAGGTAGAGACAAATGCTGAGGACAATGGCTCCCAACTTTCTGAAATATGACAGTCCCATAAACGACATCAGTTTGTGTGCCTCCTCTGACAATGACTAATGATTCTCAGTCTCCTTGAGCACATTAAGACACGATTACATTCTGTGAGCTCAGCTCTCAGAGCTGAGCTTCTAAATTAGAATTAGCTGCCTTCTAAATTAGAGTGGTGAGCACAGTTTCTCTGCTCCAGTCACGTTTTGCTGCAGCAGATTCCATTCAACCTCCTGACACCAATTTGTGTGCTATTTCAGCATTTAGTACGAAGACAGGAAAATGGTATTCCCGCCTGTGTCCTCCAGGCAGACGGCCTGCTTTAAGGTTTAGCCATGTGATTTGCACTTTCCCTAAGTCTAGTCTACCCGATTGAAATTCTCCTCCCGAAATTCACACATTAAACTCTCCCATGATCCATCACTATGAAACTGATTATCACAGTGTTGTCTTTTACCATTATTAATCTTTGGAGATTGATACTCTCTGGTGCTTCTGACTGACTTGCATGATTTTGGCTATTAATCTTCATCTCAATCAAATTATTTACTGTTTTAACTTGGAAGGTCTTGCTGCTCCTGAGATTGAATCATATCAGCTCTTATGGCTTCACAGTAAAAGCTTATTTTTAAAAATCCCACAAACGTTTGGGTTTGCAAACAAAGTTTACTTCCAAAAATTCCTGAACACTGTTATTTCCCTGAGCCCATTCCAGACACTATAGTCTCTCCCCATTTTTGTCCCTTTTCCATCTTCATGGGGACAATTAAATGTGGTACCTGAAAAGTGACCTTCAGATGTCAATTTCCTGGAAGATGACAGTGACAGCCATCAGAGTGCTCTTTGCAGACCTCCTACTGTAACTGTCACAACTGACCGAGGATCAGTTATGCAACTTGGAATCCATCATGGGTTTGCAACAAGACCACACCACCTACCAACTACTCCTTGCAAATAACTGAGAGCATCACAGTTATCCCAAGTCTAAAAGTTATTTTAAGTCTAAGGCAGACTCATTCCTGGACGATAAGAGACATATTTGTCCATGAATTTTGGTTCTCTCCCATGCCTGGTGACAAAGGTACACACCCTCCTTTGTCTCCTCTCTGGCTGACTTGGGGGGTCAGATTTCAGCATGAACTGATTGCTCTCCCTAGTCTACCTCAGCTTCCTCCCAATGATCCAGACTAACATGACTCCCTTCCCATCTTTGACCAGATCAAGACCTGACTACACATGGAGAATTTAACTTTAAAGGGAAATGGTATTGGGGAGGTGGGAGAAATTGGCAAATCAAAAACCAGTATTCTCTGAAGAAGAAAATGGAACCAGTGAAATTATGAATGGAATGAAATGGAAATAGTTTCTAAGACAGGGCATGTGGCATTTGTTATTTTATTAAGCTCACTTAGTTTAAGATTAATATATTCATTAGGATGTATTCATATACTTCTTAAATAGTTGGGGATCAAAGGCAGGGAAAACACATGACAAATACAGTAAAACGGAGAGTGTGAAGATGTACTCTGCATTATTCTACAGATAATCATGTGTTTTGGATTTTGTATCTCAAAAGTAGGTTTTTAAAAGTTAAGATATATAAACTATTTACAGGCTTATGCGATAATAATAGAGATATAAAGAGAAGATGATGTTCATTAAGAAGACTGAGTTTCAAGAGACAGAACTAACCCCAATTCATGATAATTTTAGACAGTGAATTGTGAGGAGACCTGATATTTACTTTTTCTCTCCCTACTTTCTTTTGGGGGTTTAGGGGCTGGGCAATAACAATTTCAATAAATTGACTGCACTGTAATAGGTACACACAAATGCATGTTGTCAAAACTTGTCTAGTTTTCAAGCTAAATGATTACTGAAAATTACTGAAAATATGAGTATTTGAAAACAAAGTACTAACAGACTAATAGTATTCACAGTGATGACTTAGATATATAAATCTTCAAATTTACGCACAATGCTTCACACAGTTGTCACATTTACCCTTCTCTGTGTGATCCATCTGTCTTAAGAGTGCCTCAAAGTAGAAAAAGTGAAATCAGCTCCCCATTTTATGGAGGAAAAAAATTGAGACTCAGAGTAGTTGTAACTCACCCAAGAGCAAATGGCTCACAGGTGGTGCTAAAACCATCTGGAACTCCATGGCTGTGGCTCTTACTTCGCCTGCTGTTCTTGCTATGACCTTCTTCAGACTGAGTGTGGCAGGCCCATGTCATAGATTCAAACAGATCTTGAATGTGTGATCTGGGGAAACTGAGGACTTGCTGAGCTTTGGTCTCCTTGTCTTTTCTGTCTTTTCCTGAGGTACAGCGTGTGGGAGCACAGCTGACAGGATCCCACGAGACCCAAATGAGAAAAGCAGACCTTTTTGTTGTGGTGGTAAAGCAGTTACACATTGATTTCAAATATTTACCCCACATTCCTTCCCAATGAGTAGACTGTCTTTGTGGTTTTTTAAGAGGTTACAAACATCCCTAGTAAACATGAATTCATCAAATATTTATGAAGCAACTTCTCCATGATAAGCATGGGGCTAAATGTTGTGGATAAATACATAAGAGACTGCCAGTATCTCTGGAGCTCATAGTGAGATAAAACATTTCTCAAGCCATCTTCCTCAGTCACCTGGGGAGCAAGTGAAAAGCACAGATTCATGGAACCCATCCCAGTCGGACTGAATCAGAATCACCGAGGGTGATGGTGGGGGTGGCAGGGGGCAGAAATGTCTATTTTGAAAACATAGACCAGCTGATTTGCTCTAATTACATCCACACAGTTAAATCACCATACTGTCCTATCTATTTCCCCTCTTTAGATGACTTGCATTAATTACCTAAACTGATTATTTGGGGATGTATGGCTGTGACCTGACAGGAGGGAAGAAACTCAACATGGAAAGAAGTCACAATGTATAGTTCCTTACATGCAAGTGTGAGTTTTATCTTCTTCCGCCTGCAGTACCTGTTAGAAGACTGGCTGAGTGAAAGGTTGCTCTGACAGAGACTAGCCTGAGAGGAGGAAAACTTGAAACCTGATCTCAAATCAGCTAATAATTCACCCTGCTCTCTCGTTAATCTTGTTGAGAGGTGAAGCCAGCTGGACTTCCTGGGTTGAGTGGGGACTTGGAGAACTTTTCTCTCTAGCTGGAGGATTGTAAATGCATCAATGAGTGCTCTGTGTCTAGCTAAATGTTTGTAAACACACCAATCAGCACTCTGTAAAAACGCACCAATCAGCGCTCTGTGTCTAGCTAAAGGTTTGTAAACGCACCAATCAGCACTCTGTAAAAACGCACCAATCAGCACTCTGTAAAATGGACCAATAAGCGCTCTGTAAGATGGACCAATCAGCAGGATGTGGGTGGGGATAAATAAGGGAATAAAAGCCACCAGAGCCAGCAGGGGCAACCTGCTGGGGTCCCCTTCCACGTTGTGGACGCGTTGTTCTTTTGCTCTTCACAATAAACCTTGCTGCTGTTCACTCTCTGGGTCTGCACTACCTTTGTGAGCTATAACACTTACTAGGGAGGTCTGTGGCTTCACTTCTGAAGTCAGCAAGACCACAAACCCAGGGGGAGGAACAAACGGCTCCAGACGCGCCACCTTTAAGAGCTGTAACACTCACTGCCAAGGTCTCGGGTTTCAATCCTGAAGTCAGCGAGACCACGAACACACTGGAAGGAAGAAACTCCGGACGCATCTGAACATCTGAAGCAAAAACTGAAGGAACAAACTCCGGACACACCATCTTTAAGAGCTGTAACACTCACTGTGAAGGTCGAAGGCTTCATTCTTGAAGTGAGCGAGACCAAGAACCCACCAGAAGGAATAAATTCCGGACACATTGTCATTTGTATAGCTAGGAAGGATGGGCTGGGTGAGTGCAATAAGCCCTTCCCGTGAACATGCAGAACCCAGCAAAGAACTTACACCACTGGAAGTTGAAAGTTGGTGGTGATGAGTAGTTGAGTAGTGTTTCATGTCTAGAAAGCCAAACCTCACAGAATGATATCAGAATGATAAAAATGAGTAAAATTGAAGATATTCTCCTAGTGGCCAGTTAAATATATAGAAAGAGACTTCAAGAAAGAGCATAATCCAAGTTGTCTTCCAGGAAGTGTGGATTTCATGGAATTCTCTGTTAATTCAAGCATATTTATGGAGTATCTGTTCCATGTTTATGTCAGACACTGTGCCAGGTGCCAGCACTGTTTCGGGATGGACCCCGTTAGCATAATTCTGCAGATGAGCCCAAATTACTCGTTACCTAACACCCTGGTGTTCTCTCCTTCCTGGGAAAGCAGAGAGAGATGTTTGGACTACGTGGAGTGGTGGAAGCAGAGCATCAATTGAGCTCTTCTCTGCGTGAAGCCTGCACCTTCAAAGGTAGAACTCACTTCCCATCAGAGGAGCCCCGTGTATACGGATTCAAACTAAAAGCTTTCTGTTGTATTGCCTTTTAACATTTCTTGCGGCTTTTAGAAAGGGGAGAGAGAATCGGATTGGGTGACAACACTTCTAATGGAGTCTTTACTTTTGATGGTTTCGGAAGGAAAAATCATTGTATATGCTCGCTATGAAATGCTTTCTGTCTTGGAATGTCAGTTTGCTTTTTTCTTAGTCACAGAGACTCATTTACAGCGCTGTGATCCTGGGGTCTGGAGCAAGTGGACCAAGGGTTCCAAGATCATTTGGCATGACCTCTGCCACGTGCTGAAAATTAGGAGGGATGGTTCCCAGGCAACACTGTACGACAGAAGAGTCCCACAGTGGTTCTAACTCTAAGTGGGCTAGCATATGACCAGATAACTAGCCAGTCAGTTATTGCTGGGCTGATTCCCTGTCCAGCCATCCAGAACCCCCTTGCGAACTCCACCTCCACTGAGTCCCTGGGAGAGTTTGATCAACTTTGCCTTGTTTCCAAATTCTCTTTCACAGTGAACATCAAACACATTTATCAATACTAATTACAAAGTTATTTCTGACCCTCTGAAGAAAAGCTTAGAAAATACAAGAAAGCACAAAGAGGAAGAAAAACACTATTCCTCCTTTCATCTTTCTATAACAAATATTTTCCATATGATTTTTTTTTTTTTTTTCTGAATCAGGGATCTTATTGCACACACTGTGCTGTAATTACTTTTCACTTAACAGTATATCTGGAACATTTCCCCCACCTTTACATCTTATATAACAGGAGTTTTAGAGCTGCACGTTATTCTATTGTATTGATGTGCCTTATAGAACCATGCCCTTTTGTTAGAAGTTTAGAGGGCTTTTTTTCCCCCTTCTAACATTTGTCTATTATATAGAGACTATCCTTTCATTCAGTTCTTTTTGCACATCTGTGATTTTTCCCCTCAGGATAAAATTTTCAAAGTGGAATTGCTGGGTTAATCAGGCCTTTTAAAGTTTTATGGGCTTGAATCATCGACAATTGTTTGAAGAGACCATTGCATTGGATTAAACCCTGTGTACTGCAGATGGAGGGGGCGATGGGTTCTAATCTTTAGTGATTTGTTATGTCAAAATGGGTGTCTCATTGTTATAAAAATGTTCATTGTTTTGATAGCTAGAGATTTTCAAGTGTTTTACTCTTAGGTTCACTGAATTTTTGTGTGTTTCCCTTTATTATTTTTGTTACTTTTTTTGGTATTGTCCACTGTAATTAAAGTATCTTTTTATTTTAAACTCTTAATTCACACAATAAATTGTTCACAGGCTTTTTGTCTGACTTTGGTATTTAACAATTAGGTTTTCAGTTCGTTTTTATGATGCCAAATATTTTAAGAATCTTTTCCAGAGTCTCTTTCTTTTTGATTCCTTAATCCTAAGAGTGACTAAATATGCTCCTGTACTCTTTTAGTTCTTATAAGATCTAATTTATTAAAACATGTTAATTTCCCTAAAACTTATTTGGATATATGAGTGTAGTAGGTATTTAACATTTTGTCAGGAGGGATCTAAGGTCCATTTATGAAATATCTTTTTCACTGATTTACATGCCTCCTTTGTCTATATTGAGTATATACGTATTTTTTTTTTTTTGAGACGTAGTCTGGCTCTGTTGCCCAGGCTGGAGTGCTGTGGGGCGATCTCTGCTTACTGCAAGCTCCGCCTCCCGGGTTCACGCCATTCTCCTGCCTCAGCCTCCGGAGTAGCTGGGACTACAGGCACCCGCCACCATGCCCAGTTGAATTTTTGCATATTTAGTAGAGTCGGGGTTTCACCGTGTTAGCCAGGATGGTCTCGATCTTCTGTCCTTGTGATCCGCCTGCCTGGGCCTCTCAAAATGCAGGGATTACAGGCGTGAGCCACTGCGCCCGGCCCTGAGTATGTACATATTTTAAGATTGAATTCATTTTTCTATTTTTTTCTGCCCACCTACTTTTAGGTCAATGCAATCATTTTAGTTACTATGACTTTTAAATAGATTTTAATATCAAATAGTTCATATTCCCTTGGGTTTTATTTTGATTTTGAGAGTATTTCTTAATTTCTACTTTTATTTCTGCTTTTTAATGTGTGACTTCTCTCCTCTGACTATATAGGTGAATGATTATTATAAATGTTCCCAGAGTGCTTAAGCCTTCATTCCCAGCTGATTCACCCTCATATTGTCCTAACTCATACCATCTAAGGCTTCTGTTTCAGGCCAGGGGCCTCTATTGAGTGCCAGTTAATACATATTCATGTGAAACATGAGCAATTGTTAATTATCATTTCTCTTACCCTCTCCATTTTTACTGTACTTCTAGCCTTCTCTCTCTTCCTAATTGTACCCCGTTTGTCTCTCCATCTATACAGCTAATTATTTCAGACTCTTGAAGGAGCTCTACTTTCCCAGGTTAGATTGTATTTTTTTTTTTCATCCTATGGGAATTGGAAAGTACCCATGTGTTCTCAAACTTTCTCTAAAGACCCAAAAGATATAAATGTGAGCAGTAATCTCAAACTATAATTTGCCATGCAGTTCCATTTGATCTCAGCGGAGAGAAAGAAATACGGTTCTCCTTGGTCCACTTCCCTGATGAGTGTCTCAGTGATCTGTGCTAGAAACCACCATCTCTCCTTGACTATAGGGGTCATGTACAAAGAAAATGTATTTCTTTCCAGCTTCCCTCCACAAGTTGAAAGACAGGTTTTACATTAGAATATAGTGTAACACTATTTGGGGCCTGTAATAAATTAAAAAGTTAGCAAATAGGATTTGCAAGTAAGTTTTCCATCCCTTTAGTTTCACATTTCCCCTGACGCTTGACTTTTCAGCATCCCAGAGTGTCTGTCACTGTTGGGTTTCTCCTAGATGCTGTGAGTTAATGCAGAAATGATCTAAGAAGCAATATGGCATCGTGGTTAACAGCAGGGGTTGGTAAGCTGGTTCTGTAAAAGGCAGATAATAAACGTTTTTTGCTTTACGAGCGATACTCCCTGTTGCAACTACCCAAGTGTCATTGTAGTGAAAAATAATCATAGACAATATGTAAATAAATGAGTGTGGCTCATACTGCAGGTTTTGCAGCCAGCTTGCCTGTTCTGGCTCTGTTCCTCACTTTCTACGTCCACAATGTTAGGTAAGTTTCTTAGCCTCCCTGTGCCACAGCACTACATCCATAGAATGAGGATAATTATAGAATTTACTGTAAAGGGTCGTTATGA
The DNA here is from genome assembly GCF_000951035.1 of Colobus angolensis palliatus. Taxonomy (NCBI): domain Eukaryota; kingdom Metazoa; phylum Chordata; class Mammalia; order Primates; family Cercopithecidae; genus Colobus; species Colobus angolensis. The sequence goes on along the minus strand of NW_012115821.1, from coordinate 12,714,881 downwards.
GGTTTGAATGAATTCATGCAAATAAAGCCCTTAGAATTTATGTGCCGGGAACATAATAAGCCCTAAACTAAGTGTTTAATGTTGTTTTCACTAGAGACCAGTATACTTCATAGATCATTGACAAATTCGTCATGAGAAGAACATTGTTGGCTAGTTTTAAATACGTTATTAATAAACCCTTTCCTTTCTCTTAATTTCTATCGTTCAGACTTTGGATCCACTCCCAGCCCTCCCAGCATCACACCTTTAAATGTGAATGAAAAAGTCTAACTGCTGCTTGCTGTTGTTTTATTTCCCAAAGAGAAAATCACAGTGGCAACAGCAGTCTTCCCGGGGTACTTTGTACACAGAAAACAAGGTCTGCTTTGTTATGGCTACAGAGAAGCTCATCCCATACATTTCTTTTCACATGTTTGCCAGTCAAGATCTATTTACTCCATGGCTTCCTGGCTAATTATTTCCAGCATGGCACTGATTGAGCTGTTAATAAAGTGTGAAGGTGCCTTGCAGATATATTATCAGCCTTAAAGAAGCGGATCTGTGTTGCAAACTGCAAACTGCTGTGTCCTCCGATCCCCCCAATATTCTGGTGATAGCATCTCCAATTGTAAAATTAATCAAACTTCTCTCAGTGACAGAAATGTTAATTTAAAATTTTTGTCACAATTACCAAGAGTGTTATTGCAGCTTCTGACTTGTAATTAATTTCTCCTTCCTTTTCTCCATCACTGGGTGAGACTCCTTTGTAATAGTGATAAATGAAATAGCTGCCTGACCTTTTTTTTATTTAAAATAAATTACTTTACAAGAAAAAAATTACCTCTAGGTAATCAACACCTTCAGATAAACAGGGGAACATGGGATGTAAGGTACTTTATTGTCTCTCTCTCTTTTTCCCTTTTTAATTTGTGTGTCTTCAGTGATTGAAATGACAAATGGTGAAAGGGTGAAGTGAGTCTACTTTTATGGCTGTGTTCCTATGTGGAACTAATTTAGGTTGTGGTGTTGGTTTTTATGAGTATTGGGGAACACTAACAAAATCCGAGTATGATACTAACGAGAAATTGTAAATTAGAATTAAAGATCACCTCAAGGGGGAAAGAGGAAGCCAAATGTTGTCTTTACTTGAGCAATAACTGGAAAGTTTAGCTCTTAGTGTGAACCTGTCCCTTGCCATTCCAAGTGTGGGCTGCAGACCAGCCACATTGGTAATACCTGGGAACTTGCTGGAAAGGCAGAATCTCAGGTCCTGTCACCCTAGTTGCACTAAATCAGATGAGACCCTCGTGCAATTTATATACATCCTGGAGGATGGAAAACACCAGAGCCCAGGCTTAGAGTTGGAATGTCTGTGGAGCCAGTTACAAGTGAGGCTTGTCGACAAATAGCAAAGCTCATGGCATACTACCACTGTGCAAAGAGTAAGAGATCCACTGTGCATATTCGAAGTTCAGAACATGCACAAGGGATGAAAAAGGATACTTAGAAATAGGAATTGCTTTTCTAGTTCTCCTGCAAGAGGGCCAGATTTGGTACAACTATCAGAATTGTCAGCTTTTGAAGGGTAGGAACCGGTCTGCTGTATCACAGTAGGAGGTCACCAAACATCTGACTGAGTGAGCAGAAAGGGTAATGGAATCGACTACCCCATGGTAAAAATCCAAAGCAGTTGGTTGAAAGATGTAAAATGCTTCTGCAGGGCAAGTGGATTTGTTTGTTTACCTAGGGTAATTGTGGTAGAATGAATGAGGATTTCCTGCCTTTTGAAGTTGAATGATGGGGAATGAAAGAACATTTCCCGGCTGAGGTGCTAGAGACTGAGAACAACATGTAGGTATAGAAACATTTACTGGGGACCTATGACAGCGACATGGCCTCCACCCTGGAGCAGCTCACAGAGTCTGAGACATGGTGGGACAACTGGCTTCGTTTCTTTCGGGTATCACTTTATCACTTCCTTTGGAATACATGAGTTTTCTCATTAATCATTTGGAATACATGACATTTAAGCTAAATGTAGAGTTTAAATGTTGGATTAATAATTAATATTTAGCTGAAATGTTTACCTTCAGATCCTAGCAGAAGTAAAGCTAATGAACAGTAGTGCAATCCTGGGCCACATTCACATAAATTGGGACAGATTGGGACTTCATGATGTTACTAGAAGTGTGCTTATTTGTCTTGTTGCTGTTAATAATCAAAGTAGTTAAAAATGCTGGCCTTTAAAACCCCGTCCTCAGCAGAGTTTCGTGAATAAGGATTACATGCACAGTGTTTTTCTAGGGGAAGCAAGACTGGCTTGGGATCTTTGTTGTGAAACCCTCTGTCAAAATTAATTAAGTGAATCATGTAATTAAAATTTATGCATCTAGATGGCCCCCAATGGCTTGTTTCTTAATACGGGACTAGTTCTGAAACATCTGAAATAGCAACGAAAAGACTAAATGGCCTTTTTTTGAGATAAAACTTAAAGCAGCTCAGAAACATTTAAGTATATCTTAATGGCAGTTTTGGCTAGTATGGGATCCTTCCCTCCTTTCAACTTGATCGTATTAGGTGTAAATCCTCAGATTGGGGGCTCTAGAGACGACCTGGTATTATTTAAAAAACTAGGCCACATCACAAACAAACTTATTACAGGTGGCCAAGCTGGCAGGAGATAATTACCAGCCCCTGGGTTCACACTAAGGCACTCCCCGGCAGATTGGGTTCCTCTGGCCCTTGATAAACGGAGTTATCACTAAAATACACATGCTGGTGAATGTATTATTTCATTCACCAAATGGAGATTTCAAATGACTTTATAACACGCCAAATTAGGTTAATTATCTTATAAGAGTGTTTTGGAAAAACTCTAAATGTGCTGTAATGAGGCTGCAGAGGCCCTGGCATAAGCCGGCCTTTAAAAAACTATTTATTTAAAACTTCACTTGCGTTTTGCTCATGCCTTCGTTATTTCTCCCTGCCTTGAAGGGCACCCAGAGAGTGTTCCTCGTGGCACCTTTTTCTCCTCCAGCCCAGTGCCGCTTTCACAGAGACCAAGACCCTATCAGAGTTTCTCCCCTCCTACCTCATCCGTGGTACCCACCACATGTCCTGGGAGCTGTTCTGAGCCAGGACTGCAAGCATTTCGGGTTCTTAAGAATTGCCACCCATTTGTCATCTCGATATTTTGATAAAGACATCTCTGTTCAGCAGGTAGCCTCAAATAGCCTCGTAAGGGCAGAAGTGTTATTGGTGGAGGGTCTTGACTACGAACTGTCCAGGTCTTTGGCGTTTTGAAAGAAGAATTGAACAAAACGCACAAAGTAGCAGAGGAATGAAATACAGGAGTGAGGCAGCAAAAGCAGGAATTTATGAAAGCAGGAAAGCACTCTACAGGGTGGGAGTGGGTCTCAGCAAGCGGCTCGAGGGCCCAAAGTTTTCCGGGCTTTAAGTACCCCATTTGAAGTTCTTATCAGCTACCCCTTATCTGGATGAAGGATTTGGCCTGTGGCTAACTAAAGGCTGAAATGAATTGGTGCCCTATGCAGATGAAGGGATGGTCTCTGCTTGGCCCTCCCTGCCAATCCAAGGCACTCCGTTTCCATCTGAGCCATGGTAGAGGGGGAGGGCTGCAGGGAGAGTGGCCTTTGATCCTTTGCTACTCTGCCGGGGAGATGGGGTTTTTCCTTTAGGTTCAGCTTTAGGAAGGTGGTGTTAATTGGCCTTAGGTTTCCTGCCCCCAGACCCGGATGTTGTCCTTTCGATCCAGCTTTGGGAAGTCGGCAGGACTTGGCCTTAGACTCCCTGCCCCGAGACCTTGGTGTTTTCTCTTTTAGGAAGTCAGCACAAATTGGCCTTAAGTTCCCTGTCTCCAGACTTTATTCTCCTGCCTCAGGAGCAGGGTTGTGTTTATCAGAGAATCCTAGCATGGGACACATGCTTGGGAAGCAGGCTCCAATGGGACCTGTTCAATGAATGAATGGAGGATGGTGAAATCTATCCTGTCACCAGAATGTAGTTGGCACTCAGAGCCTGTGGAATGAGTGAATGATGTGACTTCTCAGCTTTGAATTCCCTGACTCTCCTTTCTACAGGATAGAGGCAGAACTTTCTCACATCACCTTCAAGGTCCTCCTGGGCCCCTTTCATGTCATTTCCCATCTTATATTCTCAAGTTGAACCACACTGAGATGTTCAGGACCTTGAAAGCATCCAGTCCCTTTGCCATTGGCGTTCCAATATACTTTTTCCTTTACCTGGAATAAGCACCTAACTTCCATCACTACCCTTTACATTCCTTTGCTGGTTAATGCATCCCTTCACAATTTGCTTTGATATTATTTCTCTGGGAAGCCTCTCTGAGCTCCCAAGACTGATTCAGGCATCTGTCTTTTTCTATGACATCTCATACCTGCTCTGCACCCCCAAATTACTTGGTACTTTCATCTCATAGACTGTGAAATCATTTAGGACAGACATCATACCTGTCTCATTTACTGTTTGATTCCCAGTCCCTAGCAGAGTATCCTGCACACAGCAGGCACTCAATTTGTGTTGAAAGAATAAGTCACCCCTGCTTGGTTGTGAGATAAGCAGATTGTCATCAACACAGAGAACAAGGCTTCAGATTTAATAACCTCATTAAGAGTGGAAGATTAATGCTGGAAGAACCCTTCTGACAAAGGCTTGAGATATGTATGAATTGGAGATCCTGCCATTGTGGCAGCTGAGAAATATATTTGTCCTGTGGGAGTAGCACTGTGTCCTGAGGGGCTTCCTGGAGGACTCACTATTGGGTATGTCAGGGCCCCAGGCTTTCTGAGTTAAACAGAACTCTAGTACCTGTAGGGCCAGGGTTCTTTGAAGTCTGCAAAGTCTTGAAATTAAATGAGAAATCATGTGTGTGAGTGGCAGAGGTTGCCCATCCATCTCTAAGTATCTCCCCACCCTTCCTCTCCCATTCCCCAAGAAACAATTTCAATTTTGCCTGCTTACCTCCCCGACTTTTTTTTTTTTTCTCTTTTGAGACAGAGTCTTGCTGTGTCGCCCAGTCTGGAGTGCAGTGGCACGATCTAGGCTCACTGCAACTTCTGCCTCCTGGGTTCGAGCAATTCTTGTGCCTCAGCCTCCTGAGTAGGTGGGATTACAGGTGCACACCACCACACCCAGCTAAGTTTTGCATTTTTTGGTGGAGACAGTGTTTCACCATTTGGCCAGGCTGGTCTCGAATGCCTGGCCTCAAGCAATCTGCCCTGCCTCAACCTCACAAAGTGTCTCCTCACTTTTTATATAGCAAAAAGTACAAGGAATTGCATAAATTGCTCTGTTGATGAGGGATTCTGAATGCTTTAGTCTCAGAGATCTTAGAGTATATAGAATATTTCATTTTACCCATTGACTTTACTACGAGAAAATTATTTGCTGGATACATGTGAGAACTTATTTCAATCGGTGTGTCTAGGAACATCTCAAAGTTTGTAGAGTTGTCTGGAAAATAAGAAAATGTAGCAATTGCTGGCATTTTCTGGGCATTTCTTATGTTGTAAATACATCTGCATTCAGCAGGGAGCCTCACAAGGGCAGAAGCAAAGTCTTGTTCATCAGAGAATTGTTGCACAGGGCACATGCTTGGGAAGGAGGCTCCAATCGTACGTGTCCAGTGAATGAATGGAAGATGGTGAAGTCCATCCTGTCACCAGAATTGACTTGACACTCAGAGCTGATCATTTTAGGGCTATCTGGAGGTTTTAGGGATATCTGATTTTAATACACATGGCAGCCTACCATTATTGTCTCCATTACCAATGAGAAGACTGAGGCCCCAAGAAGAGACGTACCCAAATGGTAAGTCTCTCACCAGAGCATGCAGGCTGTAAGAGACAGGGTCAGTATTTGAACTCTCTTTCTTTTATTTTTTCTTTTTCTTTTTTTTTTTTTAAGACAGAGTCTCGCTCTGTTGCCAGGCTGCAGTGCAGCGGCACGATCTCAGCTCACTGCAACCTCCACCTCCCTTGTTCAAGCAATTCTCCTGCCTCAGCATCCTGAGTAGCTGGGACTACAGGCGTCTGCCACCACGCCTGGCTAATTTTTGTATTTTCAATAGAGGCAGGGTTTCACCATGTTGGCCAGGATGGTCTTGATCTGTTGACCTCATGATCTGCTTCCCAAAGTGCTGGGATTACAGGCATGAGCCACTGCGCCTGGCCTCTGAACTCACTTTCTTTCTAGAGCCCATGTTGTTGTTCTATGTTTATGGTAGGTGCTCTCGCGGACCTCATTTCACAGATGAGAAAAGCAAGGGTCGGAGAAGTTAACTAACTTACTGAAGGTCAACCAGTCCATGGTTAGCAGAGACAAGCTTAAAACCATCTCTGATTCCCATGAGTGCTGATAACCACCAGACTGTTTTGCTTCCTGGCAGTGTTCTGCATCTGGTAGCTTCTGGTTCAGAACCAATTCCTTAGAAGACCTGCTGGGGGATCTATTGATAACTTCCTGCTTTATCTGCACAAGTGCTACAACATGGAATGCCTCCTGCCTGGGAGCTGCTTTTGTTCCCCGTTCTCCACAAAGCAGCCAAACTATGCCTTTACTTTCCAATTCCACTGCATCTGTGACTCGTGTCACTCCCAGAGGGCATACTGATGGCAGTGGCTTTCATACATTGTCCTGCGAGAAGCTAGTGTGATCTGAACCATCCCCAGATATGAATGTCGGTGGAAGCATTCCTGGAGCCTCTAGAGGTATTTTGCCATAAACCTCTGAACGTAGAACTTTGTTCTTCACTGTGCACAATGAAGAAGCACAATGCCCTAAAACTGTAGAGTGAGCAATGACACTGGACCAAAGGATCTTTCAACACGTATTTTAATGATGTACAGTTTAAAGTTTTCCTTCCTATGGCAAGATCTGCTCTCTAAACCACTGATCTTGAAGGCCAAAAGTGGACGTGGTTCAACTAGATTTGGTATGTCTCAAACCATCAGCCATCACTGTGGAGTATTTCTGTTCCTTGCTGGCCTTCTTGATGAGACTTTTTGTTTGTTTGAGTGTTAAGTAACTTTACTGGAAAGTTTGACTAGTTATTCAGGTAGACAAGTGAACACTATTTCTGAGCACTAAACAGGATGAAAAAAATGTCCAAACACTGGAGAAAACTATTGAAAATTTCAAGGTTTAAGGCTTGAAAAAGTATTATTAACTTCATGAAAACAGAAATCCCACAGGTGATACAATTTTCTAAGTACAATAGAATTCATCAATTAAAGTGGGACCAATAAGTATTGTTTAACCACATGCAAATTTCTAATAAGATCATTTAAGGTAACTATTGAAGTAAATAGGAGATCCAAACTAAGATTACTTTTACAGAGTGAGAGAATTGCTAAGGAGGAAACCCTGTGACTGAAGCCAAGGGACCTAAATTCACACAATTAATTATTCTAGTACTATCTTCATGTTACAGGAAAACAGTAATTCTGGACATATGCAGGCATTATTCATTAAAACAGAGAACTGTGACTCAATATGTATAGAACATAAACACACTTTCTAGTATTGAAAAGTATTTATAGTCTACAAATGATGTTACGTGATATATACTGGTGGTGTTCTAAATGAAGAAAATTGGAATTTATTTTTTAAATTTTTAATTTTTAATTTTTCTGAATATGTAATAGTTGTACAGATTTATGGGGTACATGTGATATTCTGATGCAAACACATAATGTGTACTGATCCAGTCAGGGCAATCAGAATACACATTAATCATCCATCATCAACCTGAGTTGAGAATGTTCCAAGTATACTTCTCCAGCCATTCTGAAATGTACAACAAAATAATGTTAACTATAGTCGTGCTATTGTGCCATGACATACTGTTCTGACACAAAATATGTGTGTGAGATATTGTAGTTATATATGCAAAAAATATGTATTTCCAAACATCATTTAATACAGACAAAAGTCCTCAAAAGTTATAGGAATCCTGAAAATGTCCGATAGAGCATATAGAAAATATGGAAACCTCCCAGAACCAGAAGTAAACTAAAAGAAGTATCAGTAGGAGAAATCAGAGAAGCCAGTGCCCCCTTCAGGTACTGGTTGATCACAAGGAACTCAAAACTGCGGATTTTCCAGTTTGCTCCCAGCAGCAGGACAGTCTGCGTGTCCCTTTTCTCTTGGGAGATTCTTGGGAGAGCTGGTCCTGCGAAGGTGCTGGGATCACTTCTGATGCCTAATTCCTGGGAAACAGCAAAGTAGGAAGAGCAGGTTTAGGGAGCTCATTGTCTTGTGTGATGATGCCTAGGTGGGTCGGCTGGCCTCAGACCTGGACATTTTTGTCATGCACCCTATAGAGGAGCTGGAAGAACACTGCCAGATAGGGCCATTCTGAAATAAGGTTCTCTCCATCCTATCTGGGACACTGGGAGAGGATGGAGAAGCACATGGACCTGGGAAAGTGCTTCACGACAGGACAAACCTGCTCTTGTACCTCAGACACACCTGCAAAGTCGCCCTGCCTGTGCTGTCATGCTCAGCAGCTCACCTCTGTGTTCTGGGATTACAAGCAGGTCCTCTGAACATCCTTCAGGTAATAGTAGAACCCAGAATGAAGAGGAGGTAAGTTGGCCTTGGAGAAAAGAAAACCTTGACAAGACTTTTGTGCCTGCATGGTATCAATGGTATTGCTAGTTTTTCATTTAATTACTATTCGCTGCAAGTCAAAAATGTGTCAGGCACAGAGGACATAGCCAAGACTCTTACCCTAAGGGAGTCAGACAGTACACAGAGAAAAGCACGATCAAATGTACGAGTCCCCTCTTATCCTCTATTTCCCTTTCTGCAGTTTCACTTACCTGCAATCAATGGCGGTCCAAAAATACTGCATTGAAAACTCCAGAAATAAACAATTTATAATTTTAAATTGTGTGTCCTTCTGAGTAGTGTGATTAAATCTTGTGCTATCCCACTCTGTCCCACTTGGGACATAAATCATACCTCTGTCCAGCATCTCCACACTGTCTACACTACCTGCTTGTTGGTCACTTTGTGCCGTCTTGGTTATCAGATCAAATGTCTTGTTATCACAACACATATGGTCAAGTATGACTTCATAATGGATCCAAAGCACAAGAGTACTGTGTCTAATTTATAGATTAAAATTTAGGTATGTATGTATAGGAAAAAACACAGTGTGTATTGGGTGTGGTACTGTCTGAGGTTTCAGGCGTCTGCTTAGGGGTCTTGGAATATATTCCCTGAGGTTAAGAGGGGACAGTTGTACCTAGCTTTGCACTGAGCTAAGTGCTGTGAAGGACAGAGGCAGGAAGTAGTGATAAAATGGGGAAAACTAATTACCAAGGATCATTAGAAATTGACTCTTTGAAGGGATTATATTTATGCAAAACCTGAGAGAGGAAAGACACCCAAGGGGGGCAGTTGTTCCAGGCAGAGGAGACAACATATATGAAGACCTAGAGGTGAGAAAAAGCCTGGCATGTTCTAGAAACTGATCACAGAATACGGTGGCTGGAGAGTAGAGAATGAGGGATGGCTGTCATATGAGATAATGGAGAAGTAGGCAAAGTCGGGGTTGTGGAAGACCATACGGGTATTACTATATATTCAAGGTCATTGGGAAGCCATAGAAATGTTTTAGGCAGAGAAACACAATTTCATTTATAATTTTAAAAGCTTCCTCTAGCTGCTGTGTCAAGGTTAGACTGAACTGAAAACTACAAAACATTGCTGAAAGAAATTAAAAGGACATAAATAAGTGCAAAAACATATTGTGTTGATGGAGTGGAAGGCTTAATAATATTAAGATGACAATATTACCCAAACTGATCTACAGATTCAATGCAAGTCCTATCAAAATGGCAATTTTTTTACATAAATTAAAGTGATAGTAAAATTTATGTGATGCAAATAAAAGTGATGCAAAATTCATAGCCAAAACCATGTTGAAAAAGAAGAAAAAAGTTTGAGGACTCACATTTTCTGATTTCAAAAATTACAAAGCTACAGTAGTCAAAAGAGTGTGGTACTGGCATAAGGACAGGCTCATATACACACACTCACATACACAAAGATACACATACAGGTTGAGTATCAAAAATTCTAAATGCTCTCAAATCTGAAACCTTTTGAGTGCTGACATGACACTAAAAGACATGCTTACTGGAGCATTTTGGATTTTCAGATTAGGGCTGCTTAACTGTTAAGTATAATGTAAATATCCCAAAATCTGAACAAAATCTGAAACATTTCTGTTCCCAAGTATTTTGGATAAGGAATAAACCTTAGCATATATGACTAAGTATGTCAAAACCATCCAATGGGGGAAAATCATCTTTTCAACAAATGATGCTTGGAAAACTGGATATCCACATGCAAAATAATGAAGTTTGATCCTTACCTTGCCATATAAAAAAATTAAGATAGAACAAAGACCTAAAGGTAAGAGATAAGACTATAAAACTCTTAGAAAAAAATAGCAGAAAAGCTTCATGACATTGGACTTTGCAATAATTTTTTGGATCTGACACTAAAACTACAGGCAACAAAACAAAAATAGGTAAATTGGACTTCATCAAAGTGAAAAACTTTTGTGTATCCAAGGACACTATCAAGAAAGTGAAAAGATAAATACAGAGTGGAGAAAATACATGTAAATCACATATCTGACAAGGTATTAATATTCCAAATATGTTAAAAACTCACACAATTCAACAACAAAAAAAGCCAATTCATAATTGGGCAAAGGACTTGAATAAACATTTCTCAAAAGAAGATGTATAAGTGGCCAATAAGCACAGGAAAAGATGCTCAACATCACTATTCATTAGGAAAATGCAAGTAGAAATAACAGTGAAATACTCCTTCATACTCATTAGAAACCTATTAGATGGCTATTAGAAAACAAAGGAAAACAACAACAAAACCTGCGAGATAACAGGTGTTGAAAAAGTGGCGAAATTGGAGCCCTTGTGCATTACTGTTGGGAATGTAGAATGGTACAGCTGTTGTGGAAAACAGAATGGCAATTTCTCAAAGTTAAACATAGATTACTATAAGATCCAGCAATTTCATTTCTAGGTATGTGCCTGAAGAAATTGGAAACAGGGACTCAAAAGATTTTTGTACACCAATGTTTATAGCAGCATTATTTACAATAGCCAAAAGGTGAAAACAACCCATATGTCCACCAACAGATGAACAGATAAACAAATTGTGGTACATCCATGCAGTGGAGTATTATCCAGCCTTAAAAAAGAAAGGAAACTCAGATACATGCCACAACATCTTGAAAACATTATGCTGAGTCAAATAAACTAGACATCAAAGGACAGATATGGTATGATCCCACTTATATGTGGTACCTAGAATAGGCAAATTCATAGAGACAGAAAATGGTAGCTGGGGGTGTAGCTACTATTTGTTTGATGGGTACAAAGTTTCAGTTTGAGATGATGACACAGTACACAGTTCTGGAAATGAGTAGTTGTGATACACAACATTGTGAATGTATTTAATGACATTAAATTGTATGAATAAAATAGTAAATTTTTGTTATGTATATTTTACCAATGGAAAGAAAAATAAGATTGGATTAGAAGAAGAAAAGATTACAAACGGGAGTAGCAGTAAGAAATACCCTTATGCAGGAGCTAAAGGAAGAGATGATGATATTTGCATTAGAGTGAGGACAGTTGAATGAAGAAATAGGTTTCTGTGGGAGGGGGTGGGTGTGACTTATAGGGATGGAATATCACCCCTAGAGGTTGTGTTTTATTTCCCCTTTAAGCTAAAATAAAAGTCCCTCTTTCTGAAAGGTATTGTACTTTGGGAAAATTCCATAACTTTATTTTCGCCCAGGGAGTTTTCATGACACTGTAGCTTCATTTCATGGGGCTAACTCTCACCCCCACTTTGATTCATCGTTTCCTTTGGCATACCTAATATAGAGATTTCTGGGAATTCATCATGTGTGCCTTTTCTTTAAAAATGTGTAAAGAAACGTTTTGATTTTTTTTTGAGATGGAGTCTTGCTCTGTCGACCAGGCTGGAGTGCAGTGGCCAGATCTCAGCTCACTGCAAGCTCCGCCTCCCGGTTTTACGCCATTCTCCTGCCTCAGCCTCCCAAGCAGCTGGGACTACAGGCGCTGGCCACCTCGCCTGGTGGTTTTTTTTTTTTGTATTTTTTAGTAGAGACGGGGTTTCACCGGGTTAGCCAGGATGGTGTCCATCTCCTGACCTCGTGATCCGCCCGTCTCGGCCTCCCAAAGTGCTGGGATTACAGGCTTGAGCCACCGCACCCGGCCTTGATTTTTAATATCAGGAGGCAAGTCACCATGTGATTATTTGGATTACAATGGCTCAAGTACTGAAAGACATTTTTCCAGTTTAGATAAAAAGTTTATTTGGTGTTAAGCTACCTTAATTTACTTTATTATAGTAATTTATATATTTAATTTATACTTTTATCCCTTGGACAGCCCTTATAGCCTTGGTTTACCCATCTGGTGCCAGGAAAATCAGTTGGTATCTAGCATTAGTATCAAGGGTCTCTGACTATATCGCCTTATTTGCAAACAAATCCACCCAAGTTCTCAGCAAACATTTTTTTTTTGAGAAGGCAAGTTAGCATGAAAGATATAGATTTTTATGTAGTATTTGCATTGTCAATTATCTGTTTAGAAGAGGTAGCATTATTTTGCATCATAAAAGAATGACAAAACAGCTTCTATTTCTTATCAGCTCATCTCTCAGATTTTTATAAAGAAAATTACATTTGAAAGCCCCCTGCAAATGGTCACGGTTTGTTAAAGTGATAGCTTTTCTCTCTATGCCAAGAGAAGAGTCACAGTGGATGTTATGGAGGTTCATTTTGGAAAGTGTACTGCTTTCAAAGCTTGTTCATTAAAGCACAGAGAAATACTGTAATGGCTCCTGTGTGCAGATCGGACCCTGCTTTATGGAGCAGAACAGCTGTGTTGGTATTATAGCGGTCAGCAATGCAGCGCTTAGGCGTGTGATTAACTGAGCTGAGGATCATGGGCTGTGGAGGTAGCCTCTGCAGGGCCGAGAGGCTGAGCCTACTGGGTACCATAACTAGTGACCAACCTCAGAGAAGAGGGCCAGATGTGTTAGTAGGGACCCCAGTCCACAGATACTGGGTTTCACCATAAAAAATACAATCCCTTTCAAAGGTGGTGAAAAGTAAAGATGGGGAGGAGACAAGGTCTTTTGGAAAAGATTTTATGGTCATTTTCATTGTTACTTTTATAATAAAACAATCTTCCTAACCTTTCTTGAGTTTATGAGGAAAATATTCTCCTACTCTTGTAAAAATAACAGTGGCACTTGTAGTGAGCTCCCAATAAATGTTAACTCATGTGCCAAGAATGTGATAAGGGTCAGTTATGGACTGAATTGTATTCCCTTAAGGTTGATACATTGAAGCCTTAATGCCCAATGTGACTGTATTTGTAGATAAGACCTTTAAAGAGGTAATTAAGGCTAAACGAGGTCCTAAGGATGGGACTCTAATCCAAAGGACTGGTATCCTTAGAAGGAGAGAAAGAAATATCAGATGTCTCTGTCTCTGTGTCTCTGTCTCTGTCTCTGTCTTTCTCCATGTACAAGGGTAGATGTTTACAAGCCAGGAAGAGAGACTTCATCAGACATCAACTCTGATGGCACCTCAATCATGGACTTCTGGCCACTAGAACTTTGAGAAAATAAATTTCTGTTGTTTAAGTCACCCAGTCTATGGTATTTTGTTATGGCAGCCCAAGCAGATGAATACAGGGTCCTGTAAAATTTGTCTAATCCTCATAGCAAACTTATGAGGCAGGTTTTTTTTTTTTTTTTTTTTTTTTTAGATGAGGACCCTCAGATGCTCAGATAGGCTAGGTAAATTAATAAGTATGCAGTTCTTGCACCTGGACAACTTCTGCTCTGAAACATTGTGAGTCTCAGTTTTCACAGAAGAAAATAGAGACCTTATTTTCTTGCATTAAATGACTTGTTTTCTGTCATGATGCTGGAGATGGTGTTTCACCTTTCCTGTCTCACCATCACCCAGCAAGGCAGCCAGTACAGGGTAGGTCCTCACAACTTTATTGAATACAAGCTGTGGAGGCACTAAAAATAAAAGTGAATGTGGAGTGATTTGGATCATCAACCATTTAATTATATTGATTTAATAATTATTTCCTTCTACTTAAAGAAAACATTGCCAACATAGAAAATTTGGCTGCATATCATGAGTAATTGACTAAATATATCCTCAGGAGAAAATATGATTCTTCAGCAATTCATTATGGAGAAAAGATACAAATAAAAGATAAAAGATACAACCACTACTGATGGTTTTAGACAGGAAAGTGGCCATTGGTATATTCCTCAGCTAAGAAAAGAATACTCATCTATATCAACGATGTGTTCCAGGGGTAGTTGTATTCACTTAACTCTAGAATTGAGCTGTAGATTTCAGAAATCCTTTGGTCCAAGTTATTAGGTATTTTTACTTCCTGGTGACTGACAGTAGTGGATCCTAAAGCCTTGAAAATAAACCATTCTCCAGGAGACGTTATTCTAATTCTTCCATCTTGAAGAGGGTTGGCCGTTCCCTAAGGAGGAGGTGAAAGAGTCTATTCTATGCCTTTCTTCTCAGTTCTGGAAGAAATTTTTCTCAAGTCAAAAGCATATGTACATGCCTCTTGTTTTCCTTTGAAATACTGTCACTGAAGGAGATAAATTATTCTCATCTCCTTAGACATTGGTAAAAGATGAGAGAGCTACACACATTAAAAAGATTTCTCAATTTTTAAGACTAAATTCACTGAGGTCCCTCTGTTTCCCAGCACATGGTCCGATATTATCACATGATAGATGTGTTAGTCTGTTTTCATACTGCTATAAGGAACTGCCTGAGACTGGGTAATTTATAAAGGAAAGAGGTTTAATTAAGTCATAGTTCAGCATGCTTGGGGAGGCTTCAGGAAACTGATGGCAGAAGGCAAAGGGGAAGCAAGGCATCTTCTTTACAAAGTAGCAAGAAGTGCCAAGTGAAGAGGGAAAGCCCCTTTATTAAACCATTAGATCTCCTGAGAACTCACTATTGCTAGAACAACATGGGGGAAACTGCCCCCATGATTTAGTTACCTCCACGTGGCCTCTCCCTTGATACGTGGGAATTAATGGGGATTGTGGGGATTACAATTCAAGATGAGATTTGGGTGGGGACACAAAGCCTGACCATATCAATAGGTGACCACTGAGAGTTGTTCAATGAAAAGAGGAACTCTAAAGTGATTTTTGGTCCTAGGTAAACTGGACCTCAGAAATCCTGATATATGACCATGCAAAATGAACAAACACAAATCATCTTTTAGATGTTGACTCTATTGCACTTAGGTGTTTTGTTTAGGTAAACGAACAACAAGCCTCTCTCACCTCCAGAGAGAGGCTAGGGCCAGGAAACCTAAAGCATGAATATTAAGCTATAAATTATCAAAGGTAGCATATTTACATATCTAATAAAACAACAGGATCCACCTTATAGAATCATAATGCAACATGAGTTTTTCGAAACTCATTTCTTAAGGGGAGAGAAATCTCTTTCCTCACTTTTTCTTCCAATTAAAAATCTCTTAATCCTTTCTCTGCCTTCAAAGTAATACTTGAGTTTTAGAATCCCAGAGCTGGAAGGGAGCCAAAAGGAAGCAGAATCCAACCCACTCATTTTACAAATGAGGAAAACCTGATTAACTGATTTGTCCAAGGTCACATATCTATTAATGGCAAGCTCAGGACTGAAACCCAGATATCCTGATTCCCAGGAAATCCGAACTTTGCTTCCAGGCTTGTAAAGGTGTAATTGCCTCCATCACCTGAAATTGAGATATGCCTAATACTGCTGGGTTCAGTCTCATCTCAAGATGGATGTGTAATTGTCTAAGTCATCATCTGTTATTCTTCAAAGATTCAACACAGTACTCAGTAGGAAACCAATTCTAATTTAAGTCAGAGCAAATGATGTTTTGTTTTTTGTTTTTTCTCTTACAGGGCATGACAAGTTTCAGAAATAATGAGCTCTACTCACTGGACTTCTCTTTGACTTTGTATTGTACATTAGAATCATTCCTAATAATATCCTCTAAGGAGCTGAAGGGTTACATGGGTTTTCAGAGCCATGTTTTCTTATTAGGATCATTCATACCAGTTATGCATAAGCACATACCAATAGAAATAGGAATTTGTAGTATTGCGTGGTGTGTTTAACTGAACGTGGAGTGGTGTACTGAGGTTGGAGATCATATTAAAGTGCAAGCCTTATTTTTATGTAAACCCTCTCTGGCCTGAGGCACTTTTCTCATGACAACCCTCCCTGCTGCAATCTCCTGCCATAAAGGGAGTGTTTGCTCATTGAAAAATATCAAAAAGTAGATAGTTATTAATGTCAACCATTTGGGCAGTCGGTTGAAATGGAGGGGTGGAAACAAACGCTCTTGCAAATTCTTCCATCCATGGAAAGAGGCACAGCCCCTTGTGTTATCTAAGCCCCACACTGCCACACAAATGCTATTACCCCTTCCTGAACACTTTCCCTTCTGTGTCTGCTGTGTGACCTCGATAATGTTTCTTGACCCTTTGGAGGTATAGACTCTATCCATCATCTGACAAAAGCCCATGGACCTGTTCCTCCCATCCCCAATGCACCCCGTTAAACACACCCAATTTTGCTAATAATTTAAGGGGTTCTTAATGACCCTCTGGAGTCTTTGAGGGGCCTTAAGAAATCCTTGTTAATGTTCTTTCTTTTTCTTATAATCCAGAACTTGTAAGCTGTGGGGAAATCTTTGATTTCTTATTTGAGGTTTAAACCATGAACATTGGTCGACATCTGACAACAGCCCACAGCAAATGAAACAAATTTGTCATCAAATGTTGTTTCGATGCACATTACATATATCATGCCAGACAACCTGGGAGTACTTGAGATACTGTCATGCCAGAGCATACAGTTTAGGTGGGGGCAAAGTGAAGCTAATATAAAATGGTTGGTTGAGCACAAAATGGTAAGCCCCACTCTGTAGGGCTGACAAGACAAATCTCATTGGGTCAGAGCAATCAAGAAAAGTCTTTGCAAAGGTGGGAGGAAATAATCTATCACTTGAAGCATAAATAAGCCTTAGGTAGGTGAAGGAAAGATATAAGGATGGGGAAGGATATTTTGAGCAAGGGAGCAATGTATGAGCAACACTGTTGGAGAGAATATCAAATCAAATGAGCAAGAATGTAGACAGCGATGAGCATATGTAGCAAATTTTTCCTATTCATAAGCATCACCGGACAGATGTTCAAAGATGGTGGTTCTATAGGTATGCTTCTGCTGGAGGGGCATGGTTATATAACCAATCACCCTAAACTGGCCCCAGTTTGGAGTTACAAGTATGTACATCATTTGTCGAATGATGTTATGTACTCTCAGCTAAAAGGTATGTTCATTTGAACCTTTTCAATTCTTTTCGGTTCAATGCTGTTTTCTGGGTATCAGGAGACCCAATATGTCTTTAACTTCTGCTTCAATCTATCTTTTCTCTTTTTTATACTTTTTTTCCTGTGATTAATAACAAAAGTTAGACTTTCGTGTATTTGAATGTATGTACTAATGCACTTGCATATCCATATACATGCATGTATGTAAAAATATTTGTCGGTAAATAGGATAGGACTCTGAAGATCTTATTCTAAAGTGTTAGCAGCAGTTGCCTCTGAGGACTAGAATTGGAAGATGGTGATGGCAAGAGGGGAACTTTATTTTTAGTCAACATACTTCTGTATTGTTTGAACTCTGTATAATAAGCAGATATTGCTTTTGTAATTAAAGAAAAAGAGAAAAAAGGGAAGAAATTACATTTGACATCCCTACAAGTAATATGAAGCCCTTTCATCCTTTTGAAGGTGTGAAGAACAACAGTTGTGCCTCCAGGGAAATTTATTTTATCAGAACCTGTATGATTTTTTAATCATATAATGAAGCAGCTTGCCCTGGATTTCCAGTAGGCTTGCTTTGTTTAAATATGCAGATCTCTGCTAATAATTGACGGTAACTGCAAATGCTGTTTGTTAGACCAGCATCTCACTCCCATGCTGGCATGCACGTGTGCTGGTTGATGTTAGTTTCCCTCACTTTCTGTACAGTTCGGGCTTCTGTAGCTGATGTGCTGTTTTTTCCACAATCTCCCTTCTCCTCCATCCTGTGGCCCGGATGGTGTTTCCCGCACAGTGCCCTAGGGGCCACAGGATGAGCTAAGGAACCATGATTTTTTTTGTACCTGGCAGAGCTCCAACCTTCCTTGGGGTTCTAATTATCCTAATGTCATACCCCAGAATTCGATGCAGGTACTTGATTTGATGTGAGCTAACTAGCTGTATAGAAACTGCCACTCAGTGTGTGGGGGGTGTAGCATACCTACATACATAGACGGGAAGTACAACAGGCTAATTCAAGTATTATGGTCACAGACATTCATGGGAATAAAATATTTTATGTTATTAACATCATGGTGCAAAACAGCAAGTCAATTGCATGTCCGGTCTTTTGATGATGGTGTAAAATCACACATTTAATGAGAAACAAAAATGATGAGAGTACACACAAACCCTTCAAGATGCTGCATGAAGAAGGCAGGGATAGGGATGGTTTTTATTTTATCAATATTAAATTAAACTGCTTCATGAAGTAAAAAAATGGTGAGAAGCGACTAACCATATGTGTTTCAGGGTGAGTGTGATAACTGATAATAATGTAGCGGCAGCATGCAGAGTGTTCAAGAGCATGGCCTCTGGAGTTTCAAATTCTGGCTCCTTCACTTAAGAGCTGTGTGACTTTGGGCAAGTTACTTAACCTCTCTGTGCTTGAGTTTCCATGTAGATAAAATGAAGTTAGTAGCAGTAACTATCTTATGGAACTAAGAGGTTTAAAAGAGCTCATGTATACACATCATTTAGATTGGTGCCTGATATACAGAGGGTATAATAAGAAATATAAGTTAGTAAATACAGGAAGCATATATTGAGTTCTTCCTACTTGCCAGACACTGACGTGAGTGGGTTACAGGGTTCTAGTTTATTCCCCAGAGCCCTGTAAGAAGTCTTATGATTGTTCCCATTTCATAGATGAGGACAATAAAGCTCAGAGAGATTGAGCAATGTGCCCAGGATGGCAGTAGAAGCAGGATTTAAATATAGGCAATTAGGTCCCAGAGCCTCTGCTTCCAACTATTATCATCTACCAAGACGGGAAGGAGTTAAGGAAATTTCACCCAAGCCAAGCATCTAGTCCGTGATTTAAATTATTGTAGGTTTTATGGGTGTGGGGTTTCCTTTTTGGGGTGATGAAAAAGTTCTGTAACTAGATAGTGGTAGTGGTTGCACAAAAATGTGAATGTACTTAATGCCACTGAATGGCACATTTGGAAATGGTTAAAGTGGTAAATATTATGTTACATGTATTTTACCACAGTAGTAAGAAATAATTGTAAGTACAAGGACAAGTAGTCCCTTCCTAAAGAATTATGTTATATGTTGACTGTTAATCTTTGTAGCCAACTTCTGCAACCAGGGTCCGCCAAGATAACAGCCCATTTTCTTCTTGAGGTTGGCCTCTCTTTCTGAAACAGGTATTCTCCTAGATTTATTTTTTAAAGTATTTGATGCAGATCCTGGGTGTGATTAAATCTCCCTGTGGCAAACACAGAGCAACTGTCCCTCCTGTAAGTTGAGAGGTGTAGTTGTATTTTCTTCCTGGATGATAAACTTCCTTGCATATTTTAAATGCTAAAGTGAGAGAACAGAAAAGCAGAGAGTCCAGGAGGGACTTTTTTTTAAATATATACTTGAAGTTCTAGGGTACATGTGCACAACGTGCAGGTTTGTTACATATGTATACATGTGCCATGTTGGTGTGCTGTACCCATTAACAAGATTAAGGCAATGTGAAGTGAAATGAGATTTAGGAGAAATACTAAGAAATATAAACTAAGCATAATTTGTTTTTAATTTTGGTGTTTTTTGAAGTCTTTGAAGAGCTCATTGACTAGTTGCTGGATTAACAAATTGTGTTTTTGGAATTATTCGTAGTTGCTTAGCACTAAAGCTTTAGAAAAATTTAATCCTTTAGTGAAGAGGGGCTAACAATCAACAGTATGCTGTGGTCATGTTGATTTAATTATCAAACAGAACAAAATTGTTGATTACTTAATGATTAATAGTAACAAAGAGGTATTAAGGGCAGTCTTGGCTGGGGGTTGAGTCTTTAAAAGCTAGTTTTGTTTTGTTTGACAATATTTAACCCAAAAACCTGGATAACAGACTGAATCATGGAATTTACATCTACAATATGAATCACAACATTTTAAGAGAGAGATGTGTGCCCTCTTTCTTTATTTTGGCCATGAAGATGAAGGTGAAGTTATCTGTTTTATTTAAAGAACTGGTGTTATTCACAAATATCTTGAGATAGTTAAATTCTATTTCATGATAAACTAATGCAAATGGAGTGTGCAAAAATAGATTGGGATATATTATCTAACATGTGTGGTACTTTTACTGACAAAAGAAAAGGTCAAAACAATGAAACAGACTCGTGTTGCTACACATGCCTGGTCATGGATCCTCAGGCTTCAACTAACACTCCAGGAAATTGGATACCAGATCCTCGCTCTCACCCTCCAAACTGTATTTTATTCCTTAATAACTTAAGAGAGGAAACTAATGGGATGATGTTATCAGTTACTCCATTCTCTGGTTTCAAGGAACTGTTTGGTACCTGGGAGACATGATATTGCTTTTGTTGAATTTTTAAAATGGTGGGTTGGCTGGAGATGCCAGCTAGTCCCAAGAATTTAAGGTCACATCATCCTACCCTATAAAGATCGTCAAGCCAAGAATGTACAGATGTTCTCGTTTTAAAGACTTGGTGTTATTTATAGTGTTCCTTCTTATAACATTTTGTTAGGTCAATTTGCTAATTTTAGAAATGGGGACTAGTTAAGCTAAGCATTTAACTTTTTTTCGGTGAAGTATTTGAAATAAGGTTCTTTAGAGACTTTTGTTTTTGCTTTTGTTATATTTAGCCTTAGTAGACTTAGAAACACGAAAACCTTAATTTTGTATAATAAAGTTGATTTGTATCCTAAAAAAAGAAGTACCCTGGCACTGCCATCATAAATTAAGCATCACAGTTTTTATAGCTTGTGAAAGAGAAAATGAGCTTGTGCAAAGGTGAGCTCCAGAGGACAATTTCTTGAGAATATTATGTGGCTTCCTCCCTCATGTCTCCTTTTTCTGAAGCTGTCATTAATTTCAGAAGTGAAGAAGCAAAGTATATAGGGAAGTATGGAAGGGTTCCAGGCCAGATTTTAATAATTGTTTTGTTATATTTTCTAGTTTTGTGAGAGGAAGACGTGATGGCAGGTCTAGCTGTCAAGCTGCTTGGATGGCCTTGGAGTCAGGTAAGTGCCAAATGACCTTTCTCTACATTTACTGATGGGGAAACTGAGAATCCAGTCCTCCCAAGACTGGAGGATGTAGGCTGTAAAACAGTCCATGCTGAAGAGTGGTTACTATTTTATTTATTGTGAAAAACATACATGAGAAGCTGAGTTATTATTTTTACTTACTTGGTTTCATTCATTCCCAAGATGATAAATGTTCTGTTTATGGAAAAGATTTTGTGCTTTTGGAGGTTTGAATCATTGACTCCTAACTGTTGCAAGATGCATTGCCTCTCAAAATTTCCCTGATACTGGAGTGATCTGGATCTTAATCTGACAGTCTGGAATGCTTACATTGGTTGAAGATGCCAATCTCTGCTGGAAACATGGTCCATAAGCCCTAGTCTGCCATTAGTCATGCCTTAGTGATATTAGGACTTGTGATTTCTATTCAAATAGTGTAAGATACATAGGCAGCAGAATTTTACTGCATCTTTTATCATAGATATTGGGAATGGTGTTCATTAAAAGGTAAAATATGTCACATCTTTAGTCCTGCCTTCTGTCTTGGTAAAGGATATTTGGTGTTAAAGTTTCTCTCCTGATCCCAAAGCATTTTGTCAATGTTAATATGGAATAAAATGTTTCTTATTAAGGTAGGATGGAGAGACCTATTAGGCAAAAATCTTGTAAGATGAAAAAGAAGAGAGGAATATGTCTTATCCAGGAAAGCAGAAGTGTGTCCTAGGGCTAAACCTGGACTATCTTTTCCTTGCTCTAGGTTTTTGTTATCATTACTTTGGGATAAGAGGTTAGGGCCTGGGTACAAAGTGATTGTTTAGTTTTCTTCAAGGGACTGCAATGGACGTTCAAAAACTTATTTCTCTGTGAGTCCTAGGTCCTTTATTTGTGGTCTCAGTGCCTTGGATATTTCTGTTATTCTTTTGAGAAAAAGTTGTTCCATTAAAAAAGTGGTTAGATGCCAAGGTCGGTGGATTGCTTGAGTCCAGGAGTCCTAGACCAGCCTGGGCAACACAGTGAGACTCCACCTCTTTTAGATTTTTTTAATTTTAAAAAAGTAATTAGTTTGACTCTCCCCTCAAACAATCACACAAGTGCTTTTCTTTGAGTCAACCACTCCACTTCAATATACAACATAAGTGTTTTATGCAACTTTCCCATCTTTTCACATAGGATATTAAGAAGGCTTGTACTTAAGGGCCAAGATTTAATCAACTGATTTTTTAAAACTCACCAAAGATATTCTTAAATGCAACCTCCTCCTCCTCCTTCCCTTCCCTCCCTTCCTTCCTCTCTCCCCCCGCCTTTCTCTATGTGTGTGCATGTATGATTGCCTTGATTTGTGCTAAGACACTTAGCAGTTTTACCATGATTACTTTAGCATCAAAATGCAAAAGCCAAGAAAGTGAAAAAGACAATAATTTCTTGGGTTTATCATGACAATTGTTTTTTGACTTATTGGTTTCCCTAAAGGGCTCCTTGGACTCCACTCCCCAAATCTGGCAGGGTTCTGTGGGCCATACTTCGAGAATGGGTCTAGAATAATGCTTTGTTCTGGACAGCAATCCTTTATGAAGTTTTTTTTTTAAACTTCTTATTGTGTTTTGTTATTAACTTTAAACTTAACTAAGTCATCAGCTGTCCTTTGACTCCCATCCTAAGTACTTTATCTGTATGAAATATTTATCTCTAAGTGAATTGCTCAGCAGACATTCACACTGAAAAATAAGTTAAGACAGAGATTTTCTGAGAAGAAAAATATTAAAGCGCATTGATCCAAACCTTTAGTGACTGGGTAATATTACTGTGATCTAATCACAGTGGCAGAATGTTCCTCAAACGTCGAAACGAACAGCTCCATAATTTTCACACTGTGCTGTGTGACAGATGGCAAAAACTGTTTTGATTTTCCCCAATATCCGAGGAGCAGCCAGCGGAGCCTGTGCCTCCCACTTTGCTCTCTGTCTTTGTCATCTCCAGTCGGCCTGACAGCACACCGATTTCTACCTCTGTGATCTGTTCTTTGGATGATGATGTTTTCAATAGCTACTTAGTATAAAAATAAAATGTGCAGGTCCCATCAAATAAACTAATTAAGGCTTAGAAAGTGTCAAAATCCAAAAGCTGGGAGGAACAGATTAGGCACTGAGTATGAGAGTCACACAGACCTGACAACTAATGTGTTACCACGGCAACAGGAGAATCAATATCCCTCAACTGGGCAGATAGCTGACAGTAATTTTTGCTGGGTCAGAGAATTGGGAAGAGTGAAAACCACCTTCTGCTATGCAAAGAATTGCTCTCTGCTTTTTAAGCAAAAAGCTTCTGCAGGATTTGTGATCAAATTCTGACCAAGCCTAGTAGAAGCTGATACTCACGGTCTTGGAGAAGGCCCTCACCATGTACAAGGGAAGCAACTGAATCTGTATTTTCTGTGATGCACTTGTTACATTTTTTAAAATCAGGGGTAAAGGCATGTGTTTCTTATGCTGTAAAATGAGTGCCTAATGTATGACTGAAAGCTGGCTCATTTGATCTTTTTCTCCTGTTTATGATTAACCATAAAAAAGAATTTCTGTGTCTGATCTTCAGGACTGTCTTGTCACATAGGAAATTAGTATCATCCTGGATGTGGTGGTCACATATGCTTTGAACACCCAGTCATGGCTACCAGAGAGATTGGGTTAAACCTTGCTTTGTGCTTTGTGGAAGTTTATCGTTTAGCAGAAAGGAAACCTTGACGTTAGCATCTGTTTTTCTAAACATACTTCTCAGGCACAGCAGATTACAGAGTCGGTGGATATATAATAATACCTGATCCAGTAGAACAAGAGATTTAATATCAAACCCTTTTAAAGAAAAATGATGCTTTCTGCAGTGCATAGTAGAATGGATGATAAATTGCAAAATAAAGAACAAAAATATTGTTATTCTCTATCAGGAGTCCTTACTCTGAGAGTCCATATGTCCCTTTCTCCCTTCTTCCCTCTCTCTCTTTTCCTCTTTCCCTCTCCCTTCTTTCCCCTCTCTCTCTGTCCCTCCTTCTCCTTTCTTTTCTTTCCTTGTTTCTTTCTTCCAACATAAACTTAATGAAACTGTTTTGAAACACTGACTAAAAGTCAATATACAACTTAGTTGAATAAAGTTCCATAATATCTTTTTTGGTAATGGTTCTTGATGGTCCTCTCTTACTAAATGCCATCATATGATATGTTGAAATTAAAATATGGGCATGCAATTTTAACACAAGGGCATTAACAGAAATGTCATTCCTAACAAATGAGGCATTGGGAAATCTGCCTTGTAGCCAGAGAACCATGCTCATTTTTGCCTTTTGCTGTAACTTAAAAAAACAAACCTCATGA
The DNA here is from genome assembly GCF_000951035.1 of Colobus angolensis palliatus. Classification (NCBI taxonomy): domain Eukaryota; kingdom Metazoa; phylum Chordata; class Mammalia; order Primates; family Cercopithecidae; genus Colobus; species Colobus angolensis. Next base: position 12,689,998 of record NW_012115821.1, on the reverse strand, counting down.
TGTAAATGCCTGTGGGTTAGATTTCCAGTTGAGAGGCAGGCGACAGGCTTCAGTGGGGGAATGGGGAGCGGCAGTTTTTGTTTGTTTCAGACAAAGGATTCCTGGCCTGGGGTGGTCCAGCTGCAGCTGCTGTCAATATTGAGGCAATGAGACTATTTTTCTAACTAGATCAAAACAGAAAATTCTGCCCGTGATTCATTATATCAGAATGGAGGAGAAGGGAGAGGGTAAAGAGAGGAAGGAAGGCAGAGAGGAAGGAGGGAGGAAAAAAGGAAGAAAGGAAAAAGCGTGATTGTTAATTCTCCTGAAAATTATTTGCAGGGTTGCCACTTTCAAATGAGAATAAACTCTATCTAGGTCTGTTTGCAAGATAGGAACCTAAAGGAATGCGAAAATAGTGCAATGAGTTTCTGCTGTAGAAGTGAGAGGAGGTGGTGGAACCTGGGGTTTTTGAGAGAGAGAACTGCAAACCTCAAGTGTGACTGAATTCAGATCAGGCTTACAAGGCATGCTTGGTTTCTTATTTGCTGATTACATCGTGTTCTATTTTTTTCCTCCCTTGGTATTTTCATGATGGCATTGTTTTGAGAACAAGACTTTAGGGTCAACTAGTTGGCTGTTTCGGGGTATCTGGGTAAAAGTAACCCTGGCCAGCGTTGGGTTTTTGTTGTTTTCGTTGCTGTTGTTTTTTCCTGTACTCTCATTCTAGCCCTTTTTTGTGCTTGGACAGGTTAGGATCTGAGCCTTCCCTGGGTCTGTATCTCTCCCAGTCTGTTCATATTGACTCATCACTTGGGCTGCTCTATCTGGTTAACTTGAGTATATGGTGGGGGGTG